>NW_022196909.1:67225306-67267850 GCF_008632895.1 Mastomys coucha | reverse complement strand
AATGGGACTACAGTGGATGCCATCCACACCTGTAGCTGTATTAGTAAATGGGACTACAGTGGATGCCAGCATGAACTTTCCTAAGCTGGCAGTGAAGGGACTCACTGACCTGAGAGGCCCAATGTCTTATTAATGTCTTAATAAAATAGATGTTGTATTTATTCCTAGAGTCAAATAGCTTCAGTAAATAAAACCAAGTGGGAAATGGAGGTGCTGCACTAAAATTCAGGTGCAAACATATAAATCACTGCAAAGGTTTCAGACTAACACGTGCATGCATTAGGACTACAATTGCTCATTGACTGACTCTCCTGCCATCAATTAGTTTACTCTTCTATTAGACTGCAAAGTTTAAAGAGCCACATTAATGTGAAGTTACTATTAAGGTTTTTATAGGGAGAAACTATACACACTTTCTAATCTAGAGGTCCATGTCTATACCCTAGAAGTACTTTGATAAGCCCTTGTTTGTATCTCCAATTTCCCCTGTGTAAGAACGACTGTTACACCCACTCCAAAGAGGTACCATGAGGACCCAACATGAGTGTCTTCATGAAACTCTCATTGTCATGGCCGTATCTGAAGATTTCAAACATTTGATCGAAGAATCTCCAAAAGTTGTTCCTCTCAAATGATTAGCACTGCCCCTGTTGCTGGGGGTGGTCTCTTGGTGGAACTGTTACAAAGGCCTCAAAGGAAACCCAAGTCTCCTTCTAGAGGAAGAAGAAGCTTTACTTGGGGAAGCTGTATGGGAGTGAAAAGTCATATGTACCACCTATTCTGTGGGTTTCTAAAGTTTCATGATCCCGGTCATCAAATCATGATCCCAAAAGTCATCACTGAAGGGCCTTGAAAAGAACCTTTCCATTGTTCTCAGCACTTCACATTGGCCTCTCACTGAATCTCCTTGAAATTAGAAACTGAATCCTATAGTATTTTCCTTTAGTAGCTGGAGAAACTGAAGCTTAAATCGTTTACATTTTCAAGATTGTAATCATTGGCTCTGGAGGCTGGGATAGCAATTAAGGTCCAAATCCCAGGTTTGTTTGTAGGTTAGTGGGTTGGTGTGTTGGTTGGCTGGTTGGTTGGTTGGTTTCCCAATAAACAAAGTAGAGTTAATCTTTACCAGCCTTTCTCCAGATACCATCAAAAACATTGCTAGTAAAAAATGTTTATATAGTAGAATATAAGAAAGAAATAATGTATTTGGAGAATAAAGCAAATCAAAGGATATGTATGTACTGATTTCTGGTCTTGTCTCAGCGTTGGATTTCTCAGGTTTCCCAAATCCTATGGCAATAAATTGTCTACAAACTTTACTTAAAAAAAAATGTTGCTTGTGTCTTACTGCGGTGAGGAGGCTCAGCTGAGTTCAGCAGATATATCTGATTACAACAACTGCTCAAACAAAACTTTTTGGTTTCATTGTTTTGTGAAATGATCCTACCTTATGTTGTTGTAGTATTGTTGGTGGTGGACAGACTATTTCATTCCCTTTATTTTTAAGGTAGGTATCAGAACCAAGCAGAGAGAGCAACAACCTGAAGGCAGTCTAATAGGATACATGCAAATCAAATTAAACAGTGCTATGAAGAGGCATCAGTTGGAATAAAACTTAAAATTTAGTCATTAGTTTAGCAGTAGGCATGCACTATTTTGCTTTCCTCTCTCTGTCCCTCTTTGTCAATGTCTATCTGTCTGTCTGTCTATCTCTATGTGTCCGTTTGTTGCTGCCTCTCTCTCTCTCTCTCTCTCTCTCTCTTTCTTTCTCCCACTCACTCTCTCTCTTATAATATCAAAAGTAAAAGATAATAAACTATATGCTACACCATGTTTTGGTATTGTTTTATCTAAACCTAAATACAATTAAATTTTTGTCAAGGAAACACTCTTCTCTGGAACTTCCTGCTCTGTACTCACGGTCCCTCAGCAGACTTGGTACTTGGTCCTTAGCTTCTGTCAGTGATCTCAAGAAAGAAATCTGGAGGAAGGTTTTGTGATCTCTGCATTAGCCCTAAGGTATTATCAATTCTGCCATTCTCTGACCTGTGTTAGCTTCCACACATTTCTTAGAATTCAATGCCGGAGGACAACTTCCCTGAATAACGGGTGTATCTTTTTCCAACTATTACATGAACTAGGTCAGTCCCCATCTTCTTTATGGACAAAAGCCAAAGAGAATGTCTGGAAGTGCTTCACCAGAGTGCTATGTATTGTTGGCATAGGTATGTGTATGTGTGCCTGTGTGTGCACATGCATGTGTGTTTATGTGTGTGCATCTGTGCGTATGTAGATATGTGTGCATGACTGGTGCTGGTGTCAAATGTGGGGTCTAGCACATGCTCAATGAGCCCTCCAGATCCCAGACCCATATTCATTTTTATACCAGTTCTATCATTTCTCTCATCTTCCTAAGGACAGATTCTCTTTGCTTTTGCTCCTCATTCTTTGTTCTGCAGAAAATCTTGAGAAGAGTAACTGGTTAAGCTATATGGTTGTTCACATTATATGCACATAATAATTGTATGATACTACAATAATTGTGTATTTAGGAAGTAGACGATATGTCTGCTAAAGGAAAAATTACTTTTACTGTGTTTTAATTACTAACCCAACAAAACATGCTAGATTGTCTTTTGTATCAAAGGAAATAAAGAACCAGTGGAATGGTTCAGTAGGTAAAGCAGTTGATACCAAGCCTTGATGACTTTTTTTTTTTTTTCGAGACAGGGTTTCTCTGTGTAGCTCTGGCTGTCCTGGAACTCACTCTGTAGACCAGGCTGGCCTTGAACTCAGAAATCCGCCTGCCTCTGCCTCCCAAGTGCTGGGATTAAAGGCGTGTGCCACCACCGCCTGGCAAGCCTTGATGACTTTAATCTCCAGGACTCATATAGTAGAAAGAGATGACCTTTACATGCCTGCTGTGACACATGCTCTCTCCTCCCTCTGTCTATCTCTCACCTCTCTCCCCTTTCCCTCTCTGTCCTTTTCCTTTCTCCTTTCCCTTCCCCTCTCCCTCCTTCTCCCTCTCTCCTCTCACAAACTAAAAAAGAAAAATAGGTAAATACAAAAATACCAACATTGAAAAAATAAATCCATCTGTGACAAGTTTGTTAGTCAATTGATGGAGAAAATAAGTTCTGATTTTGTAAGATCTCATGGCACTTCAGCTCCATGATTAAATTTATAAAATGCACCAGCAAGAAGAATGATGGCCTAGGCAGACAATGGCCAAGGAATGAAAGGGCTCTACAGTGGAGATGCTGGAACAGCATGGGAATGTTGGGGGCATTCCTCTGGGAAGGCTTGAGTAAGCCTTCCTAGATTGACTTTAAAAAAAAATGACAGAGTTGAATAAATATAGAGGCATCTGAACTTTGACAAAGATGGAGATGTGAGGTGCCCTGTGGACACTAGAAGAGAAGAGGTAGAAAATGGACACTTGTCATTGATCCAGTGGATGTCTCTTCGGGGCAGGCTCCAAGCTCTCTAATAAGACCCTCTGGAGTGCTGGAGAGCCAAGATCTGAGCCATGATAAAGGTGGATATGGGAGTGCAGATATTCAGCCATAAAGAGTGCTACACCTGCATAGGATTGGGAAAGGGTAAGAGTTTAAGGCTTATGAAGTGGTAGGACTATAAGATGCCATCAAATTTCTTTGAACTGGAAAATTACACAAGAATTTCATCACATCCTGTGAGGCAGCAACAGGAAATATTGAACTAAATTTCCCATTTGAATGTGAAGCCAAGGAGGCACAGGATTGGCAGTTACAAAGATAAAGTGGGCTGCTGCATCAGAAGGCTTCCTCTACAGTTCACCCTGTATCTAGTACAAGTTTCAATTTTGCCATCTCTGAAGCCAGAACCAAACTTTCTGCTTCTTGCCTTCGTGCCCTGTGTTTGAAGCTCCTCAGCCTGGCTCAGTCTCTCTAGCTGTATGGGCAGTTGTGTTCATGCCAATATCACCCCAATTCAGCTCTCTGATTTTCTACCTTGGGGCTTTATCTGAAGCTGAAAATTGTTCTCAGAAAGCATCCCCTCTCAAAATAGGAAAAATTGCTTATCCATATGGAAATCCCTCAGCCAATGACAGTGCATGATAGTGGACATTTCCCCAGACCTCTGGTCCTCAAAGGAACAGCTTTCCTCATCTCCCCAGATGGATTGAGCTTGCATCAATACCCAGTTCAGTAATGCACAATTATTGCTTTTGTTAATTATTCACATTTGCCTTCCCTCCTCTGTACTTCTGGGATCAACTCAAGTGAAGGACGCTTGTCTATCTCCCTTGGCCTCTGACCCCAGGGGAGCTCAAGGCCCTACTGATATCTTACCTTCTTCTTTCTAATTGTCCTCTGTTTACTTAAGCTACTGTTCCTTACCAGTGCCTGGCAACTGGTTTAGGTACTCTTGATTTTCATTAAAGAGATGGTAATTAGGCTTCAATTTCTTTTCATAAGTATATATAGTTATATATTACTATATACCCTGCTTCTGGGTTTCTGCATTCTGAATTTTGTTTTAGTTCTACCACTTCTAAAGTTGTGTCTGTTTTTGAGAATGGACAGAAAGAATTCAGACCTAAAAATAATACAAATGAATATTTAACTCTGAATCTTACCAAAAACTTTTCAGGCTGCCATTAATAACAAATGAAATATGCTTCATTGCTACTTGTAACAGGATCAATTCTGAAAGCTCTTCCCTCACACATAGGATGGGTGCCTTATGTAAAGATAGGGGCTTAGTGATACTCCATGGCCCATACATTCTTCTTTCCTTCTGTTGTATAAAACATTACATTCATCCTTTCTTAAAAATGTACAGCATGAGAGCAGAGGTGAAGCCTTGCCCAGACACGGCACATGCTCCTGTTTTTGTTTTGTGCTTGGCAGCCTTGGGACTGGAAGCAACACATTTTAGTCTTCATAGACCACTCAGTCTATAGTAGTACATTATAGTGTTCCAATTAGATGAGGGCAAAGCCCTTTCCTACCACAGGCCATCTATTTGTTTTGGTTTAATGATTTTACAAATGAGCAAAGAAATGAGAAAATGAAACTGAAATAGAACATTATGTCTTGAATATTTAACCTGAACTCAAATGCAGTTCTCTGTACTCTAGGTCCAGTCAGTTGTCCCCACTCCCACGCCCTTCCTCCACCCCCTATCTCTGTCTCTGTCTCCTTGTATGGGTGTGTGTTTGTGTGTCCACACATGTGTTGGGGGGGAGATGTAGAATGGAATAATTCCACCAAAACTACAAAAAAAAGAAAGAAAAAAGAGAGTGATAAAGAAAGGAAGGAAGAAGGAAGGAAGGAAGGAAGGAAGGAAGAAAGAAAGAAAGAAAGAAAGAAAGAAAGAAAGAAAGAAAGAAAGAAAGACTTTGTTAAGAGATATTATTCCTTAAACATCTGGTGATAAGTCAGCATTAACTCTTCAATTGTCATCAAAATGGAGATATTTTTCACTGCACCAAAAGAAAGAGTATTGGAATATAAATGACTTTACATTTCATAGGAAGGTTTGCTTTTTAGCTATGGAAGGTCTTAAAGTACAGAAAATCTTTTCAAAGAAGTAAAGAACTAACTTAGTTTATTTTTATTGTTATTTCAGATGCTCCAATATCAAGGACACATGCTCCACTATGTTCATAGCAGCCTTATTTATAATAGTCAGAAGCTAGAAACAATTCAGATGTATTTCAACAGAGGAATGAATACAGAAAATGTGGGTTATGGTTAGGGTTAGATTCATTCATTCTGAATGAATACAGAAAATGATTTGATGAAATTTGCAGGCAAATGGATAGAACTAGAAAATATCCTGAGTGAGGTAACCCAGTCACAAAAAAAAAACCCAAACATGGAATACCCAACTCACAGACCATATGAAACTCAAGAAAGAAGACCAAAGTGTGGATGCTTCAGTCCTACTTAGAAGGGGGAACAAAATAATCATGGGAGATAGAGGGTGCAAGGGTGAGTGGAAGAAAGGATGGGGAGGGGAGGGGGAAAAGGGGCAGGATCAGGTATGGGAGGAGATGCTGGAGATGTATAGAGGATCAGGAAATTGAAGAGGTGTGTAGCAATGGGGGATGGGGAGCTGGGGGTAGCCACCAGAAAGTCCCAGATGCCAGGAAAGCAAGAGGCTCCCAGGACCCAAAGGTGATGACATTAGCTGAAATACCCAACAAAGAGGAGAGAGAACCTATAGAGACCATATCCAGATGTTAGACACAACCCCCATTTGAAGGATGGGGCCACCTACCCATCTCAAAAATTTTAACCCAGAATTGTTCCTGTCTAAAGGAAATATGGGGACAAAGAGTGGAGCAGAGACTGAAGGAAAAGCCATCCAGAGACTACCCCAACCGAGGATACATTCCATCTACAGACGCCAAAACCATACACTATTGCTGATGCCAAGAAGTGCTTGCTGACAGGAACCTGATACAGGTGTCTCCAGAGCCTGACCAATACAGATGCAGATGCTTGCAGCCAACCATAGGACTGAGCAAGGGGACCTGAAGGGAGGAGTTAGGGGAAGGACTGAAGAAGCTGAAGGGGTTTGCAACCCCATAAGGAGAATGACAATATCAACCAACCAGACCCCCAGAGCTCCCAGGGATTAAACCACCTACCAAAGAGTACACAAGGAGGAACCCATGGCTCCAGCTGCATATGTAGCAGAGGATGGCCTTATCTAGCTGGCATCAGTGGAAGAAGCCTTTGGTCCTGTGAAGACTAGATGACACAGTGTAGAGGAATGCAAAGGAGTCCTGTGAGGCAGGAGTGGGTGGGTGGTTGGGGGAGCACCCTCATAGAAGCAAGGGGACTGGGATAGGATGGGGGTTTGTAGAGGGGAAACTGGGAAAGGGAATACCATTTGAAATGTAAATAAATAAAATAACCACTTTAAAGAAGAAGAAGAAGACTGAGCAAGCCATATGGAGCAAGCCAGTAAGTATCATCCCTCTATGGCTTCCTCATCAGCTCCTGCCTCCAGGCTCCTGCCCTGCTTGAGTTCCTGTCCTGGCTACCTTTGGTGATAAACCGTGACAGAAGCAATAGCATAAGCCAAATTAACCCTTTCCTCCTCAACTAAAAAAATTGTTAAATTGTTTCATGCAATATATTTTAATAATGTTCTTTTTGCTCCCCAACTTCTCCCTGATCTTCCCTACCTCCTTACCAACTCAGCTTCATGTTTGCTTTCTTTCTTTCCACTCACTCCATTCCTCCCTCAAAACTACTAATGCACAGGAATTTAGGAGAGAGAACTCTTTTTTTTTTCCTTTTTTAAAAAGTGTTTTACACTCCAGATTTGTTGTCCCTCCCCCATCCACCCTCTGACTGTTCCACATCCTATACCTCCTCTCCACCCCCCTTTCTCCACGAGGATGTCCCCACCCTCCACCTCCCACCTCCCCTCCCCCCCCCCAATGCACCTGACCTCTAAACTCCCTGGGGCCTCCAGTTTCTTGAGAGTTAGGTGCATCATCTCTGAATGAATACAGACCCAGAAGTCCTCTACTGTGTGTTGGGGGCCTCATACCAGCTGGTGTATGCTGCCTGCTTGGTAGTCAAATGTTTAAGAGATCTCCGGGGTCCAGATTAATTGAGACTGCTGGTCCTCCTGCAGGGTCGCCTCCTCCTCAGCTTCTCGCAGTCTTTCCCTAATTCAACCACAGGAGTCACCAGTTTCTGTCCATTGGTTGGGTGCGAATATCTGCATCTGACTCAGCTGCCTGTTGGGTCTTCCAGGGTGCAGTCATGCTAGGTCCCTTTTTGTGAGTGCTCCATAGCCTCAGTAATAGTGTCAGGCCTTGGGACCTCCCCTTGACCTGGATCACATTTTGGGCCTGTCATTGGACCTTCTTTTCCTCAGGCTCCTCTCCATTTCCATCCTTGCAGTTCTTTCAGACAGGAATAACTATGGGTCAGAGTTTTGATGGCAGCCCCCTCCCTCACTTGATGCCCTGTCTTTCTGCTGGAGGTGGGCTCTACAAGTTCCCTCTTCCTATTGTTGGGCATTTCATCTGGGGTCCCTTCCTTTGAATCCTGAGAGTCTCTCACCTCCCAGGTGTCTGGTACATTCTGGAGGGTCCCCTCAACTTCCTACCTCCTGAAGTCGCCTGCTTCAATTTTTTCTGCTGGTACTCAGGGCTTCAATCTTTTTCCCACACCCAATACCAGATCAGGTTCCCCTCTCCCTCCCCTTCCTCCCCATACCCTGTCCACTTTCTCAGGTTCCTCCCTCCCCACTTGTGATTGCTTTCTTCTCCCTCCCAAGTGGGACTGAGGAGTCTTCACTTGGGCCCTTCAATTTTCCCCTTTCCTGGTTTCCCTCCCTCAGGGAAAATACCCTATCACATCCTCCCTCCCCCTGCTTCTATGAGGGTGTTCCAACACCCACCCACCCACTCCCACCTCCCCACCCTCCATTCCCCTACACTGGGGCATCTATCGAGCCTTCATGGGACCATTTACATGTTCTAGATATTAACCCTCTATCAGATGTATGGCTGGTAAGGCTTTTTTCTAATCTTGCTGCTTCTTTTCTGGAGCAATGGTGTCCTTTACTGTACACAAACTTTTGAGTTTCCTGAGGTCCCATTTATTACCTCTTGGTCTTAATGCATGGATTTTTAAAATCCTGAGTTTCCAGCTTTGCTGAAAAAAGTGGATATCAAGTGATATCCACTTTGCTGCAATCCCTGCTACTTCCAAGAATGCACCATATCTTCACTAATTTAAATTCTCTTAGAACCTGTAAATACTAACATCTAAATATATCTTCATATTGAAATGACAAAGCAAGTAAAACTAATTACTTCAAAAGATGCATGTCTATCAACAGTGTGATGTGTGTTTGTGTGTATGTGTTTGTATGTGTGTGTTTGTGTGTGTGTGTGTGTGTGTGTGTGTGTATGTGTGTGTGTTGGGGAATGTCTTTCTTTAGTAGGGAGATCATATTTTTCAGGCACTTTAGTCAATGAAGTTATAACCTCATGAATTTGATAACCCAAATGTTCATTTACCTGAAAATCATTCCTCTTTTCCCAGAAAGTAGATTTAGAGCCAAACAGACTGAGGGAATGGGAGCCTTCGCCTCCATTTGGATAAATATTGATCTGAATTTCTACCCTTAAACAGTACTATTTACATATGTGGATGTATGTCTGTGTGGATTCACTCCCAAAGTGTCTAGTGAGTTTGTCAATATCTTCTATAGCAAAGCCTGTAAAATATGTGACTTGAATGTTATGATTATGAAAACAAAACCAGTTTCCTCTTAATTTTGTGGATACCAGGTTTGCATACAGCATTAGCCATTTTCCTGTACATTTCCATTAGTAATGTCTTTGCTGATTAGTTTTTCTAAATTAGCATGTTTATCCATTAGCATATCAATATTGCTGCCAACCATCCTCTTAATTTTTAGTTTTCTTGTTGCAACAAAAAAAAATTTTTGCCAATAAAAGCAGCCATTTCTTAAAGCCTTAATTAACTCTAGCACAATTCCTTTTTGCTTCTTTAATAATAGTGTATAATATTTACTAAGATTATAGATTTTGCCTTATTCAAAAACACCACTCACTCAAATGAGGAAAATCTTCATATTTTCAAATTTGGCATTAATGTCATCTTCTCAGAGTGAGACAGTTTCCCTCATGTCTGAGACGTTTCCAGACCACTGCCAATAGAACTTCTAAGGTAAGGGCTCCAGAAGTGTGAGAAGGTTTTCATCAATATTGAAGTTGAGTGAGTTCTTTGTGAGTATTTAAAAGGTAAATGATGCCTCTCCAATTTGAATTCTCTTAGCAGAGTCTCCTTATCCTTTTTATCTCACTACAGACAAGGAGAATTCTGGTTGACTCAGACCCGAGGCAAGCAATTACATAAATCACAGTTACCTACATAGAATAAGTTACACTGTGTTTAATGAAGGACCCAGGAAGCAAGTTAAAATAGTCTATCTCTTAAAGACTCCTGTGCAGTGTTATTCAGGGTAAGTTCTCTTGACTATGATAATTAAATATTTCCATTTTTTTCTCCTGAATGTGGACACACTGCTGTTAAAGTTGTGCTTATCCAACTCTAAGCACCATCTTATTATGGGAAGTGCTGGTAATTATAAATGTTTGCATTTAAGTGTACTTTTTTTCACACCTTTCTGGTGATTAAGACAGGAAAATGATGAAGAAATTGATGATGTTGATAACTGGTTCTCATGTGCTACTTGTGGGGGTGTGAATTGTCATGATCCATCCAGAGGGCAATTTGGTATTAACTCACAAATGCGAATAACCTTTCACTTGCAAACTCCACATATGAGAGTTACTCCTAAGGAAATAATTAGAGGAGAAGGCAAAAATTAATGCAGAAAGATGTTTAAGATGCTGGGAAACAAAAAACATTCTTTCTACTTCCTAATAGAAAGAAATTTGGTCAAAGTGTTTAAAACTACACAGCGGAATACTAGAAAGCCATAAAGACAGGATACCCCCACCACACCATAAATATTCATATTTATATTAATATTTAAATGAATAAAAAGACCAGTGATTTGGTAATAAATAAATGGAATTGTATAAAAGATGGTGAATTAATATAGGAAGATATTTTTTAAGGTATAAATGAAAAGAATAAGCCAATTCCTTGCTATTGCTAATCTCAGGTCATCAGTTACAAAAGCATTTTCATGGATTTAGTAAACATCTGTATGGTTTAAGGTTTCTTCAACTCTCAACAATTTTGCAAAAAATTGGCAAATGTTTATTCTTCGTGTGGTGACTCCTGATATGACATGTCACAACACTTGCTTTTCTCCTTTATCTTAGTATATTTTAGAAACATCCCCACCTGTGCTGAGCTTTTCTGGGAATGAGGTCTGTCTCCATCAAAGGAAGTTATGGGGACTTCTAAGGCCTTCCAGGGACCACATGATATTCTGTTCCCAAGAGCAAGAAGAGTCAACTCTATAATGGGAAGCTGCTCAGGGCAGAGGTAGCATGAATTCCCAAGGGCTGACTCAGTGTAAGACTTGAAATGCTTTGTTGGGGAGACAAAGGCCAAGTATTTATGAAATGGGTAACTCATGGTAGGTCCTCCTAATTTTCTGTTAAACATCTTCCAGACTTGTGCCCATCTCAAGAGCCATCTGTATCACTATAGCTAAGTTCCATTTCTCTATTGATAACAACAGTCTTCTCATTACATATGCTTTGTATTTTCAGTAAAAGTCTCTCTAAGAAAAACTTTGTAATTATAAAATGAGGCAAATATCATACAATATTTAGATAAACATTATTATTAAGCAAGAATAATAAAGCAAAACAAAACAAAAACAACAACACAAAAAACCTGACGACTCTGAATTGGAGAAGCATGAATAAATTAGTAAATGATGACAGGTATAAAGTACAAGAGTAAAAATAAAGAAAAGTCAGAGTGAGTGCATGTCCATGTGAGTATGTGTCTAAGTGTGTACATGCTTTGTGTATGTGTGTGTGTGTGTGTGTGTGTGTGTAAGTGTATCTAGTTAAAATAATTACTATGAGCCTCAGAAAAGTTCACCTCTATGTTTTGCTTTTAATAAAATAAAACAAGAGCCATATTTAATAAGAGTTTGAATCTTACTGTTCACAGTAGATTTATTGAACCCTAACTCCCTTGGGGAGGCCAGTTAATCTATTTCATAGAGAGAAGGTACTTTCTCTGGTTGAAAGTATTGCATTTGACTCACTTTTGAGGTGCTAAGTTTTCCAGCCTTGTATATTTCCTTTACTAAAATTAGACAGATTTACAGTCACAAATAACAAAATCATCAAAGAATAATGTGGATAATGCAGCTGTAATTTCAATCATGACATCCTTAGCTGAAGACAAAATGCTCCCCTTTGGATACCCAAATAAAGGGATTTTTTTCAACTTTCCAGGATTCATATCTAAGAACATAAAATATTTTCACAATACAAGTACATTTACCAAGAGCAAATGTTTAAACAAAGGAACCAGGGTTCTTAATGAAACACCCTCAGGAAAATGTTTAAACTTTGCCCTTAAGTTTACTTTGTTCACTAATAGGCTTCTATTTCGAGTAGAGAGTAGGAAGGGTAAGTTCAATGTGTTAATAAGAAAAAAGTAATAATATTTAATTAATTCTGGCTGAACACACATGGTTTAATATACTTGGCAATATCATTCTATCACATGATATGATAATTTAATGGAACTTTTTTATTTAAATTGCTGGCAAGTTTATGAAATTATAAAGCAAATAGGCCATGCACTTGGGTGTAATTGACTGTATAAATGTGTTTTATACTATACTGTTGGCAAATTAGCCAATCCCTGTCATGGAATCAATTATTATCTAGCTGAATTCCACAAACACAATAGCAGAAATATTGCATTTATACAAAAACCACTCTGATTGTTAATCTTACAGTGTGCATCTTAGAGCAAAGCAATAAACATTTATACACTGGATAATCGTCTTAAGATAATGCCACTGCCAAATGACGCACATTTAAAGATTCCTTGTTGTTGGAGATAGTCGTTTGGGTTCCATTTCTGCTTGCCTCTCCGGATCAATGAAAATGATAATGGAAGTTTCACTAGTTCAAGTCAAGTAGGGTTCAGATATCTGACCTCTGTATAAACAATGCACACTGCTCACAGCCAGCGTGACCTTACTCAAAAGTCATCGGAAACAACACAAGCACAAATATTTAAACAGAGCTATTATTTTTTCAGATGATCTCATGCATGGTACCCCTTGACAATTCCTATAGTAAAAGATGTGCTATGGATGACTCCCCGCTCCCCTCCCCCCCCAAAAAAACAAGATAAAGCAGGCACAGGGGCAGGCTTTCCACACAGTATCTATACTATTCAGATGCCTTTCTAAGTTATCTCTAGCAGGAGCTGCTGTAAACTGCTTGAAGGAAAATTTCCCAGGTCAGCTTCTCAGACTATGTGCTCAAAAGAAATGTGAGAAACCAATGGATGTTTGCAATACTTCCTAAACTGAACTCGAGGGACAAATTGGACCAGGTTCTGGGTTTTACCTTCTATTTGCTCATTAATTTGTTAAAAACCTCATGGTCTTTATTTCCTGACTTGCTTGCTAAGAAAATAAGATTCAAGAGTCAAGTGGTTCAAGGCAAAATGACAAATATCAAAGTAACAGAATTGTATGTCTGTGCACATATTCAGATTCAAGATATTAATATATGTTCTTTCTTTGAGATGGAAATCTAAACATCAAATCCATTTTTATATAGACTCTGAGAAGAAACTACTTTTAAAAAAAGATAATGCTATGGTGCTCCTAACTCAGCATGCAGTGAAAACACTCACTTCATGAATCTTCATCCAAAGGCAGCCGTCTGCTCTTATCATCTCAACAGGAACTAGCTTCCTTTCAACATGACCTCCTGCGTGTTCTTTTCATGTTCTCTTGAGTCAGTGAAATATGGAATCTGTCTTAGTCAAGATCTTCTTGAGCTTTCACTCCTTGAGAACTAACACACAGGTTGTTCAGATTAGACTCTGATAAATTGGGATAGATGGTCATTATTACTGTTACAATGGTTCAAATGTGTTTAGTCCATGAGTAGTTTCTTGTTGCTCTTCTTATCTTCCTAGATAAATTAGACTGATTATATAATTACGTATCACTTTCATGTTTGTGTTCATTTGTGTTTTCAGTATAGGATATGCAATGTTTGGAGAGTGTGTGGACCTGAGCCAGCAGATGACCAAGTAGGATTCCTGGCACTTTACTTTTGAGACAGTCTCTCAGTGAAGATGATGCTAAGCTGGCAGCTAGAAAGCTCCCAGAAACCCCCTTTTCCTGTCCTTGCCCAGAGATTCTGTATGTGGTAGCCACACCTGGCTTCACTCCATGGGTCCTGGATCTGAGTTAGGATCCACATGCTCCTGAAATAAGAACTCTTTCCTATGCAGCCACCTCTTCTGCTTCAGGGAAATTGAAAAACCTGAAGACCACCTGCTTAAAGAAGTCGTGGTGACTTGGCTAACACTTCAGACTTCTCAGTATATGAAGAGTTTTGGTTCTAAATCTTGTAGCATTTTACCCAACTTAAAGATGGTGTGAATGTCTATTTCTTTCATTAACTTTTTAACATGATATTTTTGGCACCCTCTAAAGCTGTTCAAGGGCTACTACTTAAAAATTTTTATAAGACATTTTTAAAAATCTATGTGTGTCTGTATGGGTACCATATTTATGTAGGTGACTGTGGGGGTAGTAGAAATTGTCAGATCCCCTGGAACTGGAGTTGCAGGCATTTAGGAGCCACCTGATGTGGGTGCTGGGAACCAAACCTGGGTACTCAATAAAAAAAAAAAAAGAGTAAGTATGTTTAACTACAGAGACATCTCTTTAGTCCTAACTGGCATTAATAAAAGGACAAGAAAGGATTGTCAATTGAATAAAAGTACCTCTTATATTACATTGGAAGAGTTTGTGGGTAGCCCTGGTCTTGTATTGTGATGCTAATCCTACTCCCCTGGAAAGCACTGCAGGAGTAAATCATGCATACAAGTGCCTTGGGAACCTTCTCCCCACCTTAACTTTTCAAATAAAGGCTAAGGCCGATGATTGGGCAGCAGGAGGGAAGGTGGAGCTGAAAAGTTTGGGGAGAAGGGGAGGAGACTGGAGAAGAGGACAGAGGAAGAAGACAGAGGAGGATGAGGTGGAAGGAAGATGGAGCTGAAGCACGTGGCTTGGAGAAATCGCAAGTCATATGGGATTTAATAGATGAGAATAGAGTAGTGTCGTGGTACTTCTGCCCAATCTAGTCCAGTAGCTTGTACATCAATTAATTGAGTTGGGAATTCATTTATTGGATAAATTGGGTTAAAAATTTACCACAATAGAAGACTAAGGCTGGTTCATCCAGTTTTTCTATATTCTTATAAGATAAGAAGGAATGAAGTAGAAATATCCTATCTCAACCATCTTCCATATATTCTGGAGTCTCGGAAGAGTATAGCTGTTTAGTAAGTTTTGGAAAACATTTCATTCATTTGCATGTGATTCATGCCAGAGATCTGCCAGAAGAATGGAGATACGAATCAAAAATGTTCTGAATCATTATTCTCCAGATAGAAGTAATTATCTATGCCCAGGAGAATCTCCCAAAGGGACAGCATGACACTTACCACAGAAGAATTTATAGCTCTCACACATATTTGGATCTTTAAAAAAAAAAGTTGGCATTTTGAAAAGAATCACATGGAATCTGTGGGTGCCCTCAGGCCTTCAGAGTTCCAGTGAATCTTGCCAAATATTACACACTGAAGATCTACAACTTGATTGGCAGCCCTAAGCTGGATCAAAAGTTGTGTATATTCTTAAGGAGGTAGCTTTACAGTAGAGATGGTGCCTCTTACAGGCTGTGTTTTCCATGGGATATTTTTCTCAAGTGTGTTTTGTACTCCCCAAGTGTTAGAGGGAATTCAATTTAATTTAGGAAGATTGATGCCTTGATCATCATCAAATGAAAATGATTTATTCCTTTTCTACTTGGCAGTCAAAGCTCAGTTTGGTTTTCTCCTCTCTATAACCCATAAAAGTGGTATTTAGAAGGTTTTAGTAGAAGCTATGAAATGGCTTCTTTAAGAATCTTTCAGCTAACTTGCCACAAGAGAACCCAGAAAGGGCAGGTAACAGTAGTAGTGAAGTTCTTAATACACCCAAGTTTGTTATTGTTGGTATTATTACTATTACTTTTATTATTGTTATATCATTATTATTATTATTATTATTATTATTATTATTGTTATTATTACCCTTTCACATATTATATCTAACCCAAAGTTTCCCTCCATCAAATCTTCCCAGTCACTGCTTCTCCATTTCCCTTCAGAAAAGAGCAGGCCTCCCAGGGATATCAACCAAACATGTCATATCAAGTTACAATAAGACTAAACATAAACCCTCATATCAAGGCTGGATTAGGCAACCCAGTAGAAGGAAAAGGGTCCCAAAAGTAGACAAAAGGAGTCAGAGATAACCCCTACTCCCACTGTTAGGAATCCCACAAGAACAGCAAGCTACACAAACCATAATGAATGTAAATGACCTAGCTCAGACCCATCCAGATTCCATGATTGTCACTTCAGTGTCTATAAGCCCCAGTGAGTCCTGTTTGGTTGATTCCGTGAGCTGTGTTCTCCTTGTGTCTTCAACCCCTCTGGCTCATATGATCCTTCCTCTCCTAAGCTCTAATTAATACTTGGTTGTGGGTCTCTGCATCTGTTCCTCTCAGTTGCTGGATGAAACCTCTCTGGTGTTAATTTGGTTAGGCTCTGATCTGAGTATGAGTATAGCAAAATATCATTAAGAATCATTTCATTGATCTCCACACATTTTTTTTTTTTTTTAGTATATTTGGTTCTAGCCTATGTGTATGAGCTATACAACCTCTGGTTCCTGGCCACCTTGTCAATGTGAGGTATGGGCTCCCTCTCATGGTGTGGACTTCCAGACACCCAGTTAGGTCTATAGTTGAATACTTTGAGGAAAGCACATCCATTATTGGTTTTAATTTTTAAATTTAAATTTATTTATTTGTTTTGTGCCTATGTGGCCTGGTACTTGTAGCATGGAGAGCATATGGAGATCAACAAACAGCTCTCCAGAGTTGATTCTATCCTAATACGGGAGCAAAACTCAGATCAGAGGCCTTCCACACAACCGCTTCTTCTTGTTGAGCTAGCTCAAGGTACAATTATTATGTTTATTTATTTGTTTGTAATTAAATGGATGATTAACTTGAGCACATTCTGCTCTACCTGCTCAAAAAATGAATGCTTTAGTCTGTTATTGTTCTTGAAATTGTGACTAACCACAATTCTTAATTACTACTCCATGTCTGCAGTTGAATGACCCAAAACTGGCAGGCATTTTTAGGCTACTCTCAGTGTATTCCAGCAAGATCCAGCATGTATTCCAGCATGTATACCTTCATGGTTCTCCAAAACTAAGGTACACACAAACCTGCTATTAAATGGCAGAGTTTGGTCATAGATTCAAAGGCAGGCCTGCCCATCTAACCAGCTCATAGGTAATGTTGAAAACTGCACTTGGATTATTCAAGTATCCAATTTAGCTCTCAAACATGGGTTGGCCCTTTATGATACTCAGGGCTCCCCAACTGTGATACACAGGTCAAATTTAGATATTCAATGATGCAGACATTCTGAAAAAAATCTTTCAAAAGCCTTATGAGATAATTCACTTAGAAATTTTGAAAAGCTTAGAGTTGTAGACACCATATCTTGTAACCACTATGTTTTGTTTTAGCCACAGAGGCCTGGGTTGTCCCTGGTTTCAGCCTCAGTCAGCAACAGCCCCATCTTTAGAGTGGAAAGGAATTTTATTAGACATTTGTTTCACATGTCTCAAACAGAAATGTATTCTTGTTGTAAAGTAGACAATATTAACTAAACAACCATGTAGCATGCCCCATGCATTTATGGACTACACAGGGGATAGGTTTATGCTTCATCCAAGGTCCTTGTAGCTCCTGTTCCCTGCTGTTGTACCAACTGGGAAATATTTAATTTCTGTCTCTTGGCCTGGCAGATTGCCAGTCCCCTGATATCTGCTGGCATGAGAACTAATGACTCAGCCACTGTGGGGTGTCACACAGAGGCCTGTAAGCAGCCCTTGGGACTGGTCACCTTATTGCTTGTTCCTTACACTGGTACTCCCTGCTTCTTTCCTTTACCTCCAAGGAAGAACATCCTGATACATTGCCTAGTGTAACAATCCTTGTCTCAGGATCTGCTCCTAGGGAACTGAATTGAGAAGGGCTATGTTATGATGGTTCACCAAAACCCAGAAGTATTTTGTACTCTTCACACATTTCTCTGTTCCCAGAGGAAAGAAGGGAAGACAGAAAGAAAGGAGAGAGCAGATCAGAGGGATGGGAGCAAGTCATGGAGGAGGGCAGCAAACAGATGGTAGACAAAAAAGAACACATGGGAATGACAGGAGACAGCCCAGTGCTCTGTGTAATATGTACTTCTTGAGTTATCTGTTGTTTGGGGAAGAATAATTTGCTCATGCTCAGCAAAAGGAAAGCAGGATGTTTTTATTTATTTGTTGGTTGGTTGATTGATTGATTGGTTGATTGATTTGTTTAAGTAAATAAGCATGGATTGCTGATGCTAGGAAGAGAAGACTATCATCTTCCATCTTCAGACCCAGCCACACTCACATGTACTTAACTGAAATCTGAGAAAACTCAAGTCCAGACCACATTGTCAAGGATGTCATGTAGCACAGTTTCTCAGGCTCAAATTACCAGCATCTATTCAGACTGCAAAGATGAGGCAAGCATGTGAAGATGGCATCTCTTCATCCTATGTTTGAATGAGTTGGAGAGTGATAAGTGAAATGTTGTTCATATATATATATATATATATACATATATATATATATATATGTATATATATATATATATAATAATTTGGCATAATTAGGTATCATGATTAGGTGCCCATTGCTGTTGCTGATGTATTAAAGTAATTGTCAAGGCCGCAATGAAAATAATTGTGTACCAGAATTACTTCTACTAGGGCTGATAATACCTTATTTAGAACAGTCTGCGGTTCCTCAGGAAATTGTACATAGCACTACCAGGGGACCCAGCTATACCACTCCTGGGCATATACCCAGAAGATGCTCCAACATGTAATAAGGACACATGCTCCACTATGTTCATAGCAGCCTTATTTATAATAGCCAGAAGCTGGAAACAACCCAGATGTCCCTCAACAGAGGAATGGATACAGAAAATGTGGTACATTTACACAGTGCAGTACTACTCAGCTATTAAAAACAATGAATTTATGAAATTCTTAGGGAAACGGATGGATCTGGAGGATATCATCCTGAGTGAGGTAACCCAATCACAAAAGAATACACATAATATGCACTCACTGATAAGTGAATATTAGCCCAAAAGCTCAGAACACCCAAGATACAATCCACAAACCAGAAGAAACTTAGGAAAAAGGAAGACTGAAGTGTGGATACTTCAATTCTTCTTAGAAGGAAGAACAAAATACCCATGGAAGGATTTGTAGAGACAAAGTGTGGAACATATACTGAAGGAAGGATAATCCAGAGATTGCCCCACCAGGGGATCCTGCCCATACACATTCACCAAACCCAGACACTATTGTGGATGCCTCCAGCAAGTGCTGGCTGACAGGAGCCTGATATAACTGTCTCCTGAGAGGCTCTGCCAGTGCCTCATTAACTCAGAAGTGGAGGCTCACAGCCATCCATTGGACTGAGCACAGGGTCCCCAATAAAGGAGCTAGAGAAAGGTCCAAAGAAGCTGAAAGTGTTTGTAGCCCCATAGGAGGAACAACAATATGGACTAACCAGCTCCCCCAGAGCTCCCAGGGACTAAACCACCAACCAAAGAGTACATACACATGGTGGGACTCATGGCTCCAGCTGCATATGTAGCCAAGGATGGCCTAGTTGGTCATCAATGGGAGGAGAGGCACTTGGTCCTGTGAAGGTTCTATGCCCCAGTGTAGGGGAATGCCAGGGCCAGGAAGAGGGAGAGGATGGGTTGGTGAGCAGGGGAGGGAGGAGGCAATAGGATTTTTTTTTTCCAGAGGGGAAACCAGGAAAGGGGATAAAATTTGAGATATAAATAAAAAAAATCTAATAAAAAATTAAATAAAGCATTTAATTGTATGTAAAAAGTTACCCAGGTCTAGCAACATGGCTTAGTGGTTAAAGCCATGGGCTGCTCTTCCAAGAGTCCTGTTTTCAATTCTCAGCATCCAAATTCAATTCTCATCACCCATTTGGTGAGTTACAGCCATCTGTAACTATAGTTCTAAAGGATCCAACACACTTTTCTGACCCTCTTGCACATCATGCATGCACAGGGTATACAGACATACATGCAAGTAAAACACTCACATAAAATAATCATATCTAAAACTTTTAAAAAGAAAATAAATAAAGAGCCACTCTAAAAAGTAAGGATGATTGATGGGGCATAAAGATGGTTGTTTCAAACAAACTAATAAACAACACTAAAGATACCTAATATGAAAAAGAGTAGAAAGATGGAGTTTATTAGAATTGATGTCAAGTGTCAAATTCAGTGGTAGATTGCTTATTTAACATACATGTGACCCTGTGTTAAAGTCCCAGCGACATAGGAGTGCAAAGAAAGACTTTATTGGTTCATTTAAAGTCAAGAATAATCGTTTGTTGAGATGGTGCACCTAGGGTCTCACATATGTCACAAGAATGTTTTGTTTCTCTCTTTTCTTCCATTTGCTTCCTTATTTATTCCTAGAAAATATTTCCTATGCAACATAAAGAATATGTCAACCTCTTGACATATATTTGCTTCTGAATCAAAACATGTTATTAGAGCAAGCAGAGAATCACATAATCACTTAAAACCAGAGAGACATCTTACCACCTATAATCTCCGTACAAAATCTTTAAAAGGGATTTCCAGCCATTGCTAAGGATCTTCTATCTATTCCATAACTGTAAGCCCTAGACTCCAATGGCAGGCAACTGCATTCTTTGAATAGTTGTTTTTAAAAATTGTTCTTAATATTAAGTAAAGTGGGCTCAGCTCTTTCCTCCACACTGTCCTTTTTCTACTGTGGCTAATGTACATCCCTCTCCTGCCTGGAACGTCATTTCAGCCTCTGGTAAGTAGTTATGTCTCCCCTCTGCCTCCTTTGGCTTGAATGAATATCCCCAGGTTGTATGCCTTTCCACACAGTCTTCTTTTCTAAACCTTCTCTTATTTTTTGTTAGTCTCATCTGAACTAGCTAAAGCCTACCTTCTTAAAGGAAACACAGGCTCTGATATCCTCATCTGAAACACAGCCATTTCTTTAAGGAACAGGATCAGTTCTTTTGTTGAATTTCTCTTTTACACTGAGAAAGCCTCTTCAAAACTGACAGGTGGCTTTTGCGATTGCTTAACTGGTATTCCCCAGTTTTCCAGCTATTTGGAAATTTACCAAATGTCATCATCAGACCCCTGCACAGATGTACCAAATATAATGAAGCAATTATTTAAAAGAACATAAAACTAATTGTTTAAAAAAAAATTTAAACCTCTCCAAGTCGCTCCAGCTGTTAACTGTGACCTGTTTTCAGCAGGAAGTTTACCAGGGAGGAAGAATGCACTGTCTGCAGGTGTGACTGCCCCTTGACATGGGTAACTTCAATTTTCATTTTCTTGTTTGGTTGTTCATGTTTCATTTTTTTATTTTTTAATTCTTTCATTATACATACAAAGACTTTATTAGGATGTAAAAGCAGCTACTTTTCAAAGTTACAACACACTAAAGAGTTATAAAATTATAAAATTGGAGAAGAAAATTCCAATGGACATTCATCCACCTGTCATTTTATAATAAATGTGCTGATGATGTTTATTGTTACAGACTTAACACAATGTCAAACCGCTTCTTTGTGTAAAGAAGCCATTCAAGGGAGAGCATGATGCAGGGTGCATGAACACCATAGCATTTCCTGATAGTGTGATACAGTGTGTTATCTGATTATACACACAGGCTCCGTAACACACCACATTGCCATCTAGCCATACGTCTTTAATGAAACTTCAAACCTTTGTGCAATATCAATCTGCCAAAGAAAAGTAGTCCCTTTGCAGGCGATATAAGCAAACTCAGCTGCTTCCTTTTTAAACTTACAGTTTTGTCTTCCACAATCAATCTAGTTGCTATGATTATCTCTGTGACAGCTGTTAAGTGGAGAGATGTTTAATTCTCCCAAGGTGTTATTATATACTTATTTATGTTCATTTGTTTTCACTCATCTAACTGCTTCATTGGAATGAAATCTCCCCAATGGCTGTCTTGGGTTATGAGAATTCCACATCTCATCCCTGAAAATCTCACCTGTCCTGAAAAAAAGCATTTTACTGCCCTATAAAAGTAAATCTTTTGCTATGTCTATTCTACGACTCATGATTAGGTCCATATTTCCCAAGAAGGTTTCCTAGTATGATGTAACAGTCAATGACAAAAGGGTCCTCTGCTCACATAGGCTTGTGCCATCTATCTTAGTCTCATTCTAGAAGATCACAATTCCACAGTGAATAATGAAGAGTTTTGAAAGCCTGAAAATGAAAAAATTCTGTTCAAGGCAGTGTGCCTAACCCTCTGTGACTAGTGTATTATATCACCCACCCCCAACCCCTATGTCCTGCAGGTGGCTCTCATTGACAGCATTTGACAGTCAGTTTGAATGCCACAATGCATAGATTTTTAACAATATTTCATATAAGAATAACTTCTATGTGGAGCTGAGCCTTCTAAGTGCAAGAAAGAGTATCAGTGGTTTTTCTTTACTGTCTAGGTTCTGTATGGAACATCTATTCATTCAATCGATTTTTACAGAGTGTTTGTTATTCTAGGGTGTAGTCATTAATCCAGAAAAACACAAATTTTCCATCTTGGAAACATATTTGGCACATTGCATTGGGAGTAAATACACATTAATCTCTGTATTTTATAGATGAGGAAACTGATGCTTGGTGGTCTTAATGACAGTTCCCCTAAGGTCACAGAGACAGTACCCCATCACTGAAAGGTATCTAAAAACATACGTAGACCTCCTTATGAGGCTCCAGACTCCCATGTGCTGACCATTGCTGCAGAAGTTAAAACTGAGACACATACCAGATGACATCAGGGGAGTCAACCCCCAAACTCAGAGACAGCTCATCAAAGCTATTGACCTGAAGATTCTTGATTACCTGTTAGAATGCCTTCAGAAATTACCTATAATAATAGGAAGAGTTGGAGCTAGAGGTAAATTCATACTAGTAAATTACACTCTTCTCTTTTGCAAGACAGTTTTGCATCAGCAATCTCATTTGAGGCTTTCATCCTTGGTGCCTAACCTAGCTTTACTGAGAAACTTAATCTATATATTTACAAATCAGTGTCCTAAAACCCATCTTTAAGTTCACATAAACCTCTTATTCTGCCTCTCACAGTCAAGAATATGCTACATACCAAAAATATCCCAAAGTCTCTGGACCCTCCCTGCTTTTCATGGAGATACAGAACAGGTTCTGAATTTGTTTCTGAGTTCTTGATTTTCATCTGACTTACAGAACATGCAACGTTCAAGGCATTTTCATTTGCTTGCTTGTAACTGAGATATCATTTCAAAACTGCCTCTCAGATATGAATAAGAAATGCATTCAGACAATGCCGACTCCATTTTATGCCCAGGCTCTCATGGATGAAGTTTCTCCACATTCTCTTGGGGAGCTGACCCTTACACTTCCTGGCTGCAGATGGCTAACACTGATTTTTCTGAACAAGAACCAGCCTGACACCATCATCAGTTCCATGCTACATCTCCAATTCCTCCATTCTAAATCTGCTCACTTTCCGGAATCTCTTAGACTCAGGTTTGCTTTGTAACTTAGCTTTAGGCACCATCATTGCTATGAGGGAAAATACTGTACTATGTCTCTATGTTCTGACCATGCAGGTTCAATCAAGACCCTCTGTGGGCCATGAATCCTAGAGGATAGCTTTTCTTATCTGATCTAAGACAGTCTTACCTGAACCTCCACTCCCCAAGATGAAGTATCAGGCACACTGACTGTGAAGTTATCAACAATAAATAAATAAACCATTAGAAATAAAGACAAGGAGAAAGTAAAAATAAAGATGGTATCTATTTGCTCAGGGGACTTATGGTTTGAGAAACTTTCAAACTTCAAATGACAGTACAGATTGGTAGTATTTTCTGTACTTTACCATAAGTACATTTGACCATGAAAACCATATGAGACTATGACTACCAAAATGTCTTTAAGCCTATAAATATGACATCTAGGGTTCATTTGAAATTTTTTTTATTTTTTTATTAGTTATTTTCTTTATTTACATGTAAATTTCTCCATTCCCAGTTTCCCCTCCAAAAAACAAAGAAACAAACAAAAACAACAAAAACAAGCCCCTGTTGCCTCCCACTTCCCCATGCCTGCCACCCCGCCCTCTCCCACTTTCTGGCCCTCGCATTCCCCTACACTGGGGCACAGAACCTTCACAGGGCTGAGGTCCTCTCCTGCTATTGATGATCAAATTTTTACTATAAATTTTTGTTATTAAAATAAAATGTTAATTATAGGCATATGTATTTATAATGCTTTGTTATCTGATTGAAATGTTCTCCTAGTTGACATAAGAGATCATGGCCATGAAACCCTGTGAATACATCCATATGAAAGACTACTCAATTATACATATTTTTTATTTTGTCAAATGTAAAGAAGTCCTGAAATTTAGAGCTAAAAAGGCCTTAAAACAGCATAATTGTGTCTATTCACTTTGGCTTAAAGATATGGAGATATAGGGAAGTAAACTGCAGTGACCAAATGTATAACAATGTTAAAGTTGGGTCTATAGAATATTGACTATCTCATTTAGAATAGATTTTTGCATTTAAACCATGTTAATATCTTGACAGACATTCTTTCTTTAATACTCAAGACCAACACAAGGTTGGAAGTGCTTAATAAGAAAAAGAAAAGAAACTACATATGCATAAAATTGAATAAATGCATTCATAGAACAAGAAAATAGTCTACAATATTTTAAAATGCTGAAAAGTAGAGCAACTATTCAAAATACTAAATAGCAACCGTATCTGTTTAAATTAATGTTCCTCAAACCTGTCTATTATTTTGAGATTATTGAGTTAGTGGTAGTATAAGAATCTTCTCTATTAATATGCTAAAATTATTTAATTAATATATATTTTAGCTAATAGTTAAAAGAATAATTTCCCCCAGATTAAAGACATCACTATTGGATATTTTTGACAGGTATTTACATGTAGAAGCAGAACCATGACCACTTAAGCTACGTTAGACATAGCCAGGCATGAGAAATGAGTGTGTGAGCATTCAGTCAACTTGAAGGAAGTCAATGCTTTTTGGGTACCAGTCACTGTGGGTACTGGGAATATAAAGAATAAAAGTGGGTCTTCCTTACACTTTGGAAAAAAGTAAATGGAAAATAAGAATTCAGTGTCACACTGACAACAGGGGGTTGAATCAAATGAAGAGGAAATCATCAGAACAATGTGTACAAAGATGAAGAGCCAGCAAAGAAGGTACCACAGCTTTGTTAGGGCTAAAAATAAAGATGGAAGATAGTGTCTTTTGAGATTTGACAGACAAGAACCCATACATGCAAAGACACATGTATTTTGTACTGCAGATGAGCAATGTTTATGTCAAGAGGCTCTTTTTCTTAACTCTCCTAGATCTGACATATAACGGTGGGTAAAACAGAACCTTCATGTAGTTTAGATCCAGAAGCTCAAAGTTCAAGGTCAAAGTTATGACAGACTTAGTATCTGCTGAGGATCCTCCTTCTCCTTCTGTGTAGACAGATATCTTTTTAACGTCAGATATTTAGCACCTAAAGGAGAGAGGATAGAGGAAAGAGAGACAAAGAAAAAATGAAGAGATGTGATGCATCTATTCTGTATAATTTAAAAGGCAGAATTTCAATTTCGAGGACTTCACTTTTGTGAATAACTTACTTCTTATGGGTTTTATCTCCAAAACCTTCATGTTGATGATTAGAATTTCAAAATAAGACTGTAGGTTATCATATACATTCATTCCACAGACACCAAAGAACATGTTCTTCATGTGAGGAGCAATATGACCTTGGTTCTGTGACTAGAGTTGACTTCAGGAAGGAAGAAGCAGGCACTGTAAGCTATGAAACACCAGGCTACACACCTGTGTCTGAGTGAAGCTGTGACTGAGATGATGGGGCACATTGGTAATGGAAAAAAAGGAAGCAGAATTCTCTCTGTATAAACAAGGATGGGTACCAATTCCTAAGCTGAGAGCACTGTAGGCTCTCATTATTCTCCCATGTAATTTGTTTTCATATGAATATACGTGCATGCTTTAATATGTCTTAAAGAAAAAAAAATAAGGAAGAAAATCCTTGAACCTAGAGTTGGACCAGAGGTTAAGAGCACTTGCTGTGCACACACACACAGACACACACAAGCATATACACATGCTTCTGTACACAGATACACAATGGTATTTCTTTAAAAATATCATTGGTGATATCTAAGCACTTAAATACTTCCTGAGTAGCTATATTCTCCATTCTTTAAGTGTAAGCTTTCAAAACAGATCCTGTTTTCTGATGTGTATAATATAGCCCCATCACTGCTATGTTGGCATTAATTTTCATTTGTAAATAACTTTATAATTTCAGAGCATGCTTACTTTTAAGATTTCAAAATCTTTATGGCTCCCATGCCTGTATTCTCACACTTTCTGATCATCCCCAAAATGACTCTGAAAGAGGGTAGTTGTAACACCTTCCTGTTACATCCAGCTCTGTTCCTTTTGTCTGGCCCTGCTCCCACATGTAAACAGCTCTTCAATATCCAAAATAGTAGTCACTAGACACATGTAGCTATTACCATTAAAATCTAAGATATTAAACCTTTTAATCTCTAAGTCATGATGCACATCTATAACCCCAGTTTTTGGGAGGCGAGGGGGGACGATCATAAACCAAGGTCATTCTTGGCTACATAGAATATCCAAGGTCAGCATGAGATATATGAGAGACTGTCTCAGGAAAACCTAAAAGTCAAGAAAATAAAGTAGTTCTTCAGTTTCACTAATCAAATAATGAAGTGCTGATTAGTATATGTGGTTATTAACTACTCTATAAGACAGCTCAAACATAAGGATCATCCTTAATTATCCTAGAAAGGTCCATTGGAAGTATGAGCATAGATGGTTATCCTTCTTGATTCTTTTGAAGCTGTATTATTTGTGCATAATGCTAATGAGTTTTTCTTTCTAATTCTTTTCACGAAGAACACAATCATATTCATTTTCATATGAATCAGCTATGATATTTTTACATCCAATTTGAAGAGTATCATAAAAGTAGGAAAGTTTGAAATGTTTAATAAACATTTTTTGTCCAGTTGATGGGAGGTTGCTAATACCAAAAAGATCATAAAGTTATATTGGCATATATTATCATATATATATATATATATATATATATATATGTTTGTTCCTAAATATAAAATGTTTAGTTGTATACTGCTATCTGCATCTATGTTTTCAGAGATGCTGACCACTGGACACTGGACATCCAATTGGTGTACTCTTTTCTGGGTATGGCCACTTCCTTGGTTGCCTATTGTTCTTTATGTAGAGCTGAGACATTTCTCCATTCAGTTGGTCATTCTGATTCAGGTCACATTTAGATAGTCATTGGAGAGGTTTTATGAATGTAGCTTCTGACATTCCTAGAAGACACAATTTCATAATAAACTCCTTGATCCTCTGGCTCTGACAGTCTTTATGGGTCCTTTTCTGCAATGTTCCCTGAGCCTTAGGTATGGGCATGTTTGTAGATGCATCCACTGGGGCTGGCTTCCACAGTTCTGCGCTTTTATTGGTTTTGGCTTTCTGTAGTTGTCTGTCTATGGCAAAGAGAAGTTTTCTGGATGGTGGGTGGAGATTACACTTATCTGTGTGTATAAGGACAAATGTTTAATCAGAACGATGGCAGAGCCTAGCACTAGATAAGCCATGCTGGTCAGATTGTCTCTGGAGAATAATAAACCCTTTCTGTGCTAACTCAGCCAATTGGTGTGCTTGATTGACTCCAGAGAATTCAGAGTCCATTTTTAAAAATTTACCACTGCGCAGATCAGTATATTAATAATTTCAGTATTCCCAACAAACTCTCATGCAGTCTCCTCACAAATGAAAAAGTGGCACCATTTGTTTGAGGAGTATGTAGAGATTCACAAGTATTTCTGCTCTAACTCTATTGTACCTCAAAGGGCCAAAACATAGGTGACTGGTGGGAGAAAAGAAAAAAGACAAAAGTTTATCACATTGCCAACTTCTGGTACATTTTAAATATGGATCAATCTCCTTTATGGGGAGACTAAACTCTGGTAATTCATCTACCTACAATATCCAAAAGAGAAATAGGCCATCATTGCAGCAGAAACAATAAGCATAGCACTATGCGGAAGAATCAATAGTGCCATGATAAATGAAGTCCCACTCTTGTGTGGCTGCAGTAAACCTCTTCATAGCCAGGAATCCCCTCCAAGCCTCTCTCCCTCATACTTTCACCTCTAGAGTTCTCTCAGTTGCTCTCCTCAGGCACAGTCCAGCTCGTACCAGCCATGAACAGCTTCACTCACACAGCTATGCTAGGAAGTCCACCAGCCCTTTCTGAAAGGGCACCCCAATGTGGCAACTGATCTGTGAGCCTCTTTCATGTTTTCAGCTGTGCTGGCTATATGCTCCAGCCTCACTATTAGGAAGTGTGACGGGCGGACACTTGGTGTGGCTGACAAGGACATTAGCAGACTCTTGTTGTGCTGGTCTGAGGTGCATCAAACAAAGACACAAGTTATCCAGACTGTTCAAAGTTAACTGCAAACAGGAGAAAGAAAGTTAATGTGACACACTGCAGTATTCTCGCCCAGCACGCAGTTGAAAGCTTTGAAAGTCCCGTTAAGTATCTCTTTTTTAAGATAAATACCTATTAAGTAATGTATATGCACAAGCTGAAGTGTTAAATGGTTTGTTGAAACCTATTAGAGTACACAAGATGATAAACATAAATTATAGCTAATATACTGCACCAGTGATTTTTAAACATAAAAATTACTGACACTGGGAAAACACACTTGAGTCATCGTAGCAGCATAATAGCACTAATCCGTGTTTATCCAACCATGCACTTTTCAAAAACAACACAAACCTCTAATAAATGCTTTGGCTTCACCTTGGCAACTTATATGGGTTATTGCCTCGTTCATGCCTGGATAACCATGTGTTATGACTTAAACGTTCTTTAATATCAATTTATGCCTTGAAGAAAAAAAGATTGAATAACACAGTGTACATATGGTTCAATTTATTACAGCGAAACAATCATTTTAGTTTGAAGATATTTTCTCATGGTGCATATCATAGAAATCTTCTTCAATAGAGCTCTCAATAAACCAGATTTTTTATGTCACAATAAATGAAACTAAGGCAGCTAATTGTTGCTAAGATTCTAAATAGATGGGTCTATTTGGCTTCCTTGTCAATCAAGAAATACATTCCTTAACACTTGTATTTCTGGATTCTAATGTCTCTAATTGGATTTTACACTATCTGATTAATGAGGTAGTTTATAGGATACTATAAAAATGATACTGAAAAAATGTAAGAAGAAATTGTAGGGTGTCAGCATTATTAGAGTTTAAGACAACACCAAAAATCACAGTGGCCACAGACACAGAATGGGGAGAAGTGCGATGAAATTGAGTCAGCAACAACAACAAAAACAACACAAGAATTGTAAATGTTGCCCTGAGACATGGCTAGGAAGCACAGTGGTTATGCTGCACTGGTAGCACTTCTAGGGCATTATCTGCCTGCCCCTTTCTGCTCACCATGAAAGCTAAGCTGGGCAAACACATAAACATCTAACTCCTAAAGAAGAGGCAGGCGCTGGGACCAACTGTGAGTCACTGGGAGGGAAGCTAGAACTAACGCATTCACATATGGCTCACAGCAAAACAGCAATTTAAAAATATATTTCTGTAATTGTTTATCATTTCTCACTTATTCTGCCAGCCAACACTGTTATTTGAGAGCACCCTTTTGAGCAGGGGTGGGATAAAGTGGGTGGAGCATATAGGTTAAAGATGACTCTGTTATGGGACAGCAAATAAAGGCACAGGTCTCCAAGCCTGATGCTCCAACTTTGATCCCTGGGAGCCACGTGATGGAAGGAGGGTACCTACTTCCACAAGTTGTTCTCTGACTAATACACTCATGCTGTGGTATGTATGCCTTCCCCAACAAGAAAAATGTAATTACACACGTAATTTTTTGAGAATACTCTATTATGTCCAACAAGTTATTCTTAGCCAAATCCATTGGACATGAGAGAGTGACAGGCAAAATTTACTGCAATGTATGAATGTATGTTGGGGATACAATCCAAAAGCCCAAAGACTTAAAAAAAAAAAAAAAAAAAAAACCTAGACAATGTAGCATTACACCTAACCAACAAACTTACTTCTAAAAGGAGTTTGTAACTGAACTGTCTTTAGCATCATTGATTGGGCTTTCCATAGCTCTCCTGCCACAGCACTAATTAACCTTGCGTGTCAAGTGCTAGAAAACATCCCTGCAAACAGACACATTTTCTAAACAACTCAAGTTATAAACTGAGTAAAAATACAATCTAAATGAACTTCTCTGTTTTCAAAGTGTGGTCATCTTCCCATCCAGCTCTGTGAGCCTTTGACTTCATCATTCTTGGGTTTTCAAGTCTCTACATACTCAAATTCCTCCATCTTGGAAGGTCTAAATTTTATCTAGCCCCTTATAATCATCCCCTAACTGCCAGTGGCATTGATGGCTCCTGTTTCTACCTCCTCAATTCTGTTCTGACCTTCTCCTAAAAGAAGTCCTGATAACTACCCATCAGTGTGGCTGCTGTCTTCTCTGGTAAAGGCTGAGGCCTCAGATGCAAGTAGTGTCATTGGGTTCCTCATTCCCTGTCGCCCGCCCCCCCCCCCCCAAACCAGGGTCACACTTTGAACAGCACAGACTTCAGTCTGGCTTATTGAATTAACATGGTTAGATGTGTCCATTATATGCAAGTTTTATTCTCTTAGTCTTGACAACTTACTATTATGAAGATCATCCCTCTGTCAAACTGCTAAGGGAAAAGAGGAATAGAAATATATCTTTGGAACTTTTAGTACTGTGTTAGCAACAACAATGGACAGTTGATTTCTAACCATGGATTCTTTCACTTGAATTCTCTTATTAACTCACCCAAAGAGGACTGGATTTTATAAGTCTATGGTTCGTAAATACATTTGAATTTTGGAATTAAAAAAGAAAAGTACCTGTCTTGTTCCATTCTTGACAGAATCATAGAGATTAACATGAAGAAAAGAGCTCAGCTCCCAGGAGGCTAAAGCTTGTTCAGATGCCTACTCCAAAGGCCGTTTGAACCATCTGATCCTCCTCTCCTATCTAGTTGCCAAGCACACATATTCTGGGATGAAACTCAGAGTGAACTACAGTCAGCTCCTAAGAGCAGTGATTCACATGCAAGTCTAGGCTTGTCTGAAACATCCCCAACTCATCAACAGGCAGGCTTCCTTTAGGGCAGCCTTAAGTAACTCTAGCTTGAGGAAACCTATCCCAGACTTCTTCAAATGGGTAAGTCCTATAGAACTGTCTGGGCAGACAACACTCAATTTATACATCTAAGGATCAGTAAGAAGATCTTCCTGACACATATAAACAGGCTGTCATATACAGTAGTATGTGTAGAAATGGCTTCCCCCGCTGGGCCTTCGATGGAGGTTGAAGCCAAAGCAACAGCAGACAGTAGTAATCTTTAAGTGGCTGCCAGAATGTCTGTGGCTCACTTGATGAAAAAGAAATTATTCTTTCTCTGTAGCTACATGGATAGTTTTGTGTGATAACTAAGACAGGACCTTCCAGCAGACTATACCAAGGGCCCGGAAGACAAATCTCTCTGCTCTAACTTTGGCAATGCTGCGTTTGCTGGGCTGCTCTTTGAAAAGACGAGTTCTATTCTGAGACACTGTTTCCCTTGCTAAAACTATGGATTTGTCACAGTGCATAATGTTTTTCTGATTTTTCTTAAAAATACACTTTGATGACAAAATAAATGCCTGGGCTCTCCTGAGGTTTTAAGACCACTTTAAATAATATTAACTTTTGATTTTTTAGAATTATTCCCCCCTTCTTCCCCCATGCCCTACAAATCAGTTTTTAATAACTAGGAAATTGTACATGTACTGCATTCTAAAAGAAAGACAAACAAATGAAATGATTAATTTTTGCAAGATCCTCATTTTTTAAAAAAAAAGTCTATGTAATCTGTACTTTTAAGCTATGTTTAGAAATTATGTAAGCAATGGTATTCATTTTATTTTACATAATTTGCCTCTTCTAGTTATGATCCTTCATATGCAGAAATAAAATCTACATCCAATCTTCAGTTACCAAAGGGTAGACCTGATATGCTCATAAACGTCCCAAGGATGCTGTTGTGCACACTAATGACCCTCCTAATCTATTTGCTTCTCTCCAGCCCCAGTGAGAGCTTTACAGTGAAAACATGACCCTGTTCTTCATTTGTATTTTAAAGTAAATTTAAGATCATACATTCATTTTCCTGGAGACTTTGTATATCAAGCTTATATTTTTATTTTAAGCTTTGCCCCCTCATGAAAGAAATTCAGAGCAACAAGTACTAGGTGACTAACTGTTGGGGGTTCAGATCTGGAGGGCAGTAAGCATTTTCTCCTCTCCAGAGTCCTAGAAATAGATTAGTGGATAGAAGAACCTCATGAGGTCGTTATATATTAACACTTCTTTTCTATTTTTGTTGTTTGGCAAAGTCAATATTTTTAAATAAATGTTAAATTTGATAAAGAAAAAAAGCATCCCTCGTGAGTGGTACCTTCACTTTTTCACCATTTCTAGATACTGAGAAGGGGTTACCAACCTGGAAGGGAGGAGATGTAGAGTGATCTCAAAGATGCTTGCTCCAGTCATCATTTCCCAGCTCCAAATCCTGTCCCCTTTACCTCAATTTCCCCAGAGTGAACAGTCTGTGTAAAGACCGTGTTTATCTCCTTTACATTCAGATGGTTGCGTTTCCTGCTTAAAATGTCAGCTGGATTGTCTCCGCACCCTGCCTCCCCCCAGCTTTTGGTCTCCAGAAGCTGTCTGCTGCCTCAGGCAAACTTAATGATGGCAGGGCCGCAGAGCCAAAAAAGGAAAAACACCTGTGGCCAGTCGAAAGTTTAATCCTGAAATAGACAGTCAACGACCATCACCTGCCTGCTGTGTGAGAACCCAATCAAGTCTATTCATTGCAACTGCGTGGATAAAGGCTTCCCACCCCACCCCACTCCCGTTCTTTTTTTTTCCCCTTTTCTTCTTATTTTTTTTCTGTTGTTTTTGTTGAACCGAATATGATGTGAAGAAAACAGCATATAGCAAAATAGTTATGCCTTCTGCTTAGACACAAAGCAGTGAGATTTATACCTGTCCAGCTGACATGGTCATTCTGGGAAAAAAATGTCATTTTCATCCTTCTGGGGAGTGAACTTTGGTCTTTTAAAACTTTATGACATTTCTTATGTTTCTTGAGAATTCTGAAAGAGAACAGACTGAGAGCTGACAACAGTTTAACTAAGGGCTCATCATGGCAGACGATGCTTGGGCAGGCCTGCTGCATAAGGGGACTCTTCATTTCATAATTTGTCACTACAGAGGAGAAAAAGAGAAAAATCTCTGGCCACTGATTATTTCAGTTTTATCATTCTGAAACTCGTAAAATGTTTGACTCCTGATCCTTCCTCTAACTTGCAGAACCTATTTCTTTCTCGTCTCCTTGACTATTTCTTGTCTCTCTTGCTTTTGCAGGTTGCCTCTTCTTGACTAACCTTTACAACTGATGTTGATCCTTGCTTGGCCCAAAGTAATTTACTGTCTGCACAGTTCTTGAGAGATCCCTCTCAAGTCAACTCAGACAAAGCTGAGAGCAACATCCGTGTGTTGGTATCTGCTCGAGGAATCTCTCTACATACCATCCCTGTCCTGTGCTCCACACCCACACTCACAGTGGCCGTCACTTGCCATGACCTTGGTTTGGTACATATGTTCAGAAGGCTACTAGGGGTTATTAATGACTCAGACATGGTTTCAGACATGGTTGCTGTGAGAATACCTGGTAAATAATACCTATTCCTTTCTCCTAAGATTCCAATGATGGACAAATTAGAATTCATCAAGGTTTCTTTCTGGGGAACCAATGAGTGTCTTAGTCTTACAATGCATAGACAAAAATTTACTGCTGTTAAGAGTGGCCACAAAGCAGATGCACTGAAAGGTTTCATCCAGCATAGAAGGCATGCATGATGGCTTCTCTGTAGCCACATAAATGGAACCCATCTCAGTTAACTTCCCCCAGCCTATGTCCTCTGGCACCTGTAACTAGGAAAGAATTATGTACAAATGGCTGGGCAGAGCAGCTGGATACTAAGGTGAGAGTCCCGTAACTTCCCTGTACCATTCTTTTATGAGGAAAGGTTAGTAGTCAGCAAACACCATCACTATAGTCTAGCAAGTAGGTGTAACTGCTGGGATGAAGGCAGATGGAATATCTCATATGAATAAGAGGTGGTCAGGAGGAAGGCTCTGTGCTGAAAACTGGAAAACAGCATGGTAGACAGAGCCTTAAACACAAATAAAGTTGTTAAATTATAGCACAAACTGAACATTTGTCCTAGGCTTCTTCTATTGTTAGAAAAGTGATTTTTTTCATTTTATGTGGCTGCACATAATTTTACAATTCAAATTTAAAAATGTATATTGCAATGAGAGCATTACATTGAGAATGAATGGAATATTCACAAAATTGATTATGTATTTTCCATAAAGTATGTCAATAGATTTCAAGATCTCATTTAATAAAAGCAAAGATTTAAGGCAATAAGCACAAATTCTCTACCCACAACACCTTATGTCCAAATATTCTCAACTACAGTTTAAAGTTAGAACTACTAAGATCTCTTGAATTAAAGAAAACAAAATAAGTGACTGATATATAAATTAGTGACAAATGCCATCTTCAGTAAGAGTCCCACCTCTCCCTCCAGTCATCATTATCTCTTTCAGTAACTATACAGCTTTCTAAATTCTAGTTTTTCCAATAGAATGTAATGTGTTGCAATTATTCTTTATTTCATCCTCAAACTTGCTCCAAATATGATGAAACAAGAGCCCCTTCACACTGCTCCCTGTGTTTTGCCATGAATAGTCACTTATTAGATATTGGTTTCTAGCTTGAGGTAATGCCAACTCATTTTATATATTTTCTCTAGGTATTCCTTCTGGACCCCTGGATCATTCTCAGGAAGAATCATTTTTAGATGCCAAGCTTAGGTATATAGTGACTCTGTGGTGTTCATCACTTGCTGGTCCTTTCAAAGACAGCATTCATTCTTGTCTTCTGATTTTCAATATTTATAGCCTCCCTCCTATCATATATTATAAAGGAGCAGTGAAGTTTTAAGATACTTAATAACTACTCACTTAAGGTTAAGGAACAGCCTTGGACTTATAATCTATCTCTCTGAAACTACAGTTCAAAATTGTTTCAGAGTCTTGGTCTTCAAAACTATCAAAACCATAAAAGTCAAAGAAAAAAATTATATTAAGGTCTTAAAAAAAATTACAGGGCCAGCAAGATGGCTCAGTTTACGTGAAGACACTTGTCACCAAACCTGATGACCTGCCCTTCCACAATAAATTAACTAAATAAAAATGTAATACAAAGAAACAAAATAAAATAAATGATCTTGGCATTCACCTTGCAGTAAAATTATTTGAATATTTGGAGTGATACATATTATGTGGTTCAATTTAGATAATATCTTTGGCTCAATCTGTTGTACTATAGTATAATTTGTCTGAAAGCTTTGATTAATATAAAAAAGAAGACAGAGGAAAATAAACAAAAAACAAACACCAAGAAATGTACCTTTGCATTAATAGTAGGGAAGGGTTTAAGAAGATTTATTTGCTATCGTAGGGGCATGCATTTAAAATAGAAAAAGAATTCTATAAATGTGCCTAATAAAAATAAAAATAATAATAAAATAAAGGCTTAAAAATAATAAAATTAAATATAAAATTATTAACAGTTGCTTCAAAAGAAAGATATAAGGATAAGATAAATGCAAGTATTAGATAATTAGGAAAATGGGAGCTAAAATGTACGTGAATCAGTGCAAATAAAATATGTTCTTTGAATAAAAGAAACACAATTGTGAAATGCTTGATTCAAAAGAAATAGTGACTGTACAGGCCACAACGTGAGCGGCATCACCATGGATACGGACGTGCAATACCAACATACTGGAACATACAGCTGAAGTTGATGATGTAATAGAAAAATAGAAGTTCAATTAAGAAAATGAAGACTATCTAAATGCTCTAAATACACACATATCCTCAAACTATATCTCAACACTGTGGTGGCACCACTTCTAGTAGGGAAGAGAAACATTAGGTTATTGGGAAAATTCAACACTGAAAAATGTCAGTTACCCTCAACAGAATTATAAATTTAATCTCCTCTCAATCAAAATTCCATTATAGTCTTTCACATATACTACAAATCTAATTCTAAGTTTAAATTAAAGAGAATGTTGACAAATATAGCAAAGATCTCTTGGAAAACAGGAAATAATGAGATGCTGTGTCTATCCAAATACTATATATAAAGTGGCAGTTCAGCAAAGGATACGACTGCATCATAGCACTCACCCATGGAGAGTGATGGGGACTTCAGACTTGTATCAACGGACATAGAAATGCTGTGTGTTATATGTGCACTGTATGAGATGGTGTTAAGACAGTTGATTTTTTTTTTTAAACTTTACATACTATGTATGTGTATAAGTCTACATGCAGTTATGTGCTTACGAATACAGATGCCTTGGAGCCAGATATGGGTATCAGATCCCTTGGAGATAATTGCTAGCTGCCAGACCTGGGTCCTCTGCAAGAGCAGTATATATTCTGAACTGATCAGCTGTCTTTCCAGCCCACTGACTTTCTCTTAGGAAAGAAAAGTTTAAACATCTACTTCTTAATATTTACACAAATAAAACAAAATTCCCAATAGAAATAAGATCTAAAACCTCTTTTAAAACTGTATGTTTATTCAGAATACTTGGAGAGAGCGTTTTTGGAGTCTTGAGATAAGACAGAGCTTTTTCCACATAACCCAGATTGAAAGTGCTACCTGAAAGGTAGCACTGATGGGAAAAATGCCCAGAAGCTGTTGGCCACTGCAGGGCATGGGTAGACCTTAGATACACGAAACCCTGCCTATGGCCATGCAATGCTTCAGTGTAGGAGGGGAAGCCTTTCAGACACCTGCCTACTGCCATGCCACAAGACTGAGGGGTTGTAAGCACCTAGAGGCTCTGTTGCTGCCTCCCTATGCAATGCTGGTATTGAGGTCAGTGAGAGGCCTGCCAGTATCATGGCCCACTTACAGAAGAAGCCATTGCAATGTCCAAGCATGTGGTAGACAGAAGGGAGAGAGAGAAGTGAAACAGTTTGAGCACTGTGAAAAGAGATCGAACTGGAAACACAAGGGTGAAGAGAAATAGTCTCTTGTGAGTGGGTGGCCTGACACCTGAGGCTACAATAAAGTCCCAACCTGTGTTGCTACTGAGGGTTATACAGTGGCAGGGGTCTTTGTCCATGTCCACGGTTCATATTAACACTAGAGACTATGTGGACATCCTTGGTCTGGGCAAAGGCCTGGGCCCACTTTCATGTTCAAGAGCAGTACAGAATTGGACCTGTCCCTCACCAGCCACAGCTCTTGCTCCTCTCCTTGCTTGATCAGCACAGTCGAGCTGTCCCTGATAAAGGGGGTATGAGTGAGTTAGCCACCTGAGGCAGTCAGTAGAGCTGGCCCTGAGGTTTTAAGATCAAGTGAGCTGACTCTGACCCTCACCTAGGCAGCACAACAAAGCTAACCCTGGCTGTAGATTGGGTTGGGAATGGAGGGTAAGAGTGAGAGCAAGCCAGCTCCAGAGGCTAGAGGGAGGGAGAGCTGGGCTTGCCATTTGTCTGCTCTGAGCCCCTCAGAGTAGCACAGGCCTGGGGGTGATGCCCTTTGCCCCATTGTCCCTTGCCACTGGAGGCAGTTAGGAGAGCTGGCCCTGAGGTTATGACAACTGGAGAGCTGGACCTTCCCCTCACTTGGTAGGTAGAGCAGGCCCTGCATCTTGATGGAGCAACACAGTGGACCTGGTTCTGATGGTGAAGGCACCAGTGACCAAACCCTGAGGACATGCAAGCAAAGAGCTGTCCCAGACCCTTCTCAGGCTGCAGCTCCTGTGAGAGTGGGCCCAGTGCCTCAACTAGGCAGCAGAGTAGAGCTGGATCTGGAGATGTGGATGCAGGTGAACTGACCTCATGCTCACCCTCGTGATGTGGATTGGGAAGAGCCTGAAGGCCGACTAGCTCAGCTATCACTCAGGGCCAGATCCAGGGCTTTGAGTTGGCCCACCCCAAAATCTGCATCTATGAATTGTTATGAGTGTATGATTCAAAGCTGCAGGATTTCCCATAACACAGGGCAACAACAGGAAAACCAGAAGGAGTCCAGATGAAGATCCAAGATTGATGGTATCACAGAAGCCAGAGACCTTTAACCAGACCAATGACTCATTTGCAATGAACATTTTCAAGTGAAGATGTATAGACAGAGAGGTAAACTGTGGGACACACTGATATAATACATCTTGGATAATGAGATGTTTTCTATACTTTGGTGTTTGTTTGTTTTGTGGTGGCAGTGTGTGTGTGTGTGTGTGTGTGTGTGTGTGTGTGTGTGTATGTTTATTTTCTTTTGTTGGGGAGGTTGCTAGGGTGAAGGGCAGATACAAGGGGATATGTTGATGAATGGACTAGGGAGTATGATATGAAACCCACAAAGAATCAATAAAAGCTTTCAAAAAAGAATAGAAAATTATTACACAAAAAAGACTTTTTGATGAAAGAGACTGTTAGCAAAACAAAAAAAAATATGAAAATCCCCCCAACAAAAAGCAAGTTTCACAGGAAGTTGCAACTTGGGTACATTTTATTATTTATAGCTGAAAGGAACTAAAAATCGAATATAGTTTAGAGCACTTTAAAATTCATACAAAAGAATCCCCCAACCCCCACTGAGGAGTAGACAGACCATTCACGACACAGGAAATTCAGAATGATTAACATTGAGAACACATTTAGCCTGCCTGGTTATGAGCTAAGAAATGGATCAAGCATGTACCTAACAGGAAGTCCACCATTGAGAAGTGAGGGTGAGTGGAAAGAGCTATAAAATGGTTCTCATAGCTCTGTTGACAAGGAATATATTTTAGCCCTGCTAACCTAAAGCAAAGGATTCCCTTAGACTTCGGAGTAAGGCTCCTCTTAACATGGGATGGCACATAGATATGTGAACAATGAGATCTGTCCTGTTGTGTCTTAGCAAGACTCATTCATCAGAGTCTAAAGAAAAACAATGCATATGATAGACTCAGGTGTGACCTATTTGTGTAAGTGGCATGAACAAATTATCAGAACACCATGTTCGATGGCAAAAGTTAGCTTATAGGAAATATATTTGGTAAATACCAAATATATTTGTGCTGGTTAGCTTTTGCCAACACATAAGAGTCATGGGGAAAGGGGAAACCTGAATTTAAGAACTGCCTCCATAAGATTGTCCTATGCATAAATGAGTAGGAAATTTCCTTACTTAGTAAGAACTCAGAGGGCCAAGCCCACTATGGTAGTGACACCCCAGGCAGGTTGGCCAGGGATGAATAAGAAAAGTGACTGAGCAAGCTACAGAAAGCACCCTCGAAAGCCCTGTTGCTCTCCAGTCTCAGAATTCCTGAGTTCCTGCCCTGACTCCCCTCTACAATGTCAGAATTCCTGAGTTCCTGCCCTGACTCCCCTCAGTGACAGAGGCTCACCTGGAAGATTTAAAATGAATTAAACCCTTTTCTCCCCAGGTTGTTTCTGGTCCTTGTGTTTATTTCAGCAACAGAAACCTAACCAGATTGGTATTGTACTACTGGAATAAATGGGTTAGTGAGATGGCTCATCAGGCAAAGGTGAGGTGCTTATTCCCAAATCATAGCACTTAAATTTGATCCTTGAAACCCAAGGAGCGGAAGGAGAGAACTGACTTCAGCAAGTGGAATGTTCATGTCCCACAAACACATATATAAGTGCATTTTAATTTAAAAGTTATCTAAATCTTTGCATGGACTTGGAAGATCACTCTATGGTTAACGAGTTTGTTCCCCAGAGCCCACTTAAATGCCAGATGGGCATTGCAGGCAGCCTATAATACCAGCGCTTAAAAGGCAAAAGAGGAACTCCCTGTGGTAGGTGGTGAGCCATACTAGTGAGTGCTGAGTTCAACTGAAAGACCCCGACTAAGGGAATAGCATGAGTGAAGGACAAAGACTTCTTACATCAACTTAGAACTTCTACACACACTTATTCCCATAGTCCCGTGAACCTGGGCACAAACATGCGCACACCACACACACATAATATGAAAGAAAGATAAAAACCTTGCACAAAATAAAACACTATACTGCTATACATAACCAATGTAAGCTCGAAAATGAAATATCTACAACTAACCGATTCAAAGAACAACAACAAAAAAAGTCATTTTTATCCTTAGTGGATAGAGAGGATCAAAGATTATCATTAAGAGTAACAGATAACTCTATTTTCACTATTCAATATTTTAAAATCAATGCAAATGACACTGTTGTAAGCAAAAAGATTGTTAATTTTTTACAAAGAAAAATAGCAGCTATTTGTTCTATAGCAATAAGTAATATACATTATACTCACACAAATTAAGGATTTCAAAGACTACTTTATTGATGAATAATAACATAAATATTGCCATTTCCACTTTTCTGTACATATGTATATCCGTATGTAACTAGTTCTGAAGAAAATTACCATTTAATTATGTATATTTAATTTTATGTAATATTTATATTACTAAAAAGTTGAATTTAAATACTATCATGAATTAAATCACATTATAACTGCACTCACAGAGTACAGTTGTTTAATAAAATATCCTATATTGGGTTATTTTGTCAAGTGACAAGGACTCCACAAACCTTTACTTGTGGGTATGAATTTAACACATCGGCATTACAGGATAGATGACAGACCATTTAACACATCGGCATTACAGGATAGATGGCAGACCATCTGGCCAGTCGGTGCCTCCTTCTCTCCATTAGATGAAGGTGCATTTATTATGCTCTTAGATGAATTCACTTTTTTTATAAAAAACACTATTAGAATGCAGTCCTGTCTACCAGCGAAAGGATAAGGATAGCAATCTACCTACAAATTCCCACCCAAAAACTTGTTCAGTCTAAAAGAAATGCAAGGGCAAAGATGGAGCAGAGACTGGAGGAACTGCCAACCAATAACCAGTCCAACTTGAGACACATTCTATGGACAAGCACCAATCCCTGACACTATTAATGGCACTCTGCTATGCTTTCAGACAGGAGCCTAGCATAACTATCCTCTGAGAGGCTCTAGTCAGTAGCTGACTGAAACAGATGTAGATATTCACAGCCAAAAACTGGCCAGAGCTCAGGGACTCTTATGGAAGAGTTGGGGGAGAAGGATTGAGGACTCTGAATTGGAAAAGAACTCCACAAGAAGACCAACAGAGTCAACTAACCTGGACCCCTGGGGGCTCTCAGAGACTGAGCCACCAACCAAAGAGCATACACGGGCTGGACAAAGGCCCCTCAGCACATATGTAGCAGACATGGAGCTCTGTATCCATGTGGGTCTCCCACCAACTGGAGCATGGGCTATCCCGAAAGCTGTAGCCTGACTTTGGAATCCGTTCTCCAGCAAGGCTGTCTTGTCTGGCTGCAGTGATTGATGTTGTACCGAGTCTTACAGAGACATGATGAGCTGGGGGCAGGAGGAGTACCCAGAGGTGCCCACCCTCTTAGGGGAGAAGGGAAAGGGAGATGGGGCAAATAACTCTATGAGAGTGGGCCTGGGAAGAAGGAACACATGAGATGTAAATAGATGAATAAATACATTTTTAAAACCATCATAAATTCAGTACATATACATTTATTGCTTAAAATAATAATTATAGTTGTACTGGCTAGTTTTGTGTGCCAACTTGACACAGGCTGGAGTTATCACAGAGAACGGAGCTTCAGTTGCTGAAGTGCCTCCATGAGACCCAGCTGTGGGGCATTTTCTCAGTTGTGGGTGGTGCCATCTCTGGGCTGGAAGTCTTGGGTTCTATAAGACAGCAGGCTGAGCAAGCCAGGGGAAGCAAGGCAGTAAGGAACATCTCTCCATGGCCTCTGCATCAGCTCCTGCTTCCTGACCTGCTTGAGTTCCAGTCCTAACTTCCTCTGGTGATCAACAGCAATATAGAAGTAAGCTAAATAAACCCTTTCCTCCCCAACTTGCTTCTTGGTCATGATGTTTGTGTGGGAATAGAAACCCTGACTAATACAACAGTTATTAGAAAATAATGGTTCTCTTTTGCTTTATCTTTTTTTGAAATGACACAACTCCTATGCTACTTACAATTATGGAGACTGATAGGAAAGATTTCCTCTTTTTCTGAAAATTTTATCAATAAACTTCTTGTTATAGAAAAAAGGAAAAAAGGAATGCAGTCCTATGATTTATTTTTTTTTCTTTTTTTAAATTTTTTTTATTATTTTTTATTAGATATTT
>NW_022196909.1:67217525-67224263 GCF_008632895.1 Mastomys coucha | reverse complement strand
GTATCTTTTGGGTATATGCCCAGGAGTGGTATAGCTGGGTCCTCTGGTAGAACTATGTCCAATTTCCAAGTGGATCAGGGACCTCCACATCAAAGCAGTCCTGTGATTTAAATATCAAAAATCTCCCACAGATTTCTTCTTAAATCATCAGAATCTCCTTGGAAAACTGTGTGTTTTGGGGAAATGACTATGTTTTAATTCTATTGCTTAGCAGTTACATAGTTTTTATAAGTGCTGATACAAGCTGAGAATCATATTGTTCATCATAAGGTGCTGCAAACCCTTCAGCTCCTTCAGTCCTTTCTCTGGCTCCTTCATTTGGGGACCCTGTACTCAGTTCAATGGATGGCTGTGAGCCTCTACTTCTGTATTAGTCAGGTATTGCCAGAGCTGCACGGGAGATCGTTATATCAGGCTGGATTGTCCTTCCTTCAGTCTCTGCTCCATAGTTAGTCTCTGCAACTTCTTCCATAGGTATTTTGTTCCCCTTTTTAAGAAGGAATGAAGTGTCCACATTTTTTGGTCTTCTTTCTTCTTGAGTTTCTTGTGGTTTGTGAATTGTACTTTGTGTATTCCGAATTTCTGGGCTAATAATCACTTATCAGAGAGTGCATAGATTGTGTGTTCTTTTGTGATTGGGTTACTTCACTCAGGATGATATTCTCCAGATCCAGCCATTTCCCTAAGAATTTCATAAATTCATTGTTTTTAATAGCTGAGTAGTACTCCATTGTGTACCACAATTTCTGTATCCTTTCCTCTGTTGAGGGACATCTGGGTTATTTCCAGGATCTGGCTATTATAAATAAGGCTGCTATGAACATGATGGAGCATGTGTCCTTATTACATGTTGGAGCATCTTTTGGGTATATGCCCAGGAGTGGTATAGCTGGGTCCTCTGGTAGAACTATTTAGAGCTCCCAGGGACTAAACCACCAACCAAGGAGTACGCATGGTGGGACTGATTGCTCTGGCAGCATGTGTATAGTAGAGGATGGCCAAGTCGGTCATCAATGGGAGGAGAGGTCCTTGGCCCTGTGAAGGTTCTGTGCCCCAGTGTAGAGAAATGCCAGGGCCAGTAAGTGGAAGAGGGTGGGGTGGTGAGCAGGGGAGGGAGAGGGAACATGGGTTTGTTCTTGTTGTTTTTGTTTTTTTGTTTTTTGGTTTTTTTTGTTTGTTTGTTTTTGGAGGGGAAGCTGGGAAATATGACATGTAAATAAAGAAAATATCTAATGAAAAAAAATCAAGCTGAGCATCTTAGGCATGAGAACCAGTGGATTATAATAGCAGCTTGAGAAACTTCCAGACCCTAAAAGACCACAGGGGCTGAGTAAGTTCTTAACAGGCTTAGGGGCATCCTTTCCTTACTTGACTTGTGAGTCAGCAAACCCACGTGCCACAGCTTGGCTACTGACATGTTATACCATGTTTCATCACAGTAATACTTAGTTAAGAATGGCAGGTTTCAAGTACAGATGCTATTGATTTTTCTTAAAGAACTCCATGGGCATGAAATTCCTTAAGGTAAAAGGTCCAAAGTTGCATTCTTTATGTTTGGGGCCTTTGTCTACATTAGCTTAATCTCACCAGTTTGTGATCAATATCAGTTACCTATTTTGCAACCATGTGGCAATTGGAATTAAGCCAAACATTATAAATTAGAAGGTATCGGGATTTAGAGGGTGGATATACACCAAGTTCCTCATATGTTTGTATGAGCGTATCTTTCTGAAAACCTGCTACCATGTATGAAATGTATCTGCAATTAAAATATTATTAAATTTTTAATTAACTAAGGGTAATATAAATTGGCACAAAAGACCATTGTATTCCAGAATGATGCCCAGATCCAGTTAGATTCCAGCATGGCCTTTATTGTTTTCTAACATTTTTAATTTTTTAATTAATCATTTTATTTGTTTATATTTCAAATATTTCCCCTTCTCAGTCTCTCCTCCTCAAATCCCCCACTCCATTCCCTCCCCTTTGCCTCTAAGAGGGTGCTCACCCACCTCTGCCTCACCCATCCAACAACCTCCTCTGAAGCATCAAGCCTCCACAGGACCAAGTGCATCCTCTCCTCCCACTGATGCCAGATAAGGCAGTCCTCTGCTACATATGTAGCTAGAGCATGCATGGACATACATATGTAGCTAGAGCCATGGACATGCATATGTGTACTCTTTGGTTGATGGGTTGAGCTCTGAGGGGTTGGTTAGTTGATTTTGTTGTTCTTCCTATGGGGTTGTAATCCCCTCCAACGCCTTCAGCCCATCCCTCAACTCTTCCATTGGGATCCTCAGGCTTGGTCCAATGGTTGGCTGTGAGTATCTGCATCTATCTTAGTCAGCTGCTGGCAGAGCTTCTCAGAGGACAGCTATACCAGGCTCCTGTCTACAAGCACATCTTGCCATCAACAATAGTGTTAGGGTTTGGTATCTGCAGATGGGATGGATCTCACAGTGGAGTGGTCAGTGATCTCAAGATGGCCTTTCCCTCAGTCTCTTCTCTATTTTTGTCCCTGCATTTTCTATAGACAGGGAAAATTCTAGGTTAAAAATTTTAAGATGGGTGAGTGGTCCCATCCATCCCCTGGAGCCCTTGCAGATCTACTGGAGGTGATCTACAGTTTCTATCTCCAGGTTATTAGATACTGTTGGGTATTTTGGCAAATGTCATTCCAATTGGGTCCTGAGAGCCTCTCACATCCCTAGCATATGAGACACTCAAGAGGTTTCCCCAGTTCCCCATCCACTGCTACTACTTATTTCTATTTATTCTCCTGGCCCTCTAGACTTGTCTCTTCCCATACATGATCCTAATGCTACTTTCTTTTCTCCCCTGTCCCTCTTCTACCCAGGTCCCTCTCTCCCTCTGCCTCCTGTAATTATTTTGTTCCTCCTTCTGAGTGGGGTTGAAGCATCCACACTTTGCCCTTCCTTCTTGTTAAGCATCATATGATCTGTGAGTTGTATTGTGGGTATTCTGAGCTTTTGGGCTAATATCCACTTACCAGTGAGTACATACCTTTTGAATCTGGCTTACCACACTCAGGATGATATTTTTGAGTACCATTAAAAGTTCATGAAGTCATTGTTTTTAGTGGCTGAGAAGTATTTTATTGTGTACCATATTTTCTGTATCTATTCTTTCAAGGAGTGACATCTGTGTGGTTTCTGGCTTCTGGCTATTATAAATAAGGCTACTATAAACATAGTGGGTCATGTGTTTTGCTATATATTGGAGCATCTTTTGCTTAGTAGTGGTATAGCTGGGTCTTCACATAAAACTTTTTCCAATTTTCTGAGCAACTGCAAAATTGATTTAGAAAGTGGTTGTACCAGCTTGAAATCCCATGGACAATAGAGGAAGTGTTCCTTTTTCTCCACATCCTCACCAGCATCTTCTGTCCCTTGGGTTTTTTATCTTAGCCATTCTGATTGGTGTAAGGTGGAATCTCAAGATCATTTAGATTTGCATTTCCCTGATGACTAAAGATTTTGAACATTTCTTTAAGTGCTTCTCAGCCATTTGAGATTCTTCAGTTGAGAATTCTTTGTTTAGATATATACCCCATTTTTGCCTTTCTACATCTGTCTACACCTAGGAGGGATGGTGGATCAACAGCCCTCTCTGCCCCTTCACCACAAGCAGAAAGCTTGTCTCCAGGGAGTGTTCTGAACCAGGGTCTCAGGGGAGATCAACATTTTCTCTCCAGTGACTTTCTAAGGAGGGACCAGCCAGGAAGCACAGGCCTCAGAAAGGGCAGGGCAGCTGGGAAAGGATCCTTTCTACCTCCCTCTATACCTAGGAGGGACAGCAGATCCACATCCCTCTCTACAGCTTTCCCCGCAAACAGAGAGCCTGTCTTCAGGGTGTGTTTTGACCCCAGGACTCAGGACTATGGATCAGCCTTCTATGCACAGGTCTTACCATAGGAGAGCTGATCTCCCAGAAGTGCTGACACAGGCTTACAGACCCACAGGAGGAACAAGCTCCAGCCAGAGACAGCAAGTACATCTAAAACCAGAGATCAACAGATGGAGAAAGACAAATGCAAGAATCTTACCAACAGAAACCAAGACTACTTGGCTTCATCAAAACCTAGAACTACCACAGCAAGTCCTGGATATCCCAAAACACCAGAAAAGCAAGATTTGGATCTAAAATCATATCTCACAATAATGATAGAGGAATTTAAGAAGGACATGAATAACTCTCTTAAAGAAATACAGGAGAACACAGGTAAACAGGTACAAGCCCTTAAAGAGGAAACACAAAATACCCTTAAAGAATTACAGGAGATCAGGAGTAAACTAGTAGAAGCCCTTAAAGAGGAAACACAAAAATCCCTTAAGGAATTAAAGGAAAGCACAACCAAACAAGTGAGGCAATTGAATAAAACCATCCAGGACCTAAAAATGGAAGTAGAAACAGTTAAGAAATCATAAAGAAAGACAACTCTGGAAATAGAAATCCTAGGAAAGAAGTCAGGAAACATAGATGCAAGCATCATCAACAGAATACAAGAGATAGAAGAGAGAATCTCAGGGGCAGAAGATACCATAGAAAACATTGACACAACAGTCAAAGAAAACACAAAATCCAAAAAGTTCTTAACCCAAAACATCCAGGAAATCAAGGACACAAAGGCCAAACCTAAAGATAATAGGTATAGAAGAGAGTGAAAACTTCCAACTTAAAGGGCCAGTAAATATCTTCAACAAAATTATAGAAGAAAACTTCCCTAGCCTAAAGAAAAAGATGCCCATGAACATACAAGAAACCTAAAAAACTCCAAATAGACTGGACCAGAAAAGAAATTCCTCCCAACACATAATAGTCAAAACACCAAAAGCACAAAACAAAGAAAGAATATTAAAAGCAGTGAGGGGAAAAGGTCAAGTAACATATAAAGGCAGACCTATCAGAATTACACCAGACTTCTCACCAGAGACTATGAAAGCTAGAAGATCCTGGGTTGATGTTATACAGACCCTAAGAGAACACAAATGCCAGCCCAGGCTACTATAAACAGCAAAACTCTCATAGATGAAAAAAACAAAGTATTCCATGACAAATCCAAATTTACACAATATATTTCCACAAATCCAGCCCTTCAAAGGATAATAAATGGGAAACTCCAACACAAGGAGGGAAACCACATCCTAGAAAAAGCAAGAAAATAATCTTCCACCAAAACTAAAAGAAGATAGCCACATGAACAGAATACCAACTCTAACAACAAAAATAACAGGAAGTAACAATTTCTTTTCTTTAATATATATTAATATCAGTAGATTCAATTTCCCAATAAAAAGATATAGACTATCATACTGGGTATGTAAACAGGACCCAACATTTTGTTGCATACAGGAAACCCACCTTAGTGACAAAGACAGACACTACCTCAGAATGAAAGGCTGGAAAACAATTTTCCAAGCAAATGGTCCCAAGAAAAAAAGCTGGAGTAGCCATTTTAATATCAAACAAAATCAACTTTCAAAGTAAAGTGATCAAAAAAAAAATAAGGAGGGACACTTCACACACATCAAAGGCATGATCTACCAAGATGAATTCTCAATTCTGAACCTCTGTGCTCCAAATGCAAGGGCATCTACATTCTTTTTTTTTTAAGCCTTTTCCTTTTTTAAAAAAAAAATTATTTATATTTATATGTAAGTACACTGTAGCTGTCTTCCAACACACCAGAAGAGGGTGTCAGATCTCACTATGGATGGTTATGAGCCACAATGTGGTTGCTGGGATTTGAACTCAGGACCTTTGGAAGAGCAGTCAGTGCTCTTAACCACTGAGCCATCTCTCCAGCCCAGCATCTACATTCTTAAAAGAAACTTTACTAACACTCAAAGCACACATTGCACTGTACACAATAATAGTGGGAGATTTTAACACCCAACTCTCTGCCATGGACAGATCATGGAAACAGAAACTAAACAATGACACAGTGAGACTAACAGAAGTTATGAAACAGATGGATTTAACAGATATCTATAGAACTTTTTATCCTAAAACAATAGGATATACCTTCTTCTCAGCACCTCATGGTACCTTCTCCAAAATTGACCATATAATTGATCACAAAGCAGGCTTCAACAGATATAAGAAGACTGAAATAATTCCTTGCATCCTATCAAATCACCATGGACTAAGGCTGTTCCTCAATAACAATATGAATAATAGAATGCCCACATACACATGGAAGCTTAACAACACTCTACTCAATGATAACTTGGTCAAGGAAGAAATTAAAGACTTTCTAGAGTTTAATGAAAATGAAGCCACAACATACCCAAACTTATGGGACACAATGAACGCAGTCCTAAGAGAAAAACACATAGCTTTAAATGCCTCCAAAAAGAAACTGGAGAGAGCATACACCAGAAATTTGACAGCACATCTGAAAGCTCTAGAACAAAAAGAAACAAATTCACCCAAGAGGAGTTGAAGTCAGGAAATAATCAAACTCATGGTTGAAACCTACCAAATGGAAACAAAAAAAATCAACCAAACCAGGAGCTGGTTCTTTGAGAAAATCAACAAAATAGATAAACCCTTAGCCAGACTAACTAGAGGGCACAGAGATAGTCTCCTAATTAACAAGATCAGAAATGATAAAAGAGACATAACAAAAGACATTGAGGAAATCAAAAAAAAAAAATCATGAGATCCTACTACAAAAGCCTATACTCAACAAAACTGGAAAACCTGGATGAA
>NW_022196909.1:67198988-67217509 GCF_008632895.1 Mastomys coucha | reverse complement strand
ACAAAACTGGAAAACCTGGATGAAATGGACAATTTTCTAGACAGATACCAGGTTCCAAAGTTAAATCAGTATCAGATAAACGATCTAAACAGTCCCATATCTGCTAATGAAATAGAAACAGTCATTATTAGTCTCCCAACCAGAAAAAGCCCAGGACCAGATGGGTTTAGTACAGTATTTTATCAAACCTTCAAAGAAGACCTAATACCAATACTCCTCAAACTATTCCACAAAATAGAAACAGAAGGTACTCTAATTTGTTCTATAAAGACACAACTACTCTTATACCTAAACCACACAAAGACGTAACAGAGAAAGAAAACTTCAGACCAATTTCCCTTATGAATATTGATGCAAAAATACTCAAAATGTTTGCAAACCACACCCAAGAACACATCAAAATGATCATCCATCATGAACAAGTAGGCTTCATCCCAGGGATGCAAGGATAGTTCGATATATGGAAATCCATCAACGTAATTCACTATATAAACAAATACAAAGAAAAAAACCATATGATTATCTCATTTGATGCTGAAAAAGCATTTGACAAAATCCAACATCCCTTCATGATAAAAGTTCTGGAAAGTTCAGGAATTCAAGGCCCATATTTAAACACACTAAAAGCAGTAAACAGCAAACCAGTAGCCAACATCAAACTAAATGGAGAGAAACTTGAAGCAATCCCACTAAAATCAGGAACTAGACAAGGCTGCCCACTCTCTCCCTAACTATTCAATATTGTACGTGAAATCCTAGCCAGAGCAATTAGACAACAAAAGGAGATGAGATCAATGGGATACAAATTAGAAAGAAAGAAGTCAAATTATCACTATTTGCTGATGATATGATAGTATACTTAAGTGACTCCAAAAATTCCACCAGAGAGCTCCTAAATCTGATAAATAACTTTAGCAAAGTAGCTGGATATAAAATTAACTCAAGCAAATCAGTGGCCTTCCTTTACACAAAGGATAAACAGGCTGAGAAGGAATTTAGGGAAACAAAACCATTCACAATAGTTACAAACAATATAAAATACCTTGGTGTGACTCTAACTAAGCAAGAAAAGAGCTGTATGAGAAGAACTTCAAGTCTCTGAAGAAGGAAATCAAAAAAGAGCTCAGAAGATGGAATGATCTCCCATGCTCATGTATTGGCAGGATTAATATAGTAAAAATGCCCATCTTTCAAAAGCAATCTACAGATTCAATGCAATCCCCATCAAAATTCAAACTCATTTCTTTACAGAATTAGAGTCATTTGCAAATTCATCTGGAATAACAAAAAGCCTAGGATAGCAAAAATTATTCTCAGCAATAAAAGAATCTCTGGTGGAATCACCATCCCGGACCTTAAGCTGTACTACAGAGCAATTGTGATTAAAAAAACAAAAAAACAAAAATCAAAACTGCATGTTATTGGTACAGTGAGTGACAGGCAGGTAGATCCATGTAATAGAATTGAAGATCCAGAAATGAACCCACACACCTAAGGTCACTTGATCTTTGACAAAGGAGCTAAAACAATCCAATGGAAAATAGACAGGATTTTCAACAAATGGGGCTGGCTCATCTGGCGGTTAACATGTAGAAGAATGCAAATTGATCCATTGTATAAAGCTCAAGTCCAAGTCAATCAAGGACCTCCACATAAAATTAGATACACTGAAACTGACAGAAAACAAAGTGGGGAAGAGCCTCAAGCACATGGGCACAGAGGAAAATAACCTGAACAGAACACCAATAGCTTATGCTCTAAGATCAAGAATTGACAAATGGGACCTCATAAAATTACAAAGCTTCTGTAAGGCAAAAGACACTGTCAAATGGACAAAATGGCAAGCAACAAATTAAGAAAAGATCTTTACCAGTCCTATATTTGATAGAGGGGTAATATCCAATATATATAAAGAATTCAAGAACTCCAGAGAACCATATACCCCTATTAAAAAATTGGGTACAGAGCTAAACAAATGATTCTCAACTGAGGAAACTTGAATGGCTGAAAAGCACCTAAAGAAATGTTCAACATCCTTAGTCATCAGTGAAATGCAAATCAAAACAACCCTAAGTTTCTACCTCACACCAGTCAGAATGGCTAGGATAAAAAACTCAGGGGACAGCAGATGCTGGAGAGGTTGTGGAGAAAGAGGAACACTCCTTCATTGCTGGTGGGATTGCAATGTGCTAGTACAACCACTCTGGAAATCAGTTTGGCGGTTCCTCTGGAAATTGGCCATAGTTCTACCAGAGGACCCAGCTATACCACTCCTGGGCATATACCCAGAAGATGCTCCAACATGTAATAAGGACACATGCTCCACTATGATCATAGCAGCCTTATTTATAATAGCCAGAAACTGGAAACAACCCAGATGTTCCTCAACAGAGGAAAGCATACAGAAAATGTGGTACATCTACACAATGGAGTACTACTCAGCTATTAAAAACAATGAGTTTATGAAATTCATAAGGAAATGGATGGATCTGGAAAATATCATCGGAGTGAAGTAACCCAATCACAAAAGAACACACATGGTATGCACTCTCTGATAAGTGGTTATTAGCCCAGAAGTTCAGAATACAAGAGGAACAACCCACAAACCACAAGAAAGTCAAGAAGAAGGAAGACCAAAGTGTTGATATTTCATTCCTTCTTAAAAGCGGGAACAAAATACCCATGGAAGGAATTGTAGAGACTAACTATGGAGCAGAGATTGAAGGAAGGATGATCCAGAGACTGTTCCATCTGGGAATCCTTCCCATATTCAGTCATCAAATCTAGACACTATTGTGGATGCCAGCATGCTGGATTATTGGAGCCTGATATAGCTGTCTCCTGAGAGGCTCTGACAGTACCTGACTAATACAGAAGTAGAAGTTCACAACCATCCATTTAATTGAGTACAGGGTCCCCAATGAAGGAGTTAGAGAAAGGACCCAAGGAGCTGAAGGGTTTGCAACCCCTTAAGACAAACAACAATATGAACTAACTAGTACCCTCAGAGCTCCCAGGGACTAAACCACCAACCAAAGAGTACACACGGTGGGACAAATCGCTCCAACAGCATAGGTATAGCAGAAGATTGATAAGTCGGTCATCAATGGGAGGAGAGACCCTTGGCCCTGTGAAAGTTCTATGCCCCAATGTAGGGGAATGTCAGGTTTTGGCTTCTATATCAAAGATCAAGTGACTATAGGTATTTGGGTATGTTTCTAGACCTTCGATTCTATTCCACTGATCTATCTGTCTCTATACCAATACCATGCAATTTTTATCACTATTGCTCTGTAATACAGCTTGATATCAAGGATGATGATTCCCCAAGTTCTTTTATTGTTGAGAATAGTTTTCTCTACCTTTGGATTTTTGTTGTTCCAGATGAAATTGAGAATTGCTCTTTCTATCTCTGTGAATATTGAGTTGGAATTTTGATAAGGATTGCGTTGAATCTGTAGATTGCTTTTGGCAAAGTGGCCATTTTTACTGTTAATTCTACCAATCTATGAGCATGGGAGATCTTCTGAGGTCTTCTTCAATTTCTTTTTTCAGCTACTTGAAGTTCTTTTCATACAATTCTTTCACTTGCTTGGTTAGAATTATGCCAAGCTATTTTACATTATTTGTGACTATTGTGAAGGGTATTATCTCCCTAATTTCTTTCTCAACCCAATTATCCTTTCTTTAGAGGAAGGCTACTGATTAGTTTGAGATAATTTTATATCCAGTCACTTTGAACAAGTTGTTTATCAGGTGTAGAATTTCTTGGTAGAATTTTGGGGATTGCTACTTATAGTGTTATACCATCTGCAAATAGTAATACCTTAACTTCTTCCTTTTCCATCTGTATCCGTTTGACATCCTTTTGTTATCTAATTCCTCTAGCTAGAACATTGAGTGCTATATTGAATAAATACAAAGTGGACAGCCTTGTCTTGTCCCTGGTTTTAGTTGGATTGCTTCAAGTTTCTCTCAATTTAATTTGATGTTGGCTGTTGACTTGCTGTGTATTGCTTTTATTATTTTTACATATATGCCTTGAATTCCTGATCTTTCAAGGACTTTTAACATAAAAGGATGCTGTATATTGTAAAAGGCTTTTTCAGCATCTAATGAGATGATCATGTGAATGTTTTCTTTGAATTTCTTTATATATTGGATTATGTTGATGGATTTCTGTGTATTGAACCATCCTTGCATCTGTGGGATGAAGCCTACTTGATCGTGGTGAATTATCGTTTTGATGTGTTCTTGGATTCTGTTTGTGAGAATTTTATTGAGTATTTTTTTAAAGTTTTATTGCATTATAATGAGAAAATTTACATGATTTCAATTTATCTGAATTTGTTAACATTTAAAAACATATTTTAAGTAAATAGAATTAAATCACATTCTTGTTTTCCTTTTGTATCCCAGCTCCTCCCAGAGACCCCCCTTCAATACCAACAATATCTTTTTTGTCATATTCTTTCAAATTTATAAATTATTATAACAATAAAAATGAGTATTATAAAAGTTGTTTGATATAAAACAACAATCAATTTAACAGTCTTATGTAGATGCTTGTCTATGGCAATACTGAAAATACATACATTTTTCTCAGTATAAATTTTAAATAACTCCAAACATATTAACTGTATATTTCAAAATAATACATCACTACTAATATTTTCTTAAATGAACATAAATATATAAAGTGTTTTCTTTTTATATTTAGTAGAGCTTAAAAATCTTGGTTCTTACTGTGGTAATTTGATACAAGAGTTAAAAATGTCAAGCAAATCATTCAGTCTTACTCTTTGTTGTTCTCTTACAAACCCCCTCCAAATTTAATTGTCTACATTTCTTTTGGGTATATAAATACTTTTAAAATATGTAAGCTGTTCTGAAAACCATAGTATAGTGTAAAAACATGAAATAAGCAATACTACTAATAGGCTGAGATAGAAGAAGCAAGATTTCAAGATCCTTATGTTGTACACAGCCAGACACTGTCACAAACAAGCTGAAAGTGTATATAGATTGTACAATGTTGGACTTATTTCTCCAATTACCAAACTAGAGAGACCATTGGATTACAATGGTCTCTTGCTTTTCAGTTGTGTTAAGGTATCCAGGGCTTGCTGTGGTAGGAGAACTGGGTTCTGATGACGCCAAGTAGCATTGATTTCTGTTGCTTATGTTCTTCTGCTTGCTTCTCAACATCTGGTTATGTCAGGTGTTAATTGTCCTTGCCATCTCTGACTAGATCCTATCCCTTCTGTGAGCCTAGTTATGTCAGACCTACTGAGAATTGAGCTATCTTTGGTTGTAGGCATAGGAATTGGGTGGTGGTCTGAGCACATGAACTATTCCTGGGTGCAGTTGTGGACCAGAAGGATGATGTGTCTCTGTCAGGGAAGAGTAGATAAGGTCCACCTCTGCTAAGACTTGGGTTGGGGGTAGGGGGTTTCAGTTAGGATCGGGGTGGGGACTAAGTTGTCTCACCTGTGTGCTAGGTTCTGATGGACCTTCTGGGATCACACTATTGCTGGATGTGGGAGGTGATTTGGAGAGTAGGCTTTGCTCTAGGCAGAGCTGTGGGCTAGAAGAGTTTTCTAACATTTTTATTAGCATATGTTAGTTTGTACAGCAGGGATTCACTCTGATGTCTTCATATATCCCCATGATGTACTTTGATAATATTCAGACTTTGTTGCTCTCTCTTATCTATTCTCCTATTGTTCCTGTCCCTTTCCTATACCTACTTGCCCTCCATTTAGTCTTGAATGCCTTTTCTCCATGGCTTCCACAGACAAAAGATAATATGGAGTAGTTGATCTTTTAACTTGTTCAACTCCCATTACCAGCATTTCCTACAAAAACATTTTTGTTCTTCATGGATGAATAAAATCTGTCATGTGCATACACCATACTCTGGGCACTTACTTGTGGGTCAATGGATGACAATTCTGTGCTCTGGATAATCTTGTTGTAGAACCATACAACTGGCTGTGCAGGTATCTCTACTGTAATTTGACTTTCATTCCTTTGGATACATGCTTTCATTATTTTCCATCTCTACAACCTGATAACTAATCATAAGTGGGGATAGAGGTCTCAGGTCCGATTTTTGACATGAGTAGGATAAATAACCAAAACCAACTGGCATAAAAGTCTAAAACCCCAAAATCATAGAGCAAAGTCCTTGTCACTATTTGAAAGATAGAAGTTTGGAACATAGAACAATATAATGAAAAATTATAAAACTAATCACATGTCAAAGAAAAAGTATCTTTGCAAAAGTATAAGACAACTATTCAGAGCAACGCAGTAGGTACAGGCTGGTGGAGGCACTATTCAAGGTTAGCAGTGAGCCTCATAAATAAATACGGTAAAGGCTGTGATTATTGCCCAGGTCCTCAAGAGAAGGGGTTGGTAAAATGTGGATAGTTCTCCATATTTTAATTTATTTGAAAATGTTCTGTGTGAGTGCACTTTATTTACATGATTTCCACACTTTCTTCCCTTCTTCTGCCCCTCTTGTGTCCCTTCCACGTTCTCTCAAATTCATAACCTCCCCTTTCATAATTGTTATTGTTTTATAAATATACATGTATATTCTTATGTAAATGCATAATCTACTGAATTCTATAACTATATGTAAATATATAACTTATTGTACTCAGTAGTGTTGCTCATCTATGCATTTGTTTAGGACTGCCCTCTTAAGACTGGGAGCTAATCCTTGAAGAACTCTTTTTCTCAGGAGATATTGTCTACAGTTTGCCTACAGTTCTTCATTTAGGAGTGAGACCTTTTGAAATTTTCCTCCATCTATATTGGTATGGCAGTTGGCGTGGTCATTGTGTAGGTCTTGTTTATTCAGCCACATTCTTGGCAGCATCCCTACAATGTCTATAAGACAACATCTCAGAGCAGACATCCTGATCCTTGGGCTCTAATAATCTTTCTACTCCATGTTGGGCTGGAAACTTCACAGTCAGCCATTCTCTGCAGTTTGATCAATTGTAGATCCCTGTAATAGCCTCAGGCTGCTGGAAAAATAATTTTAAACACTCAGTGGAAGATGATAATTTTTATGTTTCAGTTCACTTATTGAACAATAGTAATAGTAAAAAAAAAAATTAACCTTCTCACCTAATCATTTTCATTCATGATATAAAGGCAATCAATTAGAATACCCTCACCAATCATACAGTAAGGATATATGCATAGGTTTATAAGTACAGAAGGGAAAAGGAAAATTTCCCATGAGCCAAGGAGGAAAAACACAGATAATGGAGACTGCCACATGTATACTCTGCATACTCTGCCATAAAGCAGACATAAAGCTAAGGAAAGTTGTCGTATAGTTTGTGTATTTTTTCCAATGCATCTCTTGCTTTTTAAGGCTCACTGGGAAACATATAAACAAACAGCAGATAATATTTTTCAAAAGCTAAAAAGACACAGATTAGATCAGGAGACAGTTTCAGGCAAATAGAATATACATAAAACAACTTCTTGAAATTAATGATTTTGCCAATATATAAATCATTTAGGGATCCAGTAACACTCTTACTTAGAATATCTTGATCTTTATCAGTTAGCTCTAATAAAACTATACAAACAGTACCTCTTAGTTATTTTTATCAGTAGGTGTTTCGAGATTTTGCTTATGTTCAGACTCCTTATATATTCTTCTCTTTTAAGGTTGATTTGTTTACTTGTATGTGTGTGAGTCTTTGTGATTTTGGAGTACTGTGTGTGCATGTTTCCAATATGTTATTAAATAAGGAAACACATAGATAGAGCTAGAGATGTTGAGTGCTCAAGGGATGTAGGGTAAAACACCATGGTGTGGGAATAAGCAGTAGAGCTGGAGCTGCACAGAATTCTGAACAGGGAAATTTGCCTTCAACCAATTTAGTCTATAGTAAAATGTTTTGTCCCATTTCTTTCAAAAGTACCAACCACTGCTGTGGTTTAAACATACAGAAAAGGTGAAACTGATTATTAATTTGCTGTATCCCTACTTCATTACCATCATGGTCCTCATGTTCTTTGTCTGCACTTTAAGATAATTGCCTTCCATCAAAAAAGTAATGTGCAAATCATATCTAAATAAACCAATCTAAATTTAAAAAAACTGAAGAGATGAACCATGAGCAGTTTCATGAACTAGGTGTGTTTTCCTTGGTTTATCAACAGAAAGAGTCAGTTTGGAGCCAATCACATTTGTTCTCAAACAGAATTATTAGTGGGGTTTTTCTCCAATAAAAATGAAGGAAATGATATTAAAGGCCAAAGTTTCCTTTTCTTTTTCTTTTTTGTTTTGTGTTTGTTTGTTTGGTTTAATTTGGTTTTTTGTTTTTGTTTGTCGTTTGTTTGTTTTTTGAGACAGGGTTTCTCTGTGTAGCCCTGGCTGTCATGGAATTCACTCCATAGATCAGGCTGGCCTCAAACTCCCAAGTGCTGGGATTAAAAGCATGAACCTGGCCAGAGTTTCCTTTTCATAAACAATAGTTTGTCAATAGTCACAAACAACCTTCCTCATGTAAGACCAGACTACATGTCACTGTAATAAACTGAGCATGTATTCTTATTCTGTCAGTGGGAAAATGAAACCACTCAGAAACTATCATAATATCCAAATATGTATAAGTAAATAAAGTATCTAAATGTGAAGTTTCAGTCAAATTCAGCAACCACTGTGGTGGACCAGACACTCCAGGAAAAAGGGGACAGGCTCCTTATCCCAGAAAGCATGAAGGCTATCTGCTGGTGACTCACAAGTGAGTTCTCTCTGAGAAATTTCATCTGTGGAGTGGATCACCTTCACCCCAGATTAGGATTTATCTTCAAAGGCAGCTCAGAGCCTGCCCAGATCATAGTCCGTGTTTACATGCACAGCACTCTTGTTTCAATGGAGAACAACTGCCAACAGCCACTCTAGCTTCAGAGTTAAGGCTCTCCCACATCTGCTTGTATGGCACCCTCACAGTGCATGATACTCTTGAGAATACATACCCAGAACAGCATCTGATCTAGGAATCATTTCCAGGGTGCCCAGCCTAAGACAGAATGTCAGAAATTGACATTGGGATCATTCCCTTTCTGTAGCTTGTATACAGTAGAGAGTCAAGAGATGTCTAAACTTAGGAAATCAGAGCAGCAGCAGCAGAATTCAACATTAGAAAAGGAACCTACAAGTAAACATAGAAATTGAGTTCAGCAAAACTATAGTGATTAAGGCTTGAAAGAACCTATATTTCCCTGTAGCCCCTCTTGTGTTTGTTGATATTATGTGCACAGCTTTGAATGGTGGAAGGAGAAGGACCTGTCTGAATGTGCATGTTTCTGTCTTTAAATCTAGCATGTAAAGAAGCCAGCATTGAACTACTTAAAGTTGATAATAAGCAATAGGTGACCAAATGCATCAGAGAAAAGAGGGCCCAAACCATAGTCTTGAATATCAATCAAATAGACAAGATGAGGTGGCAAACCTCAGAGGTCTACACTTGCTAATCACGCATGAGGCCCTGGGCTCAATCCTTGGCACCTCAAATATGTAAATAATCTATCAGTTAATGACAAGGAGGGTGTTGATTGGTGGAGTTTAATGAGCTCTCCTAGTCTCCTTCCTAACCCTAAGGCTAACAAGTCCCAAAAATACTATATAAAAAGGGAAATCTGCAAGAAATTCTAAACATTTCCCCAAATGTTTCCACTCCTAATACAACTTCACCCAGTTTAAGGTGAACTAACCCAGGAGTCCAGAAAGAGAAAACTCTTGAGAGCAGAAGCTCTGACTCACTGGCATGCTAATATCACATGAATTCTGTGTTCACCACTTTAAAAGCCTTCAGGCAGACCTGAGAGGAAAGTCAAATCAGATAGCTCCATTTACAAACACTAACATGAATCCTTATAGCATGAAGGAGAAAGAACAGTGGTATCAGGATGAAACAGCCCAGCTGGATAATTGTTGCCTCCAACCATACTACATACACACACATATAGACCCATATAAACACATATAAACCAAATAAACTCAGACATATACACATGTACATACATGTATGGACAAACATGTTTTTACTAAGGGACACAAAGATAGGGAAACAACTCAAACCCACTTAGAGAGTAAGAGAACCAGACTTCTAAGCTACAGATGGTAGCACATGCTGTAATACTAACATTCCAGAGACTGAGGGAAGAGGACTACAAGTTCAAGATGAAGGGAAGAAACAAAAGAAAGGAGAGAACGGAAAGAAAAAAAGGAAGGAGGGAAACAGACCTCAGAAAAAAATGACAATCCAAATGTCGGAAGGGTAAAAAGAAGAAAATATTCCAGAGAGATTCCAGCCATGTAACAAAGAAGCCATACACTAGGTGGGAGAGTCTGGGACAACACAGGAGGAAAATGAAAAGAAGCAATGAAGGAAGAAAGAAGGAAAGGAGAGACATGAGAAAAAGAAAATGATGAGCAAAACACTGTGGAGAACTTACTCTTTACTGTTGGGTTTACATTTAAAAACCAGTCAACACCAGTACACCAGTTCATCATATTAACAAAATAAAAAATGAAACCACTTGATCAGATCATCTCAGAAGAATCAGGAAAACCACTTAACCAACTCCAATACCCACTCAGGACAAAAATGCTGAGAAAAAAAATAACGTTGAATAAATCTTATTCAGACACTCAGCTTCTTGGGTGTTATTAGCAAAATGATCATGAAGATTGTGATAACTTAACCAGTGACAGGTGTGGAAAGAAATGGAAAAATCACCACACTTCTATGCACTGTCCTTCATTGGTACAAATAGATGGAGCAAGGCCTTGAGTGAAAACACATCATCACCTACCACCAAAGGCCAGTGGATTCATTTAGTTGTGAAAGGCATGGTCTGATGAGCACAAACAGTACTTAAAAATCACTGAACATCCTAATTAATAGCTTACTTCATTTTTATAAAATTTCCTATAAGCCCCGGAGCTCTTTCCACCTTCTTCTTCGGGCTACTAACATTATTTTTAAAGATTTATTTTCCGTTATGAGTAGTGTTTTATGTCAGAGTGTGCACATGTGAGTACAAGTTCCAAGAGGCCAGAAGGGAGTGTCACATCCCTTGGAGCTGGGCTAATAGACAGTCCAGCATGGGTCCTAGGCATTTCTGGGCCATCACTGCAGCTTCACCAATCATATTTTTATTTCTGTTATTTTTCTATTCATATTGTGATTTCTTTTATTTGGTTATAAACTCTTGGAAAAAGAACTGTGTGTTCATTATCTTTTGTCTTCCCTTGGAACTTGAATGCAGAGATTCTCGTGCCTTCTCAGCATTGACTTGTTGAATAAGTCGATAAGTTAAATAAGTGGACTGATTTGCCATTCTAAAGTGCAGAGTATGAGCCAGACAAAAGAAGGTTTGTATTCTTGGCTGGGCTCAGTCTTTAATTTCATGCCTGTGGAAGTCTCCACCTCCTTCACTTTTAGTGTCCTTTTCTCTTAAATGAAGGAATTGGAATTCATTACGGAGTCTTCTGATTTCTCCCAGCTGTGCGTTTGTAGCTTTTTTTTAAATGAATTTTTGAGACTAACTTGGAAATGACTTGTCTCTTGCATACATGAACAATGCCATGGCTATCACAGCCAGAAGTTCTTTTCAACATCATGATAGATGTACAAGAAACTACCTCTGGGTCTCCAGTAGAATATGTGGCAGTGACAGAGACAGGTGTTTAAAGTAGGGCATCTTATAGGGCTTCCCACATCTTGTGGTAATGCCAAAGAACAGAAGAACAAAGAAATTTGGGTACGATAAGAGTGTTGCAGGTGTGCCTGCAGTTAAAGGGTGCAGGGCTGTTAAACTCACAGAGTTGGGAGGGAAGGAAGCAGAGCTGCAGCTCCCCCACCCATACTCTTTTTAGAGACTGGATTTACATGGGAACTGTTTCCAGTGTGGGACCAGCCTAATGATTTTATCTCATTCTCTATCTGACTTCCCTCCAGTGAATCTTGTAAAGGAACCAGCTACCTGATCCTTTAATCCAGCTAACATTTTATAAAAGAAGATTCAAATTAGTTTTGCTTATTCCAGATGCTTTATATGCAAATGAGCCTCAGAGATGGTGGCTGAGTCTAAGCAGACACCATGATGTGTTTGAGGGAATACTCCCACCTGACAGCCTTCCCCAAACAATGGTATCATTCTTCTTCTCCATGCTGCTGGTGGCTCCCTCCTCCCAAGAGAAGGCTTTGAGAGTGTTCAGGTATCCACTGTGCAGCTCTTCGACTCCCTAGGATGAACTCCAGATTCCTTGTCTGTGTAATTGTCTTCCACTTTCCCCAAACAACATGTGGATCACTACCCCCGCCTTCTATAAAAAGCATTACCTATGCAGTATTAATCAGAGTTTGCAAGTCAAATATTAAGATCATTCCTTGGGGTAATTCGATGGTACAACACTGCCATTTGATTTTCCCCTTTGCAACTCTAACTAGGCAAGAGAGACTGAAAATGTTGAGCTAGAAATTATTTATTTAAAGCCACAAGCCAACACACGTAGACTCTGGCTAAAGATTGCTTAATCTCCTTCTAACAAAAGTGGCATCTTAATGCAGAGCAGTGTGACACTCCATCCTTGCTTGTGGACCAGGGCTTCCATTCCCCCATGTAGTCTGGCATTTGCCCTCCAGCATTCCCACAGTGCTCCACTCCAAATGGAAGTGCTCTTAATTTCAAATGATTTATTGGGGACAAGTAGGAGGCTGGTCCAATCTAAGTCTGTTTGTATTTGGCTTCCTATGTCTCTGGGGAAGATTACAAGAAGGTATCTTACACTGTAAAGTGGGAAGGGGAAAAGAGAAGAGATAAGTCCAAAGATAGCAACTAAATTGCCAATTGTCAGGGGAATAGTTACACAACACCCATGGGGTGATTTCTTACAGATTGGTCCAGTTGGATTATTCAGAGTAGAGTACTAACTCTGGTGAGACAACACAGTAGCACTCGTCACTATTCCTGGGCAGTCCTGCTTCCACAGCAATGACTTGTGCTGCTTTCCACATGCTAAAGATATTATTTCTTTCTATATCTCTAGCATTTGTCTATGATCTACTCATATGGAAGGCCCTAAGTTTATTATTCTGATCATTCTGCAGAATGCCATCAAATAATAGATACTCCAGAAAAATATTAAGTGAATGAAAAAATATGTGCAGTTAGTTCCAACTGAATCTGAGCTAAAGCCAGGTGTGGCTTAAGGAAGAGGGTGCTATATTTAAATAATGGAATCTGAATGGAGTGAGAGCATACTGTCTGAGTTCTCACCAGCCTTGTGTAGAATATCAGCTAGAAACTGAAGCATTGTTCATCCCTACAGAACATTCCACAATAATACAAGTGTTCTGTATCTGAGTTGTTTAATACATATAACCACTCATCAGTGCAGCCACTGGACATGTGACTTTCAATGTTACTTACTTTTGATAAATTAGTTTACATAGTTGCATAGGACTTAGTTACTTATGGGACAGCGTAGGACTGGAGATGTCCCCAGAAATAACTCTGATGTTTTTCAGAGGGAAAAGTATATTGCCTACATGTGAGTATGTACTTGCTATGTTACAAGGGGTTACTGCCCAACTCAGGGTCAACAGAGTATGGGTATTGTGAGTGTATCTTTTAAGAAAGACAGACTTCTATTAGAGTTTTTGGCTTTGCGCTCACTATATGACCTTGAACACCTCGATGTTATCATTAGCATACAGAGTTCCCCATCCTGCCAAGTGTGCCAGGATGAAAACCTTAATTTCCTAGGGAAGATAGAATAAAGTGTCAACATCATTCTAAAAATGAGTTGTTGATGGGTAGTATCTTCCTAAAAGAAAAATATCTGTATGATTTTAGGCACCACACACTTACATGCATATGCAGGCACACATACACAATGCCTGCCCAAGTATTCACACACACACACACACACACACACACATACTCAAGTGAACACACATATGTCTCACACCTACTATGTACTGCAGTTATGATTCTTCCACCTTTATTTAAAGAAATGTATGTCACTTGTCCTGACTACAAGCCTCTGACAAGACAGCTGCAACATCATTTCGTCAAAGGACCTAGTCAGACAATATATTCTAGTCACAGTTTCCCCTCCCCCAACACTTTTCAGATCCTTCCAATCTTCCCACACATCCAACTCAATGCCCTTTCTTTCTCTCATTCTTTTGGAAAACAAAAAGACAAACAACAAACAAACTAGAATATTAAAAATGGAAGAAGCAACACACAAGAAACACACAACAAAAGACATACGAACACAAAACTAAAAATCATAGCATAAAAAAAATAAGTAAGACTTGTCTAAACCAAAAAATATGAGACCAAAAAAAAAATCTACCATTGAGTTTCTTTTGTGTTGCTCATCAGCTGCTGGACATAGGACCCACTCTTAAGTGTGGTTAATCTCTACAATGAGACTCCGTTGGAGAAAAGTAAGTTTTCCTTTGCACATGGATGTCAGTTGGAGATATCTCCTTGGTTATGGATGATAGTTAGCATCCAATTCCCCACTCAGTAGTGGGACTCCATCTGCCTGGAACCTGTGCAGAGTGTGGGCATGCTGCCACAGTCTCTGTGTTTTCATATGTATGTGTGTGTCATACGTATATGACAATCCTGTTGTGTCTGGAGGACATGCTTTCCCTGGAGTGAGTTCTACCATATTATTGGCACTTATTTAAAAGGAATGTATGCAGCAAACACGAGAAGTCAAGAGGAAAGCACAAAGCAAGAGAAAGAAGAGGAAATGAATCAATATTATGTAAGACCTCAGCCCAGTTGGCCATGTTTCTCAATTTCTTCCTGACCACAGCCCTCTATTCGGGTTGATAGGCATGGTACTAGTGATGGGAACAGTATGAGGATATCTTTTGATTGGAACTGCCATTTTTTCAGTATCTTAAGATCAACAAATGCAGTGACTAGGGTTGGTCATCAGAATGGACAATAAATGACTTAATCCACTGAGCTGTCTCAACAGCCCAACCGCCAGTTTTTACCAGAAGAAAAATGATAAAAAGTTGCATCCTTTTCATTGCTTATCCACATTAGTGTGCATGCATTATCCTGAACACTGGTGGGAGAGAGCTTCATTTTAAAGAGGTGTGCCCTATGGTTTAGGCCTACTGACTCTGATGAAACTGACCTCATCATAAAGTGGGCCATTCATTCTGTGGTCAGTCCTCTGGCACTGTGACTACTGACTGCCCCAGCCTTACTGACTTACTGTGACTTACTGTGACTTACTGTGACTTACTGTGACTTACTAACTGCCCCAGTCCTGTCTGCTAAGTCAAAGGAACATCTACCTTCAGGTATGCTCTGAGTTGCTTCTCTCCCAAACCAAAACAAAGCATGTTCCCATACCGCAACACCTGCACATTTTTAAGTATATCAACCAAAAGGGGTTGATTCATTAATCAACTGACATTGACAAAAGTGTTAACATTCTTCACATGCTTGCTGAAGAACGCTGTGGTCATAGATCACTATCTCCTTCTTCCTCTCATCGCTGGAGGCACCAAAGGAAAGCCCCTCCATTGGTGTCTGTGCAGAGCAGCTTTGCTTCTTAACAACAATGATCCATGATTGTGCTTCTTGGAAGAACAATTAAAAACAAAAAGTTTAGACAAGTTTGGGTCTGCTGCTATAAATATCACCAGACAGCCAAACTGAGTTACTGAGAACTTTTATCAAATAGATATATACCCAAATCTATGGAGAGGTTGAAACTGTCAAGAAACGAATAACAAAAAAAAGTCCGGCTCCTGCGTGTGTTAGGATTTGGAGCCCATCCTTTAAGGGCTGGGACCAGTTTTGGTTTGAATCTGAAATAATCATTTTAAATGTTCATCCTACCATATCAAGAGTCAGTGGAAGCTGGACAGTGGTGGTACACACCTTCAATCCCAGCACTTGGGAGGCAGAGGCAGTCGAATTTCTGAGTTCAAGGCCAGCCTGGTCTACAGAGTGAGTTCCAGGACAGCCAGGGCTACACACAAAAACTCTCAAAAAAAAAAAAACCTAAAAAAAAAAAAGAGGTACTGGAATCTCCAGGAATAGAGTGCTGCTGGTAAAGTCACTAGGGATAGAAGACAGGTTACCGTCCTCATCTGTGTGGTTCCTGGTTCTCCTGAGTATGAACAGCTATCATTACACCTGTCAGTGCAGGATATTCTACTAAAGGACATGGAGCCAAGTCACTGTGGATGGCAACTTCCAGGAATCTGAGGGCAGGAATTGAGCTAAAATAAATTATTCCTCTTTTGAGTTATTATTGTCAGATATTTTACTCACAGCTATATGAAAGTGACTAATACATGAACAACACAAGCTTCCTTGAGTATCTCTGTATTCTAGGCTTGATGTAACCATTGCTATCTTGGAACCAGACCAGTAGAGATTCTCAACAAGACAGTACAAGGTTGGGTCATGAAGAGGAGGAAGCCTGTGCTAGGCACACAAGACACTCCACGAGAGCTCAGAAGTGAGGCCCCTTTTCTTGCTGGAGCCACAGAATCACCAGTTTTTCACTGTCTTCTCTTCTTATCCATGTTGCTGTAACTAGCCCCAATCACACTCAATGGTTTGGCAAGCTGCAGCTGAGTGGCATTGTTTCTACAGTCTGTCCCTGGTGGAGTACCCAGAGTAGCCAGGAAAAGTTCATGGAACAAAGTGAACTTTTATACTGAAACCCATAGAGACTGAAGTGTTAAACCATAACTTTTCTTTAAATATTCATTGCTTAACATAAAGTCTGGCCAACAGTAGTTGTCTAACACTTTGGATGAGTCAAAGTGTTGATATATATAAGTAAAAGGGGATTCAGGAACGAGTTCAGTTTTTAGGAAAGATGATTGACCTACCTACACAATTGAAAAATGCACAGGCCATCTGGATCCATCAAGACAAATCGCAAAACCCCAATAGCTTCCATGTTTTCTCCACACTACTTTTAAAATAAGATCATAACAGAAATCATCAAGAACATATTTCTTGCATGGTGCTTCTTCTCATGGTTCTTAAACTCAGGTTACTCTCCCTCCCACTGGGTTTTCTGGCCCTGGTACACTGCTAGCTTTCACTTTTTTTTTTAATTTGCCCTAAAGACTCTTACTGTAGGTGAGACTATTTTTTTTTTTTTTGAGACTAAGAAATAAATCAAGGTCAAGCGCTTTCTCCTCTGGAGGGTTCAACAATAAGTGGAGAGACAAATGTAATGGGAGGATGGTATGGAAGTGTTGTGTGCTCAGCAGTACTCAAAGGATGAAGCAAATCCTGGAAACATCAGAGCAGCCTTCTGAGAAACCACACCAGAGATGGATGTTCAATAGTTATTTTTGTGGCCCATTCATGGAAGTAGATCCTGTAAGCAAAGCAATAAGGAGGCAGAATCAGGAAGATTAGGAGGCCAACTTTTTGGCAAGACAGCTTCCAGTAATCTAAAAAATAAATGAATAAATAAATAATAAATAATGACAATGTAGAGATTGGGATAGAGAAGCTTAAGACTTCCTCGAGACCACACCACAAGATTTATCCAATAGATGACTGGCACTATCCCCTACATACACAATTGCATATAATTGTTTTTCTTATACATTTAAACCTATAACAGTTTAATTTATAAGTTAAGCACAATAATGTGTTAACAACTTCAATAATAAACAAAATAAGGCAGTTATATCAATTTACAATAGCAAATTTCTGTGAACATAATCTCTAACTCTCTTTTTTTCCTCTGTCTCTAAAAAACTACTTTACACTTTCACTTTTGCATATTTTGCATTCCCAGGACTTCTGTTTCTGCCCTTTGGGGTTTTACTGCACTTATTCAGTACAGTAAACCTTTTGAGCACAGTACAGCAGAACCTTCACAAATGGTTTAATAGCAGAGGCTGATGGGCAGACAACATAAACAGTGTGGTTAATAGCAGGTGATCCATATCCTGAGTGGGATAGAGTGGGGCAGCACAAGACTTCAACATAATACTCAGAGTGCTATACAATTTAAAGGGGGCTTTTTTTCTTAGATGTTCTTTTTCATTTTTTCAGATGGAAAGATAAGGAAGCTCGAAAACCAATCCATGGATGAGGGAGTGTCAGATGAGATGTATAGCATCCGGTCTTCAGAAAAAGGATATCAAGGTGGAACTAGGTGGTCCCATGAAATTCCTCAAGACTACACCACAAGATTTATCCAATAGAAGACTGGCACTATCCCCTACATACACAATTACATATAATTATTTTTCTTATACATTTAAACCTATAACAGTTTAATTTATAGGGGGGAAATGTAGGGGAAAGAGTTAAAAGCCACTCCCCTGGCTTCCCAATGGGCACTTGTTTTTAGGTTTGTTTGGCACTTTTTCCTTCACTCTTTCTTTGTTTTGTGCATTTGGTGTTTTGATTATTATGTGACGGGAGGAATTTCTTTTCTGGTC
>NW_022196909.1:67176660-67197617 GCF_008632895.1 Mastomys coucha | reverse complement strand
GGGTGCTCCAGTCTCAGAACCTCACCCGAGAGACAACAGGGGATCCTGCCCGGTTCTCTGGCTTAATGCGCTCTCTCCACTCTTATATTTTATACATTTCTTGGGCCATAGATTCTCAAAAGGTGACTCAATGTTTTAGATTATAAACTTTGGGCTCCCCAATTAAGACATTTACCATGGATCAAATTTTATGACAACCTTACAAGAACTTAACATTGCTATCAGAATATGTGGTAGTATAGAATTTTGCAACTCCTTTTGGCTTTGTTTCCTTGAGTAGCCTCCTTTATGATTAGAAAATTGTCAGGTAAAGTGATCTGTCTCTGTCCACATTTATTATGCCCTATTTATGTAACTGATGTGTAGATGCTGGGCATGGGGAAGCAGAAATGCAGACACCAGTGACAGACTTGGTGCCTCCGTGTCTGGGCACCTGGATCATCTGGGGACTGTTACAGAGCTAATTGTCAGGTGTAAGTGCACTGTAATACAAGGCCATACTAAGCTTCAAGAATAACCACCTCTGCCCTGAAAACAACCTTAAAGAGAAATAGTCATGAACATTTCTCAGTATGACGAATAGATAGTAAGGTGGCCTAAATTGAAGTGTAGAGATACAGATAGTAGAATATGGACAAGGTGCCTGACTAGTGTCTACAAAAAAAGAAACAAGAGAAGAAAAAGCTTTGGAGACTGGATTGAGGTGTTGTATTCCTTTAAACTATGAAGTTTTTCTTCAAATTCTATATTGCAAACTCATCTTTCTCTTTTCTGGAGTAAAGAATTCCCAGGTCATCTTACAAGGTGAACTATGTGTGCATGTAGCTGTGTGTAGTACAGATGGAAGAGGATGTTAGGGCCAGACTTCAGATGTATAGGCAAAAGATAGTGGGGAGACACACAAATCTCAAATGTGAGGTCATCCTGGGTTACACAGTAGGACTGTGTCAGAAAAATAGGGAAAAAATGGAATAGTACTCTACATTGGGGAGAACTATGGAAACATGCATACTATTTGCCTCACCAAGCATGTGCATAATAATTATGAGAAACCAGATTTCTCCCTTGGGTTTTAAACTCGGAAGTTGTGAGATCAGTTCAGTGTTCAGTGCTGCACAGTCACCCACTTGCAGTTTGAAAAGCGGGTTGGCTCAAAATCATAAGCAGCAGAGCCACCTGCTCCCCAATTCCACCAACAGTGACAGCCATACAAATTAGAGGGTGGGACAAGGTTTTGAATTAACGTAATCGAAGCTTTTTGAATGGAAAGAACAAAATATAATAATAATTCCAGGGCCCCCTGAAACTGAATTAAAGGTACTTAGTGATATAGGAAATACTAGCACAATTAATTTTCAAAGTCCATTTCTGGCTTTGGCTGAGGGTCAGGGCTACAAACCCAATTAAATAAGAGACAAGGCTGTGGGTAAACCACAAACCAAAGGAGTATCCTTGAAGTACTCGCCCCAAGCCTACCCATTCATTCCCTTTGGAGACTCAGTCCTTTGCTGTAACATGAATGGGACACAGCCATTTGTTCTTGATAGTCCTGCTGACTCTGGCATCTTTCATTTCTTCAAGTCAGCACTGTGTCCTAATATATGTTGATATTTACATGTGAGAAAGTTAGGGTCATAGAGATGGCTTAGCAAGTAAGGTGTTTGTCACTAAGCCAGATGACATAAATTTGATCCTTGGGACCCACATCTGAGAAGGAGAAAACTTCTGCAGCAATTTTTTTCTGAACTCCACATGGGTGGACCCAGCACACATCCACATCATTCCCACCCCACACTTACACACACAAAATAAATAAAATTTAAAAACAAATGAGAAATGTTTCATATAATGTTCTGGATTTCAGACTGGTTCAGAAACACTGAAACATCTGCTGGAACCTTCTGCCAAATCTATCATTCCCTTAGGTTAGACACACACTCTTGAATTTGACATACTCCCACTATTGTTGTATTTCTTTTTTATTGGTGCATATTAAATATAGAATATTGGGTTTCATTATGACACTTTAATGCATGTGAATAATGTATTTTAATCATCATCTTCTCCATTGCTACCCCTTGTCTGTCTTGCTTCTCCCACTGGTCCCTCCCTCTTACTAAACAGTCACTCTTGCACTTTCACATTTATAACATAGATTTGAATACGAGAGAAATTATGATATTTTCTTTCTTAGTCTGTATTATTTTACTAAGTAATTTGATAAGCTTTAGCCCCACCCACTTTCTCACAAACACCACATTTTCATTTTTCTTTATAAGTAAGTAATACTCTGTCAAATATCACATTTGTCTTTATCCATTCATCTGTCAGGAGGAATTTGGGTCCTGAACCAGAACCAGACTATAGTGCATAATGCCACAGGAAGAATGGGTATATGTTCATCTCTATCATATAATGACTTTGATCCTTTCTGATATAAGCCCAAGCATGGCATTACCTGGATCATATGGTGGCTCAAGTTTGAGTTTTGAGGTACATCCATACTGATTTCTCTTGTGGCTGCATGTTTTACATTCCTGGTGACAGCAGTGTTTTATTTCCACTACATCCTCACAAGAATGTGTGTGTGTGTGTGTGTGTGTGTGTGTGTGAGAGAGAGAGAGAGAGAGAGAGAGAGAGAGAGAGAGAGAGAGAGTGTTAAATCTCTTAGTAATAGATGTTCTAGCTGAAGTAAGATTGAGTTCCAATGTAGTTTTAGTTTGCATTTTCATGATGGCTAGATAGTTGACCTTTCCTTGTGTGTATACTTATTGGTCATTTGTACCTCTTTTAAGAAATATTTCCTTGATTCCTTTGCTCTCTCACTACTGAATTCTTGTTGGCTTTTTTTTTTTTTTTTTTTTTTTTTTTTTTTTTTTTTTTTTTTTGACTAGCCAGTTTTACTGATTGTTGTTTCTTGATTAGAACAGGTCACTTTAGACAGACCAATGGCTTCCTGTAGCTTTCACTATGAGGCTTATATCAGAAAGGATCAAAGTCATTATATGATAGAGACGAACATATACCCATTCTTCCTGTGGCATTATGCACTATAGCCTGGTTCTGGTTCAGGACCCAAATTCCTCCTGACAGATGAATGGATAAAGACAAATGTGATATTTGACAAAGTATTTTTTATTTATAAAGAAAAATGAAAATGTGTTGTTTGTGAGAAAGTGGGTGGGGCTAAAGCTTATCAAATTACTTTTCCCAATGCTCTTTGCAAGGTATCTGAATGGACCAGAATGACATAAAGAACATCTCTTCCATCTTCTCCACCAACCATTGAAACAGAGAGCTTCTGGATGGTGTATACTGGCTCTTTGACACCTGAGAGAGGTGTCAGTGTTTCCACTCAGTCTGTTAGAAAGTCTCCATCAGTACTGACTCCAGTGCCTAGCCATCCCCTTCTCAAGTTTTGAAAAGCAGTGCCTGCTCACTTCCCCACTCCCTCTATGTGCTCCTGGGACCATGTCCAAAATAAAAGACTGGTACCTAAGCTCCTGTGTTTGTATCTGTTTAGAGAAAATTTAAATGAACACAAGATCCATGACCAATCAAATCCACCCTTTTGGGTTTCAACTGACTTCTGCATTGTGGCTGCTCCTAAAGAGTCATACCCTCTATCTTCAAGAACTAGACAGCCCAGTCCAGGCAAGGGATGCTTAAGGACCGCACATGAGCTGTCTGAGGTCACCTGGCATGATTGCTTCAACAATGATTGAATGTCTCTCTCCTGACTACAAGTCACTCCATGCACAATTTGGGAGTAGGTAATCTGCAGTACGTCTCTCTGCCAAATCTAGCACATCTGCCTTCAGAAATAACATCCGATTGGATGCAGGCATGCCTATTGCCTCGCCTCTAGCTTTGCCTGCTTTCTCTCTTTTCAGTAGAGTAGGGGAGTTGCAACAGAGACCACCACTCCTCATAGCCTGGAACTTTTACTCTCAGAGTGGATCAAAGTTGACCCACATTTCTTTCTAGTGGCAGGAGGCAGCAATTCTCCTGGACTCATTCACAGATAAAACAGAGACCCTCCTACTCACCCATGCTCAGTGGAGCAACCACACACAGCAGCTACATTCCTTTTGTGAAAGACATTTGGGGGAGAGGCCAAAGACCAAAGCTGCAACTCTGACTTCTCATGAATGAATTTATTATTTAAGCACATCTGCTTGTTTATTTAAAGAGGTGCAGTGGCCTCCACTTGTGCACTTGTGTAGAGCTAAACATCACACAGAGTTCTCAAGTGTTGCAGCAATTAGTCAAATGGGAAAAGATGCTGCTCCAGGATGTTCAGGGATACTGTACTTGATAATATTTAATTTGCTCAATATTACAATTAGGTAACTTCAAGAGTGTTATAACCTCAATAATGTCAACATGTTTCCATTATCTTCAGTGTGTATATTATTTTTAACCTACTTCACACATAAGAATATATTAATGCATTTTTTGGCTGCTGGTAAAGTGGCCCTCTAGCAGGCTTGTGAAGGACTTAATAACCTTGTGGAAACATTTTACTGATGAATATCTTAAACTTATTGGAAAATCCCTTGGTGAGGACTGGGAAAAGGTACTAGGTTATTATTGAATGAAAGAGAGAGACTGAAGAAAAAGGAAGACTGAGAACCCAAGATGCTAGAGTAACAAAAGAGGAAGCAACAGGATTCCAAGTCAAAAGACCTGTGTTTCCTGCCCAAGCTGCATGACCTATTCTCAGTGTAAACACTAGAAAGTTGTTGAATTTGTTAGAAAATTGATCTCTTCATTTCCACTTACAAAGTGTCAGTCACTGCAGTAATAGTTACATGAGAATGTAATTTATAAGTGGTTGGCCAGCAAAGTAGATGAACTGCAAGGAGCCAGGTGGATATGCATTATTATTGTACAAAGCTGGAGCAAATGGAGGGATGATCATTGTTACTTCCTGTTGTCATCTGTCACTATGTCTCCATGGCATTTTATAGTAGGTAATATAAACAAGAAAACATGCTGACAAAAAGGACAATTTATTTCTTCCACCAAGAACTGTATGAACAGAAATGACATATGATCATTGCTCTGTGTCCCAGGCTCTGTCCACAGTGCCAGTGGACCCTATGCTTAAAAGAAGTAGCCTTACCTTGTGGGAGAGAAGTCACCAGAAAACAAAATATGTGAGAGTCATATGACTTCACATTGCATGTAGCCAGTGAACAGGAGCCAGATTTTATTTGCTTATTTGGGGAGTAACTTCTCCAGTCTTTGGGCAGTCCCTGATGTCCCCTCCTCTTTCTCTGACTGTTCAGAGGCAAACATAACCCTGTGCCTGGATTGGTAAACGTTTATGTAACTCTACTGCTTGGCACTGGTGTGAAATTACTGATATGTTGGGATCCTTGTTTTCCCTAATTAGACCAGTGAGTGAGGGATTTGCAGAAACACTTCCAGAGACTCTCACTTTAATATTAACTAATGTGCACTTGGCCTACTTTTTGATTTTCCCACTGAACATATAGGGTCAGTTTCTCATCTTGCTTGGCACCCCTGTGGAGTAAGCTCAAGGCTCAGAACTGCAATGTTTCCAGAGGCAATGTCCTCCCTCTCTTTTCCCCGACCCCGACTTTGCCTTCTACCAGGCTCTGTTTGCTGACCATTCATGGACAGACACACAGAATTGTGCTTTCGTGGGTGTGCAGGACTGTTTACAGGCCTGTAATGAACTCAGCTCCGGAACTGAACCTGTTAAGAGTTTTAAGTATATGTCTACCTGCTTGGCTACTCTGTTGTAGGTGGTTGTGCACCATGGACTGAGTTTTGGAACCTTAAGATAATATTTATACAGAATTTGTAAACATTAAACCAGGAAGACAAAAAGTTCTTCTCCATGAAAACCTGACAGAAGCAGAGTACAAATAATGACCTGGAGTCAGATGGTGTTCAAATCCCAGGCCTGGAACTTCTACAATCACCAGCAGATGGTGTTCAAATCCTAGGCCTGGAACAGACTTCTACAATCACCAGCTCATCAATTATTCCCATCTCCAGATTCTCCACCAATTAGTGAAAATAAAATTTGTTCTTTACTTAATGATTAGTTTATAATGAATGTGATAGCAAATTTCTGGCCATATCCCCATACCTAAAAGAACTAAACAAATTACTATTGTCATAGAATTAGTAATGTCCACCTAACCCATCATTTCTGAGGGTCTCGTGAGATCCTCATGCACAGAAAATCAAAGTTGTAAAAGTTAAATAAGCATACCAGCTTGGTGTTGGGAAGGAGGGCATCTATACCTTCAGTAGGTGGTGGGAAGGAGGGCATCTATACCTTCAGTAGGTGTTGGGAAGGAGGGCATCTATACCTTCAGTAGGTGTTGGGAAGGAGGGCATCTATACCTTCAGTAGGTGGTGGGAAGCAGGGCATCAAAACGTTCAGCTGGTGGTAAGAAGGAGAGCATCTTGAATTGCTGCAGAGATGACAGTGCATCAAAGCTTTCAGTTGTCTGTTTTGTTGTTTGAGCACTAAGTAGGCTGACATTCTTTCTTTATGTTTCCTTAAAATCATTGACTTCCAACACCATGTGTACTTTCAGGTCAAAGAAGTCAAAGTAGGGAAAAGCAGAAAAGGAGAGAGGGTACTTCTGCAGGCCTGGTTCCCAACATGTGGTCGCTTAGAAAGGTTTCATCTTCTAGAACAACGTGATGCAGCACTCTTCAAGGTCCCTGTTGTTTTCAGTGCTCACATTCTGCTGGGATGTTGTCACTTTTTTTTTCTAAACTTTAGTTCTGGCAAACTGTCTGACAGCCTAAGTACGGGAAGCATGTTAAGAGAGTTCTTGGAGAACATAAAGTAAATAGCCTTTTAAAACTATGAATTCTGCACTTCTGGATCCCATTTATTATGTAGTGATAGCCCTGCTTGTGTGTATCAGTCTCATTCCACAGTCTACCTGGCTCCAGAATTTTGCCTAGCTCCCTACCATGGCTCTGTTATGATCTGAATTGAAATGTTTCCCTGATCCTTGTTTTGAATATGTTTTCCCTACCTAGGTGTATCAATCAGAAGATTGTGAGACTATTAGGAGGTGGTGCTTAGCTACAGAAAAAGGTCACTTGGAGATGGAACTTTAAAGGTTATTCCCGGTCCTGCTTTCTGTGGTCATCCGTTTCTTGTTCTACCTGGAAGCAAATAGCCTACACTCCTGCCACCATGACCTAAGCTGTTTCCAATTCTTCCTGACCACAGTGACAACTTGAAACTATGAATTAAATACTAAAAATAAACTACACCCCCTCATTTCTGTCAGACATTGTGTTCATAATACTGAAAAGATAATTAATACAGGCCCTCCTCTTCCTACAGCCCATTCTTGTATTTTCACAATCCATCTCTTTGTTAAGATAGAAAAGCTAACTCTTTTCCCTTGTGGTGCCCATCCCAGTAGCATGTGGCTCATAAGGGGAAAAGGTATTATATGCTGCACATCTATATTGAAATATCTTTATACTGTTCAAAGCCAAAAGTATTAGGGGGAAATATTTTCCTTCAAGGTTATCTCTTAACTTTCAGATTCCTACAGTCATACCAGTTACTGGTATACATACAGCCAGTTGTGTTATCTCTGCCATACTCATCAAAGATGAGCTTTTCAGTCTTGACTCCTTGACTTCTCTGTTTTACAGCATATACTAACTTCTCTAGTGTCTGGTAATCATCTTGATGCTGTTGTAGAGATATGATGATTTGGGGAATAAACTGTGGGGAGCCGTGAAGCTTGAGAGGCATTCACCATGGCAAGATGGCGCCTACTTCCGCTGTTAACTCCTAGTAAACAACTGTTTGCACATGTGCGTAGAGTGAAAAAGATGCCACATCACGGCCCATTTCGGGGCGTTACGTAGGGTAATGAGCGGACAGCCAATCATGGGCAGACACGCCACGCTGTGGGCAGACACGCCGCACTGTGGTGTATATAAGCAGTGCAGATTTTGGGCTCGATCTCTTTTTCCCTCTGGGAGAGGGCAGTAAACGTCGCTGCAGAAGGAACCTAGTGTGTCCGTGTGTCTTCTTCCCGGCAAGACGACTGCGCGGGCTACATAAACAGCTGCTGAACCAATCACACCTCTTAATACCACACCAACACCACTACCATCATCGCCTCCACCATCAACTTGTCATTGAACTCATTATAAACCTCAAGTCTCTACCATCATGCTTCTTTATTTCATTTAAATAAACATACACTATATTTTAGTTATTATTATTGCTCCAAATGTACATATACACCATACTTATATCACACATATATTCTCATACACCACACACATATACACACAACACACATTCACAAATATCACACACATACAAAAACCCACACATACGCATACCTTCTGGACCTTCCCTATACATTGGGGAAATATCTTGGTATCCTGGTTAGTGGTTACTGGGTATATCAGCTTCTTTGACAGCTTTTTTTTCTCTGATAATCTTTTTGTATCTAGGTCATACATAGGTTATGAAACTTTTATAGAAATGAGAGACCCTGTCTATCTATTCTGGCACTGCCATATGCTCTGGGACCACAAGGTCCACCCTGAGGAAAAAAACAATCATACTTTTCTTAGTCTTGTTATCTGTAGCCTCTTACCTCACTGGGGAAAGTTTTGCCTGTTCTTCTTCTTCCCTCACCTTCTGTTCTGTTGCCCTACTATCTTTCCCCTACTCCTACCCCCCTTCCCTCAATTTACCTTTCCCTCCTCTTCCTCTTTCCACCTTCACCTTCCCTTCAAGTTATCATCATCCTATTGTCCAATCTCAGAATACTGAGAACTTCATAGGATGCTAGAAGAATATATATAATCTTTTATAGAAAAGAGAACAACACCTAGACAGGGTGAATGAACTGTGTATGCATTTATACATTATAATAATCCTCTGGCATTAAATAAAACTGAATCCGTTACCCCCTTCTCCTTTCTCCTCAGAAGCCATCAGTTTTGGAGAGGGACTCTTCACCATCCTTATCACATATTTTAAAATTTTTATTGGTTATTTTATTTATTTACATTTCAAATGTTATCCCCTTCCCAACTTCCCCTCAGCAAACCCCTATCCCATTTTCCTCCCCCTGTTTCTATGAGGTAATCACCCACCCACCCATCACAACTCCCTCCTCACTGCCTTGTATTTTCCTACACTGGGGCATTGAGCCTTCACAGGACAAAAGAGTGTCTCCCCGCCCCCACTGATGCCAGCTAAGGCCATCCTCTGATACATATGGTATCACTGTTACCATCATCATCTCCTTTGCCATCAATATCAGGAACTCTTCCAAAAGTAACAATATTTTGGAATTAATGCAAGAAAGTGAAGATGAATCAGATTTGTAATTGCTTGGAAGATTTTGTTATCACTGTGAAGACATAAGAGCACACAAAAGATCCATAATGCTAACCTCTAAGCTCCGGAAGCACTCATCTCCACCCAGACCAAAATGTCTCTTCTCTCTATGCAATTCTTTAGCAATTCTAAGAACTTACCAATGCAAAACCATGGAGGAAGATGGGGTGTTCTTCATACAGACTAAACATATCAACTCTTTGATGGCTCTCAGAAAGTTAGAGCTGGTGGCAGCAAATGACACACATTAAAGCAGCATCTCACTGATAGCTCCTTCTCTTATTCCCAGGTAAATGCTAACTTTATATAAATTCCATTTAACTAATGAGAAGGAAAACACACTCGAAGGTAAAGGAAGTGCAGGTGTAAGGTGGGCCATTTAATGGGTAGAGAATTCCTCCCAACAAATGGGCTTGCTATCGTTATTCCTACAGCTGCATGATTCCAGATCTTAAGTGCCTGGAGGCAGAGCCCAAAATACATCCGCAGTTCTGATTGCATGGGAACAGCTCCCATGTTCTGAGAGATAACTAGGTGTTCACCCACACAATCAGATGTTCACAAACAGCACACCTGATAGTTCCCACGTCGGCTTTGTAGAAGTGTTTTTCTTCAAAATGGCTGTGCTACTTCTCAACATCAGTAGCCCTGAAGTGGTAACAGTTCTACACAAGTTAAGGCCTGTGCTCATACCAACTATATCACATGTCCCCAAACTTTGTAATGTTTGTTCTAATATAAAAGTGGTTTGGGATTGGTAGAACAGTCTCCTCTCCCCTACCAAGAGTATTTTCAGCATTCCTACTCCCATAACTTTTCACTGGATGTGACGCAGTCAATGGAGGAATCCAGTTGCCTTCACAAATGCAGTATCATCCTTCAGGTCTACACATCGCATTCCCAAACACCATCAGTGGTTTAGTGCCCTTCCCTTTCTTCCCTATCAGGTTGGGGCTTAGCATTTGCTATATAGGGCTCAACTCATTTATACTGACTTTTCTCCACTTCATCTGTGAAATATTGTGAAAGGTTTTGAAAAATACCTAAGTACAAAGAAGTCACATTGGCAGCCTGCTTAGTAGCTCACAACATTTTTCCTGACTCTCACTGCCTTTGACCGATTGACAACTCCATAAATTATAGGTCACTAGTAGCAACACAAACAGACCCACTCTTGTATAGTCTGTCATTATTCTGTCTTAGTCTGCATGGGAAAGGAACAGTTTTCTCCCAATGTGTGTGGGGATGGGGCAGTTTCATATCGGTTATAAATTTATTTTTGTATTCATGACAGTTGTTTTGTGTCTTGCTGCAAATTCTTCTTTGAACTACTTACAAACTCTCTCACTAATTAATAAATTAAATAAAATATTTGACATGTGCTCACAAAAGTGTCTTTATATATCTATCGGAGTTGTGATTCTATCTTTAAAATCTTCAATATGTCTATTCTTGACATTGTTATTAATCTTAATTTGGATTTCCCAAAAAGCAGAGACAAAACTGCAAATTTGGTGGTGAATATTTCATTGTGGAGGAAGGAGGTTTGTAAGAGAATTTTCCATTACTATAATAAATACCTGAGATAATGAGTTTATAAATAGGAAAGGATTATTTTGTTCAGAATTTCACAGGGTCTGGCCCATGATGGGTTAGCCCCATTGTTTGGGGGCATACATGAGATGGGCCATCTTGGCAAGTTCTTGTGGTAGAAGAAACTCCTCAGCTAGTGGTGGACAAAAAGGAAGAAGAGAAAGGAAGAATCAGGGCCCAATGACCTGAAACCTCCCTCTAAGTCCTACCTCTTAAAATTCTGTTACCTCCCAACAACATTATGTTGTTGGCCAAATATTTAACACATGGGCTTCTGGGGGTCATTATAGCTCTGAACTACAGTGCCAGGCCTGAGAGGTGTGTATTAATGATGTTGGAAGATGAAAGGAAAACCACTAGTGCTTACAGATTTGATTACCCTGAGCATTGGAGCTCAGTTCCTCTGGGGCATCTCCTAAGAGCTATTCTAGAATACACACCTCAGAATTGCTCACGCAGAAGATATAAGGCAAGGTTGTTTCTCTGAAAAGTTCTATCTTCTTACTAGTTGAGGATTACCTTTGATGTAGTAACTCTTTGTAATTCTTAGTTGTATTTTCTATACTCTTATTAAGAGAAAAGGGCAGGAAGGTGAAGAAATACTGTCCTGTGTAGTTGTGTAGCAGTGGTCTCACAATGACAAGAATGCTCAAGACCTCTGTGAAAAGCCCAGATAGGCAGAGGCAGTGTGGAGAAGTCACTCAACCAAATGAATAACCAGCATAACTGATTTAAAGTGGCATCATTATATCCTTCTTTAACTGAAAACCTTTGTTCAATTTTCCCTGGATTTATGATAAGTTCTAAAAAAATAGTACTGCATACTTTGGCCTTGGTCTCATCTGTCACCTCTGCCTCTTCACACCCTTTTCCTCCATCCTTCCTCAGATACTTGCTATCTCCCTCAATATTATTTTAACTCTTTATAGTAATTATTCATCCTATCTAACTAATTCATCTTTAACTAGCACAAGAAATATTAAATGGTTACCCATCATTTCCTTTCAATCTCTTGCCAATTTATTTTCAATCCTGACTTATGCCACTGTTCTGCAATTTGTTTGTCTTTATCACAGCATAAAGTACACTGGGTTATATTTGTGTATTTCTCTCTTCTCTCCATCTCTACTTGCATGAGTTCTTAGGTAACAGAAATAATGCCTATCCATCTTCATATCACCAGTGCTAAAGAACTTCTCAACCATGAATTCAAAAATAAAAGTTTGATAACTTAATGAAGCACTTGTTCTGTAGTGCAATGTAAAGAGTTTGCATTAGTCAGGATAGGCCAAACTATTGTTCTTCAGGAACACTCCAGACACTTTAAAATATTTGCTATTTACCCCATGTATCAATCATATTTGAGCAGAAGGTCTCTGCTTATAACAATTACTCAGGATGCCAGCAGATCTCCTCATCAATTTATCTCAGCATGTTACCTCATTTATAAGTAGGGCCATTGAAAGCATCTTCAAGAACAGAATGTCACCTGATTCTTGTGGTACATTGAAAAGCACCTGAATGTAACACAGGATGCAAGTAATATATCTGGGAGTAAGGGTAATTTCAGGAAGGAGTGTGAAGGAGCTGGAAAAGTAATAAAGGAAAGGGGGAAAAAAGAAAAAGGAAGCAAGGATAGAGGGAGGAAATGACTAAGGAAAGGAGTTCCTATGAAAAGCACCCAAGGTTCACTCACCAGGAATCCATACAGAAAAAGCAGAAAAACAATGTTCTACATTGTTCTGAGAAGTCAGATGTTACTCTGATGGCTTGGCCTTTACATGAGACTTATGGGTTTTTTCTTGAAGCTTTCAATGCTCTCTCTTTGTTCTAAATATTTAGTATGTTACATATAATACACTTTCTCTAGGTTTTTTCTGGTTCTATCTATTTGGTGTGCTGTCTGCTTCTTGTATCTGTATGGGACTGTCTTTATTTATTTGTGGGAAGTTATCTTCTATGATATTTTTGAAGCTATGATATATTCTATTAACCCGGGGTTTTTCTCCTTCAATTATACCTGTTAAATTGAGTACTTGATCTTCTAAATTAAAACTTTGGAAACCAGAAGTTATAAATTCCAAAAAAAAAAAAAATGAAGATGTCAACCTAGATTGCTATACCCCACAAAACTACATGCCCCAGTAGAAGAAGAACGAAAACAATTCCATTACTTGAACAAACTAAAATAATTCGTGTTCCCCAAGCCAACACTTCAGAAAACACTAGGATCAATACTTCTCACTGAAGAAAGGAATGAACAAAACCAATAGTCTACAGAAGGAAAATAAACAAAGTAGAAAAACTGAAACACAAAACAGGACTAAGAACATAAACAACAATTTTAAAAACTGGCAGTCAATAACTGAGTAGAATTCCTTTGTGTAAATGTACCACAGTTTACGTATCCATTTCTCTGTTGAGGGATATCTGCATTGTTTTCAGCTTCTGTCTATTATAAATATGGCTGCTATAAACATAGTGGAGCATGTGTCCTTATTACATGTTGGAACATTTTCTGGGTATATGCCTAGGAGAAGTATAACTGGGTCCTCAGTAGTACTATGTCCAATTTTCTGAGGCACTGCCAGATTGATTTCCAGAGTGGTTGTACCAGCTTGCAATTCCACCAGCAATGGATGAGTGTTCTTCTTTCACCATATCATAGCTAGCATCTGCTGTCGCCTGGGTTTTTGATCTTAGCCATTCTGACTGGTATGAGGTGGAAACTCAGGGTTGCTTTGATTTACATTTCCCTGATGACTAATTATGTTGAACATTTCTTTAGGTGCTTCTCTGACATTCAAGTTTCCTCACTTGAGAATTCTCTGTTTAGCTCTGTACCTCAATTTTAATAGGGTTATTTGGTTCTCTGGATTCTAACTTCTTGAATTCTTTGTATATATTAGATATTAGCCCTCTATAGGATGAGGGATTGGTAAAGATCTTTTCCCAATCTGTTGGTTTCTGTTTTGTCCTTTGCCTTACAGAAACTGCAGTTTTATGAGGTCCTATGTGTCAATTCTTGATCTTAGAGCATAAGCTATTAGTGTTCTGTTCAGGATAATTTCCCCTATGCCCATGTGTTCAAAGTTTTTCCCTAATTTCTCCATTACAGAGCTTAAGTCTGTACAGAGAGATAAGAATGGATCAATTTGCATTCTTCTACATGCTAACTGCCAGTTGATCCGAAGGCAATCTACAGATTCAATGCAATCCCCATCAAAATTCCAACTCAATTCTTCACAGATTTAGAAAGAGTAATTCGCAAATTCATCTAGAACAACAAAAAACCCAGGAGAGCCAAAACTATTCTCAACAATAAAGAAACCTCTGGTGGAATCACCATCCTGGACCTTAGGCTGTACTACAGAGCAATTGTGATAAAAACTGCATCGTATTGGTACAGTGACAGGCAGGTAGATCAATGGAACCGAATTGAAGACCCAGAAATGAACCCACGCACCTATGGTCACTTAATCTTTGACAAAGGAGCTAAAACCATCCAGTGGAAAAAAGACAGCATTTTCAACAGATGGTGCTGGCTCAACTGGTGGTTAACATGTAGAAGAATGCAAATTGATCCATTCTTATCTCCCTGTACAAAGCTCAAGTCCAAGTGGATCAGGGACCTCCACATCAAAGCAGATACATTAAAACTAATAGAAGAGAAAGTGGGGAAGAACCTCGAGCAAATAGGCACAGGGGAAAATTTCCTGAAGAGACACCAATAGCTTCTGCTCTAAGATCAAGAATTGATGAATGGGACCTCATTAAGTTGCAAAGCTTCTGTAAGGCAAAAGATACTATCAAAAGGACAAAACGGCAACCAACAAATTGGGAAAAGAACTTTACCAATTCTATATCTGATAGAGGGCTACTATCCAATGTATACAAAGAACTCAAGAAGTTAGACTCCAGAGAAGAAAATGACCCTATTGAAAAATGAGGTACAGAGCTAAACCAAGAATTTTCAACTGATGAATACCAAATGTCTGAGAAGCACCTAAAGAAATGTTCAACATCCTTAGTCATCAGGGAAATGTAAATCAAAACAACCCTGAGATTCCACCTCACACCAGTCAAATTGGCTAGGATAAAAAAACTCAGGTGACAGCAAATGCTGGAGAGGTTGTGGAGAAAGAGAAACACTACTTCATTGCTGTGGGATTGCAAGCTGGTACAACCACTCTGGAAATCAGTTTGGCGGTTCCTCCAGAAATTGATCATAGTTCTACTGGAGGACCCAGCTATACCACTCCTGGGCATATACCCAGAAGATGCTCCAACATGTAATAAGGACACATGTTCATAGCAGCCTTATTTATAATAGCCAGAAACTGGAAGCAACCCAGATGTCCCTCAACAGAGGAGTGGATACAGAAATTGTGGTACAACTACACAATGGAGTACTACTCAGCTATTAAAAATAATGAATGTATGAAATTCATAGGGAAATGGATGGATCTGGAGAATATTATCCTGAGTGAGGTAACCCAGTCCCAAAAGAACACACATGGTATGCACTCTCTGGTAAGTGATATTAGCCCAGAAGATCAGAATACACAAAGTACAATCCACAAACCACAAGAAACTCAAGAAGGAGGAAGGCCAAAAGGTGGACATTTCATTCCTTCTTAAAAGGGGGAACAAAATACCCATGGAAGGAGTTGCAGAGACTAACTATGGAGCAGAGACTGAAGAAAAGACAATCCAGCCTGACATAGCTGTCTCCTGAGAGGCTCTGACAATACCCAACTAATACAGAAGTAGAACTCACAGCCATCCATTGAACTGAGTACAGAGTCCCCAATGAAGGAGTTAGAGAAAGGACCAAAGGAGCTGAAGGATTGGCAGCCCCTTAGGATGAACAACAATATGAACTAACTAGTACCCTCAGAGCTCCCAGGGACTAAATCACAAACCAAGGAGTACACATGGTGGGACTGATTGCTCTGGCAGCATGTGTATAGTAGAGGATTGCAAAGTCGGTCATCAATGGGAGGAGAGGCCCTTGGCCCTGTGAAGGTTCTGTGCCCCAGTGTAGGGGAATGCCAGGGCCAGTAAGTGGGAGAGGGCGGGGTAGCAAGCAGTGGGAGAGGGGGAGGCAACAGAGGTTTGTTCTTGTTTTTTGGTTTTGTTTTGTTTTGTTTTGTAGGGGAAACTGGGAAAGGAGAAATCATATGACATGTAAATAAAGAAAATATCTAAGATAAAAATCAAAAAAAGAAAATGCTGGCATTTTTCCACTGGATGGTTTCAGCTCCTTTGTCAAAGATCAAGTGGCCATAGGCATGTAGGTTCATTTCTGGATCTTCAAATCCTATTCCATTGATTCACCTGCCTGTCACTGTACCAATATCATGCAGTTTTTATCACTATTGCTCTGTATTACATCTTGAAGTCAGGAATGGTGATTCTCCCAGAAGTTCTTTTATTGTCAAGAATAGTTTTTGCTAACCTGGGTTTTTTGTGATTCCAAATGAGTTTGAGAATTGCTCTTTCTAATTCTATGAAGAATTGAGTTGGATTTTTTATTGGATATTTTCTTTATTTGCATTTCAAATGTTTTTTCTGTTCCAGGTCTCTCTTCAGAAATCTTGTATCCCATCCCCCTTTCCCCTATGAGGGTGCTCTCTTACCTACCCACCCACTACCCTGCCCTGGTATTCACCTACACTGGGGCATCAAACACCCACAGGCCTAAGGGTTGCTCCTCTCACTGACGTCCAACAAGGCTATCCTCTGCCACATATGAGACCTGAGCCATGGGTTCCTCCATATGGATTCTTTGGATGGTGGTCCAGTCCCCGGGAGCTACAGGGGGTCTGGCCTGTTGACTTTGTTGCTCTCTCCCATGGGGCTGCAAACCCCCTCACTCCTTCAGTCCCTTCTCCAACTCCTCCATCAGGAACCCCTGCACTCAGTCCAATGGTTGGCAGCAAGCATCCACATCTATATTTGTTAGGCTCTGGCAGAGTCTCTTAGGAGGCAGCCATATCAGGCTTCCATCAGCAAGCATTTCCTGGCATCCACAATAGAATCTGGGTTTGGCAACTGTATATGGGAAAGATCCCAAGGTGGGTCAGTCTCTGGATGGCCTTTCTTTTACTCTCTGCTCCACACTTTGTCCCTGTATTTCCTTTAGACAGGATCAATTGTGAGTTAAAATTTTGGAGATAGGTGGGTGGCCCATCAAAGGAGGACCATGCCTAACTTCTGGATATAGTCTTGACAGGTTCTCCCTCCCCTTTGTGAGGAATTGCACCTAATGTCATCCACTTTGGGTTCTGGGAGGCTCTTACTTTCCTGGCATCTGGAACTTTCTGGTTGCTACCCTCAGTTTCTCATCCCCTGTTGCTACACACCTCTGTTCAGTTTCCCGGCCCTCTGAACATCTCCTCCATCTTCTCCCATACCTGACTCTTCCCCTCTTTTTCCCCTTCTTCCCAAATCCCTCCCACACTCTACTTCCCTTAATTATTTTGTTCCCTCTTCTAAGTATGACAAAAGCATCCACTCTTTGGTATTCTTTCCTCTTGAGCTTTGTGTGGTCTGTGGGTTGTATCATGGTTATTCCATGTTTTTTGCCTAATATCCACATATCAGTGAGTATATACGATGCGTGATATTTTGTGACTGAGTTACTGACACAGGATGATAATTTCTAGATCCATCCATTTGCCTATGAATTTTATGAAATCATAGTTTTTAATAGTTAAATAGCTCCATTGTGTAAATGTACCACAGTTTATGTATCCATTCCTCTGTTGAGAGACATCCGCATTGTTTCCAGGTCTGGGTATTATAAATATAGCTGCCATGAACATAGAAGAGCATGTGTCCTTATTACATGTTGGAGCATCTTCTGGGTATATGCCCAGGAGTATTATAGCTGGGTCCTCAGGTAGTACTATGTCCAATTTTCTGAGGGACCACAAGACTGATTTCCAGAGTGGTTGTACCAGTTTGCAATCCCACCAGCAATGAAGGAATGTCCTTCTTTCTCTACACCCTAGCCAGCATCTGCTATTACCTGAGTTTTTTGATCTTAGCCATTCCAACTGGTGTGAGGTAGAATCTCAGGGTTGTTTTGATTTACATTTCCCTGATGACTAAGGATGTTGAACATTTCTTTAAGTGCTTCTCTGACATTCAAGTTTCCTCACTTGAGAATTTTCTGTACAACTCTGTTCCCCAATTTTTAATAGGGTTATTTGGTTCTTTGGAGTCTAACTTCTTGAACTCTTTGTATATGTTAGATGTAGAATTGGTGAAGATTTTTTCCCAATCTGTTGGTTGCCGTTTTTTCCTACTGACAGTGTCCTTTGCCTTACAGAGCTTTGAAATTATATGAGGTACCATTTGTCAGTTCTTGATCTTAGAGCAGAAGCTATTGATGTTCTGTTCAGGAAATTTTCTCCTGTGCCCATGTGCTTGAGGCTTTTCCCCACTTTATCTTCTATTAGATGCAGTATATCTGGTTTTATGTGGAGATCCTTGATCCTCTTGGACTTGAGCTTTGTACAAGGAGATAAGACTGGATTCTTGTGCATTTTTCTACACACTGACAGTGAAACATGCATCACTTTTGATTTTGAACAATTGAAACTGTATCAACTGCTGAAAATGTTGTCTTTTTTTCTACTGGATGATTTTGGCTCCTTTGTCAAAGACCAAGTGATCATAGGTGTCTGGATTCATTTCTGGGTCTTCAATTCTATTCAATTGGTCTATCTGCCTGTCTCTGTACCAATACCATACAGTTTTTATCACTATTACTCTGTAATACAATTTGAAGTCAGGAATGGTGATTCCCCAAAAAGGTCTTTTATTGTTGAGAATAGTTTTTGCTATTCTGGGTTTTGCTATCCCAAGTGAATTTGAGAGTTGCTCTTTCTAAATTTATAAAGAATTGATTTATAATTTTGATGGGAATTGAATTGAATCTGTAGATTGCTTTCAGGAAAATAGCCATTTTTACTATATTAATCCTGCCAATCCATGAGCATAGGAGAACTCTTCTTCTGAGATTTTCTTTAATGTCTTTCTTCAGGGACTTGAAGTTCTTGTCATACAGGTCTTTCAGTTTTTCAGTTAGAGTCACACCAAGATATTTTTATATTTTTTGTGACTCTTGTGAAGGGTATCATTTCCCTAATTTCTTTCTCAGACTGTTTATCCTTTGAGTAGAAGAATGCAACTGATTTGTTTGAGTTAATTTTATATCCAGCCACTTGCATGAAGTTGTTTATCAGCTGTAGGAGTTCTCTGGTGAAATTTGAGGTCACTTAAGTATACTATCATCTTCAAATAGTGATATTTTGACTTCTTCCTTTCCAATTTGTATCCCTTTGATCTCCTTTTGTTGTGTAATTGCTCTTGCTAGAAATTCAAGTACTATATTGAATAGATAAGGAGAGAGTGGGCAGCCTTGTTTAGTCCCTGATTTTAGTAGGATTGCTTCAAGTTTCTCTCTAGTTAGCTTGATGTTGACTAGTGGTTTGTTATATATTGTCTTACTATGTTTAGGTATGGGTCTTGAATTCCTGATTTTTCCAAGACTTTTAACATAAAGGGGTACTGAATTTTGTCAAATGCTTTATCATCATCTAATGAAATGATCATGTGGTTTTTTTCTTTGATTTGTTTATGTAGTGGATTACTTTGAAGGATTTCCTTATATTGAACCATCCCTGCATCCTTAGGATGAACCTTATTTGAGCATGTTGAATGATTGTTTTGGTGTGTTCTTAGATTTAGTTTGTGAGAATTTTATTGAGTATTTTTGCATTGATATTCATAAAGGAAATTGATCTGAAATTCTCTTTCTTTCTTTGATCTTTGTGTAGTTTAGGTATAAGCATAATTGTGACCTCATAGAATGAATTGGGCAGTATTCCTTCTGTTTCACTTTTGTGGAAGAGTTTGAAGAGTATTGGTCTTATGTCTTCCTTGAAGGTCTGATAGAATTCTGCACTATACCCATCTGGTCCTGGGCTTTTTTTGGTTGGGAGACTTAATGACTGTTTCTATTTCTTTGGGGTTTATACAACTGTTAAATGGTTTATCTGATCCTGATTTAACTTTGGTACCCAGTATCTGTCTAGAAAATGGTCCATTTCATCCAGATTTTCTACTTTTGTTGAGTATAGGCTTTTGTAGCAGTATCTGATGATTTTTTTTAAATTTCCTTGCTTTCTTTTTTATGTCTCCATTTTCATTTCTGATTTTCTTAATTTGGATACTGTCTCTGTGCACTCTGGTTAGTCTGGCTAAGGGTTTATCTATCTTGTTGATTTTCTCAAAGAACCAGCTCCTGGTTTTGTTGGTTCTTTCTTTTTGTTTTCACTTTGTTAATTTTGTACATGAGTTTGATTATTTCCTGCCCTCTATTCCTCTTGGGTGTATTTGCTTCATTTGCTCAAGAGCTTTCAGGTATGCTGTTAAGCTGCTAGTGTATGCTCTTTTTGTTTTTATTTTTGTTTGTTTGTTTGTTTTGTTTGTTTGTTTGTTTGTTTTTTGGAGACACTCAGAGCTATGAGTTTTCCTCTTAGTACTGCTTTCATTGTGTTCCATAAGTTTGTGCCTTCATTTTCATTAAATACTGAAGTCTTTAACTTCTTAATTCTTCCTTGACCAAGTTATCATTGAGTAGGGCATTGTTGAGCTTCAATGTGTATGTGGGCTTTCTGTTGTTTTTGTTGTTATTGAAGACCAGCCTTAGTCCATGGTGATCTGATAGGATGCATGGGATTATTTCATTCTTCTTGTATCTGTTGAGGCCTGTGTTTTGATCGATTATATGGTCAGTTATGGAGAAGGTACCATGAGATACTAAGAAGAAGGTATATCTTTTGTTTTAGGATGTAATGTCTTTTAGATACCTGGTAAATCCATTTGGTTCAAATTCTTACCCTCACCTAATGTCTGTGCCACCCTCCAAGCAGAACCATTGTTCATTGAAACAGCT
>NW_022196909.1:67103465-67176551 GCF_008632895.1 Mastomys coucha | reverse complement strand
CATTTCTTAAATGAATGTAACCTCTTCTCTGTGGGCTGAGAATGAAGTCACTCACTTAAGTCAAATAGATTTGACCATAGCAGGAAGTCTGTATCTAAAAATCGAGCCTACAATTCATTTCCTGGTGCAGCAGAACTATCAACTCTCAGCTTAGCTATGATGGAGGTAAAATCCTTTGGTGATGTGAGGGTCATTGAAGTACAGCCTTATTACAATGAAACCCAATGTCTAAAAATTGTTCTTATTTTGGGCTTGTACCACAGTAAGAGCCAAGATTTTAAACTCTACTAAATACAAAACAAACAAAAAGACTTTATATATTCATGTTCATTTAAGAAAATACTAGTAGTGATGTATTATTTTTAAATATACAGTTAATATGTTTGGAGTTATTTAAAATTTATATTGAGAAAAATGTATTTTCAGTATTGCTGTAGACAAGCATCTACATAAGACTGTTAAATTGTTGTTTCATATCAAAAAAATCATAGTTAATATGTTTGGGGTTATTTAAATTTATATTGAGAAAAACGTATGTATTTTCAGTATTGCTGTAGACAAGCATCTACATAAGACTATTCAATTGATTGTTGTTTTATATCAAACAACTTTTATAATATTCATTTTTACTGTTACAATACTTTATAAATTTTAAAGAATATGATTTAAAAAATGAAAGGTATGGCAGGTATTGAAGGGGGGTCTCTGGAAGGAGTTGGGGTACAAAAAGGAAAGAAGAATGTGATGTAATTCTAATTACTTAAAATATATTTTTAAATGTTAACAAATTCAGATAAATTGAAATCATGTAACTTTTCTCATCATAATGCAATAATACTTAAAAAAGTAAAAAATTGAAAATAAATCCATTTGGTTCATAATTTCTGTTAGTTTCCCTGTGTCTATGTTTAGTTTGTTTCCATGATCTGTCAATTGCAGAGAGTAGGGTGTTGAAGTCTCCCACTATTATTGTGTGAGTTGAAATGTGTGCTTTGAGCTTTAGTAAAGATTCTTTTATTAATGTGGGTGCCTTTGTATTTGGAGCATAGATGTTCAGAATTGAGAGTTCTTCTGGGTAGATTTTTTCTTTGATGGGTATGAAATGTCCTTTCTTATTTTTTTTGATGACTTTTGGTTGAAAGCCAATTTTATCCAATATTAGAATATTGTTTCCAGTTTGTTTCTTGGGACAATTTGCTTGGAAAATTGTTTTCCAGCCCTTTATTCTGAGGTAGTATTTCTCTTTGCCACCAAAGTTCGTTTCCTGTATGCAGCAAAATGCTGGGTCCTATTTATATATGCAGTTTGTTAGTCTATGTCTTTTTATGGGGAATTGAGTCCATTGATGTTAACAAATGTTAAGAAATAGTGATTGTTGCTTCCTGTTATTCTTGTTGTTAGAGGTGGAATTATGTTTGTGTGGCTATCTTCTTTTGGGTTTGTTGAAAAAAGATTATTTTCTTGCTTGTTCTAGGGTGTAGTTTCTCTCCTTGCTTTGGAGTTTTCCATCTGTTATCCTTTGTAGGGCTGGATTTGTGGAAAGATATTGTGTAAATTTCTTTTTGTCATGGGATATCATGGTTTCTCCATCTACAGTAGTATACTACTAGGTATAGTAGCCTGTGCTGGCATTTGTGTTCTCTTAGGGTCTATATGACATCTGCCCAGGATCTTCTAGCTTTCATAGTCTCAGGTGAAAAGTCTGGGATAATTCTGATAGGTCTGCCTTTATATGTTACTTGCCCTTTTTCCCTTACTGCTTTTATATTCTTTCTTTGTTTTGTACATTTGGTATTTGACTACTATGATTTGATGGGAGGAATATCTTTTCTGGTCCAATCTATTTGGAGTTCTGTAGGCTCTTTGTATGTTCATGAGCATCTCTTTCTTTAGGTTAGGGAAGCTTTCTTCTATAACTTTGTTGAAAATATTTACTGGCCCTTTAAGTTGAGAATCTTCACTCTCTTCTATACCTATTATCCTTAGGTTTGCTCTTCTCATTGTGTCCTAGATTTCCTGGATATTTTGGGTTGGGAGCTTTTTACATTTTGCATTTTCTTTGATAGTTGTGTCAATGTTTTCTATGGTATCTTCTGCCCCTGACAGTCTGTCTTTTATCTCTTGTATTCTTGTATTGGTGATGCCTGCATCTATTACTCCTGACCTCTTTCTATCTCTTTCTATCTCCAGGGTTGTCTCCCTTTGTGATTTCTTTACTGTTTCTATTTCCATTTTTAGATCCTGGATGGCTTTGTTCAATTCCTTCACTTGTTTGTTGTGTTTTCCTGTAATTCTTTAAGGAATTTTTGTGTTTCCTCTTTAAGGGTTTCTCCCTGTTTACTTGTGTTCTTCTATTTTTCTTTACGGGAGTTATTTATGTCCTTCTTAAAGTCCTCTGTCATCATCATGAGATGTGATTTTAAATCAGAGTCTTGCTTTTCTGGTGTCTTGTGGTATCGAAGGCTTGGTATGCTGGGAGAACTGGGTTCTGATGATGCCAGGTAGCCTTGATTTCTGTTGCTTATGTTCTTGCCCTTACCTCTCACCATTTGGTTATCCCTGGTGTTAGTTGTTCTTGTTGTCTCTGACTGTAGCTTGTCCCTCCTGTAAGTCCATGTGTCAACACTCCTGGGAGACTAGTTCTCTCTGGGAGGAATTTGGGTATGGAGAGCTGTGACACAGGTTCAGCCCTGGGGCACAGATGGAAACTTGAAGGATCCTGTCTCTGGCTGCTCCTCCACTCTTGTGTCCTGGGGACTCCAGGTGAGTCCCTCACAGCAGAAGTGGTGGTCCTACCTGTTCTCACAGGTGTATCAGCACTCCTGGGATACCAGGTTTCTCCTATTAGTACCTGGGTATGGAGAGTTGTGGCACAGAGTCAGCTCTGGATACAGATGGAAACCCCACCCCCAATATTCTGCCCAGCACAGGATTGCCCTGGCTCTGCGCAACAACAGGATGGCCAAGATGAAGAATAGGTCATTTTCTGAAGTAGACTAACTGTAAAGGCATTTATGTTCTCTGCTGTCCCTGGAGACCACTGTGGTATCCATGGTCTGCTGTCCCAGGCTGTATTGAAGCCCTGAGTTCATAAGGATGTCTGTGATCCTACAGCATCCAGGAGTAGTGTTTATGTTCCTGGCCAGAGTTACCAATGAAGAACATACATATGTCATTCTCCTGTGCTGCTGAGGATGGTGTCCATAGTTTGTGTGGGCACAGAGGGCCATGTTTATGTCCATAGTCTGTACTGCCATTGGGAAATTGTTTTCCAGCCCTTTACTCTGTGGTAATTAGTGTTTGTCTTTGACACTGAGGTGCATTTCCTGTATGCAGCAAAATGCTTATGGTGTGTGTATGTCACACCCAAAAGTAACATCCTAGATATAAAGACATTAAAGAGTTCTCTTTAAAATGTGATAGAATGATGAAGAGCCACTTTCCACAATTGATTGCTTCTGGGGAGGAGGGGAAGGATAAAGAACTCGGTTTTATTTAAGGGTCTAGCCACTGGGAGTTTGACCATGCTCCAAGGAGTATAGGGGCAACACAAAATGGACTTGTTTTTTTTTTCTTTCTTTTTTTTTTTTGTATTGCAGCGGGGAGGTCATTGACAGGTGGAGCAGAGAACAGACCTGGAAGGACAGGGAAGTGAGTGTTTTCAATATCGATAAAAATATTATGAAAAAAATCTTAAAATAGTTTTGGAGAAAACATACATTAACATAGTCAAAAATATGTATGACAACCTCATAGCCAACATCATCCTAAATGGAGAAAATCTGAAAGAAAGTACATAACAGTTAAGAACAAGACAGGACTGTCTGCTATCCTTACTCATTTTCAGTGAACTCCATGAAGCACTGTTCAGATTATTAAGGCAAGAGAAGATTAAATAGATAGAAATAGGGAAAGAAGTCAAAGTATCCCAACTTAACAGATGATATGATATTATACAAACAAACAACAACAACAATACCCTCTCCCTAATTGATTTTCCAATGTTAAGAGGCCTACCCTAAACCTTGGAACACACATATTCAAACAAACAACACTAAATGGATTCAGTAGGATTGCATTAAAAAATTAATTAAAGAAAAAGTAAGAATTTTGAGAGACAATAAGGGGGCATGAGAAGAGTTAGATGTGGGATAGGGAAGAGTAGAAATGATGGAACTACAGTATTCATGTGTAAAATCCTCAAAAAGTAAAGTAAAATAAAGTTTAACAATAAAAGGAAAATGCTAAGCACATGGGGTCCCAGCATCTTGTGCTTGGACTCTACTGCTTGGATGGAGCTTTTGTACTTTAAGGATCTATGGACAAGTTTCCAGGTTGAAGAATCCTGTTACTTCCTGGCCTCTTTTTTTTTTTCTTTTTGAGATTAAGCAACAAGGCCCTGAGAAGATCCACAGAGATTTACACTTCTTAGGAGTTTTGCTGACTTACTGAATGATTTAATTTCTTTATTGAAACAACTACTTATATTCAGCACCATTAATGCTGCCTATATGCCTATATATGCCTGTATGAAAAATGTCCACACAAAAGAGTTTGCCGTGTTTTGGGGGCCATAGTAATTTACACCTGAAGTCTTGATGCTCTGAGATCATGTGGCTCTTGAAGATGATGTGTCTCTAAGTGGAAGATATTTTTACTGTCATGTCCTCCTATTCTGTGCATTTCTGCTCCATTTGTATGGCTGGTTCCTGTTCCTTTCCAAGCTCTTCTGAAGACTCACAACCCTATTCCACCCTTCTCATCTGAGACTCTTCTTTTCTCTCTTCCCACCTCATTCTAGCTGCACAGAATAGTTAATTTGACAGAAAAGGAATCTCATTCCATGTATTTTGAGATAAATACATAAAAATTATATGATACATTGTATTATGCTGAAGTGGGGATGTGCCAGATCTCAAAGCCAAGAAGGTCCCTTCAGGCATGGCACACTCACTGAATGCTTCCATTAATCAGATTTAAACAGATGATTTTCATGATGTCTAGCTGAGAAAGAGACAGACTATATATTTTTCAAAAAGACTTCCTTTTCAGAAATATCTCAATCTGGGAAAAACTCATGGTCATGTTGTACTCATGGTCATGTTCGGATGAGAGTATAAACAGTGAATCATGGTGGTTCAGTACCACAGAGCTGTAGGAAGTAGGACATACTGACAGTGCAGGAGTCTACTAGAGTTTACCAGTTTCTTGGGAGAGGCTATTCTATGTACATTTGAGGAATAGAAATTTGAAACCTAGCTAAGCTTATTTTTTTACTCTGCTATTTTCAATGAACCCAATACTTCGGAACATCACAATAAGTTCATCTGTAAATTCATCTACCCACCATTTTTATGCAATTCTTATCCTTATGAGATGGAAAGCAGGAGGAAATATGGAACAACAAAACACAACGTTCATAAAGCAGAAGAAAAAGTATTTTTATAAGAAAATATTTCCATTTTATATTTTCCAGAGTCAATTTAAACAATAGTGAATTAACATTTTTTAAATTATGCAAAGGGCCACTTGCCAGTGTTTTGTTAATTATGCAAATGTAGAATGCTGCTCTACTTCTTACTTTAGATCTATCAATGTACATCTGCACAGAAAATATTTCAGGAAGTAACCCCTTGCCACAGTCAGAAAAATTCTCTATAACTAATGAATTCCTGAAAATCAACGTCAATATTCACCAAAGGAATAGGGAGTGTGATGTGCTCCTGATGTTGGTCACATGGTCTATGTCTCAAGAATAGGAAGGAAAAAGGAAGAAATTAATTTTATTGAGTAGCTACCAAAGAAGTAATTTTTATTAAATATAGAATTTTTATTATTAGCTGTCTTTGAAGTGTCTGCTACAATGTTTATAGTTTTAAACCAGCAAAGCATGGAGCTGGAGAGATGGCTCAGCAGAGAAGAGTGTATACTGCTCTTATAGATCAGGTGTGATCCTCAGACCCACTTTGGGTAGATCACAACTGCCTGTAACTCCTGCTTCAGGAGATCTGATGGCCTTTACTGGAGTTTGGGCACCTACACTTACACACACGCATGAACTCATGAATGCTAACAGCAAGTAAAACATTAAACCACAGAGAAGGAAACAGGGAGCACTGTGGCAGAAGTTCCATGAGCTCAGCAACCCTTTCAGACAGGCCATAGAAAACAATCTTTCTAAAGATCCCCAACCTAATCAACAAGAGAAAGAGATGAGGTATGACCAAGGGCTTTATTGCAAATAGTACTGCCAAGGCTAACAATCAGTATGCAGCTTCAGACAACTGTGGTACAGATGCAAACAGACAAATAAGAAGCTTAGCAGAGCAATCAGGAAGAGATGATGATGCAGGAGAGTCTAGGTTAAAGCACTGTCATCTCTGCAGGTGGCAGAAGGGTGAAGAGAGTTGGGGTGACCTTGTGAGATACAATTCTTAGGCTACATTCTGTGGCTGGGATAGACCTCATTGATTTAGTTCCTCTGCTTCTTTACAACAGAACTAAAAGTCAGGCAAACAAAATCATAATGTCAAGATCATGAGAATCAGGAGCCAGAATATCTCTGCTATCTACAATGTCTACTGTTCATCAAAAAGATGAATTAAAAAATACAAGTCTCACATATGTGTGTGTATCTTCTTTTCACACACACACATATACATACATACATATGAAGTTAATACAAATGGTTTGTGCGTTATATTTAATACATGAAAATACCAAAGTAGCCATGATAACCACACTCAAAGAACTAAAGGAAACTATGCTAAGAGAACAAAGGACAAATTTGTCTGATTATACTTTAATGAAATGTCAACATATAAATGTCAACCAATAAAGAAATAGAAATAATTTCCCAATATAAAATGCTAGAATGTAATGGTAATAATTAAAATAATAGTAAAAATAATCTTAGTAGTAAGTCATACAGCAGCTCAGTTGTAGAGCAGAGTTGGCAGAAAAAGACATTAGAGATCCTCAAAGCAGATCAACAGAATTACTCAGTGTGAGGAACAAAGAGGATAAAGAGCCTACAAAACTGCTATCTCCTATGGGAATCATGATCACTATTCATGTACTAGCACAGAAGGTGCTACCAGGATAGGAAAGAGTAAAAAATGAAACTAAAAACTTAAAGAATGAAACTGCCCCAAACTCCATTTAAAAGGAGTTAATCTGCACACTTAAAAAGTTAAAGAAACCCCAAAGAGACAGACACAGCAAAGGACTCCACATCTATGAACTCCATATTTAAAACTATGAAGATAAAAATAAGTGTTATGCCCAATCCATGAGACCTCTATGAGGCCACCAGAGACCACAACTCTGATGCAAGCACACAAGATTCTTTTTATTCGAGTTTGGACTCAGGCTGCAACCCTCCCCATACAACAGCTTAGGAATGCAACGCTCAGGTCTAGGGAGTTAGGGCTTATATAGGGAAAAATGCACAAGCTGGGGCTTTCAAGCCTTTCAAGTTACATGACTAGGTAAAGGGGTAAAGGAACATTAACCTTCAAACTGATAACATTTGTTCAAACAAAAAGTAGAGACGCTTTCCATGCATCTGGAAAGGCGCATCTTTGACCTGGGAAGAGATGACTCATCCTGTTATTGGGACCACAACTGTTATGTCTATTTCCCACTGCTAGAAATGCTCGGTGGTCTCTTTCCCAGAGCTCTGAGGTGTGGGCCTTATCACTCCAAGGACATCAATTTTCTGCTTCCTCCAAGGACAGAAGACAGCAGCCTTTCAAAAGGTTAGCAGCTCAAAATAGTTTTGAGGACAGGATGTAATCTATCCTGTTGTAGCTTTTTGTCTTTACATAAGAGGACTCCCTTGAGCAGATTTGGAGAAAAGCAATGAGTGAAACTGAAACACAAAGATGGACAGTTGACCTCTCATCTGAATCAGTGGATGCCAAAAAATAATTGAATCTCTTGACCATAAAAACCAACACTGCAAAATGGCCTTTCAAACATACCTGTGAACATGGCTACCTTCTATGATTAATAAGCCCTAAAAGAAAAAAAAATCTATGTAGCCCATTTTACATGAAATACTAAAGAGTGCGTGACTTTAGAATCCTAGCACTTGGAAAGCAGAGGCAGGAAGATCATTAGTTTAAAGGAGTCTGACCTGTATAGTAAGTTCCAGGGATGCTTGAGATATGTAGTAAGAACTTCTCTGAAGAAAAACCTGATAGCTGAGTTCAATTAAGGACCAACATAGTAGAAAAATATTATTTTTCCTCTGACATTCTTTTGTATACCATTGCAGGCAGATCCACATATATTCACACATAGACACACAAACACATATATACACATACACAAAACATACAAATAAATAAGCAAAAAGTATTAATGTAATGAGTAAAAGGAAAGAAACACAAAATCTCTAAAGAACGAAGACCAGTGACCTCAATCCTAACTCATACACATTTCAACAATGAGGAGTATCAGTAGAGATGAGTACATGTTGTAAGACAGTAACTGCAGACAAAAAGGAACTGACAAGGAGAGCTAAATGAGAAGCTTTATGTAACATTTTTCAGATATAGACTTGTTCTCCTTTCTTCTTCTAAGCTTTCTAAAAACATAACTATAAAAATGCATTAGCTTTCAGTGTAACATGATATAGTATACACAACAATGAGCACAGAAACGAGAAAAGGAATGTAGCTGTACAGGAATAAAGTTTCTGCATTTCACTGAAACCATATCAGGAGAAATCTAAACAGACCCAAATAATGAAACAGGACTAAAATCCAGAAACAAATCCTCCTATGCAACCCTCCTATCCAACCCTCCTCTGTAACTCTTCTAAGTAATCTTTGTAGGCAACCCTTTTATGGAGTCTTCCTAGGCAATCCTTTGTAGCCCTCCCAGGCAAGCCTCCTGGGGAATCTCACTTTGTAGCTTCTGTTTGTGTATTATCTTCTACCTCAGAGGAAGGCTCACTGAAACAACACAATATTTTAAAACGCGATATTAATAGGGAAGTGAACTGTGATGGGGACTTGAACCATTCCAGCCTTCAAGGGAGCTCCTTAAACTCAGGAAGTAAATAACCCAAACTAGCTTCAGGAAGTCCTTGAAACTGACAGTGTTTACTAGGTCCTCTCTGCTTCCCAAGACTATATAAAACCTGCTGAGAGACTCTCAGACAAGATGAGCTGCCCAGATGAGGCTCAAGACAGCAGAGGAGCTGCCTGAAAAAACAGACCAACAGAACTGCCTAGAATAAGCAAAGACCAGCGGCTGGGCCTGGAAGAGACTGAGACCAACTGAGCCACATAGAAAGGAAACATTCCAACCTACTAAGCTAACTACGGGTTGTGTAGTCCACTACAACTTTCCAGCTTTCATGAACTGTCACTCATGCTGGGGTAAGCTTTCAGAAATACAGGTGTCTGTAAATCTCTGTGCTTCTATAAGTAACCCTTCATCCATATTTCTGTTGTATCAGGCCCCCAGACCTTAGAAAAACTGATGCCATGATGGAAGTACTATTCAAGCCTTAGAACTCAGCATGTAGGCAGCAACACCTACCAAACCAAGAACAAGGGCCTAGTTCATCCAAGTCTATGGTTCTGAGAAAGTCCCTAAATGTACTAACCTTACTTTTTGGTTTCTAGAGTTCCAATTCTAGCTAACTTTTCTTGCTAACAAAGGTGTTTCAACCCAGGATACGGTTTCTGAACTTTAAAGCTCACTCTGAGAAAGGCTTGAGACTGAATTTGGGTAGTTAGTGGCTGGCCAATAAAGATTTTCTATTGTCTTGAACATGAGTCCAAGTGATATTTGCTCATGGATACTCTACAAATCTGTAAATAACACCAATAAAATTCATTGGTTCACCTAGTTGGACTTGGTTGGTATCCATACTTTGGTCTGTTGTCAGTTCCCTATCTAAAGTGAGTAGATGTTTGTTCATATTTCCCCATGAATACACAACAACTTCCTATGTGACCCTCCTATGCATGCCCATCAGTTTCTGATGGAATGGTGACAGCTCAATGTATCAATAAATCCTCTTTGTACCCCTGTCCCCTAAGCAAGGCCATGGGTTCCTGAGGGGATGCCAACAACTCAAAAGGGAAAATATTTACAACAAATAGTGCTGAGACTCCTGAATACTCACATGCAAAACTCTAAGTGAAGTCAAGGCTATTGTAAAAGCTAAATCCATACAATTTAAGAAAAATGACAGACATGTCTTCATTGTTAAAATACTTGCTCATAAACTCATAGCATCTGTGACTATCCACACAAGAATGATACAAGATCAATCAATTAACATCCCAGCACAGAAGGAGGAGGGACTCATGAATCATACCCAAGGTAAGAAGTTATTGATAGTTGATGACTTTTAGGTACTACAGATTGGACACTAGGTTTTCTCAAGAAAACAATCACAAGATGCAGAGGGAGGGAGGGACCTTGGTGGGAGATTCAAAATGGGGGGAAAAGAGGAACATGAATAGATATGGTGGGGGGAGACAGGAGAAAAGCCCTGAAGGCCTGCAGAATAAATAGAAATATGCAACCTTGGGGGCTGGGAAGTTGGGGGAACCATCTAGAAAGTACCAGAGACCTGGGAGGTGAGAGACTCTCAGAACTCAAAGAGAGGGTCTTTAGATGAAATGCCCAACAATGGGGAGAGGGAACTTATAGAGTCCACCCCCAGTAGAAAGACAGGGAGAACATCAAGTAAGGGAATTGGGTTGCCATCTGACAGTCAAAAACTCTGACACAGAATTTTTTCTGTCTAAAAGAACTGCAGGGACAAAATTGGAGAAGAGACTGAGGGAAAGGTAGTCTAGTGACCTGCCCAAATTGGGATCCATCTCAAGGGGAGGCTCCAAGGCCTGACACTATTACTGATGTTATGGTGTTCTTACAGACAGGAGCCTAACAAGGCTGTCCTCTAAGAGGCCCAACAAGCAGCTAATTGAGACAGATACCGATACTTACACAAAACCATTAGACTGAAGTTGGGGATCCCTGTGGTTGAATTAGGGAAAAGCTAGAAGAAGCTGAGGAGGGCAACCCCATAGGAAGACCAGTAGCCTCAACTAACCTGGACCCCTGAGATCTTTCAGACACTGTAATTTTAAAAGTTTAGAGGTCAGGTGGGGTTTGGGGACATCCATATGGAGACAGGGTTGGGGAAGAAGTATGGGATGTGGGACAGTCGGAGGGTGGATGGGGGAGAGGGAATAAAATATGGAGTGTAAAAAACTAAATTAATTAATTTAAAAAGAGACATAAAGTTGAGAGGTGTTGTGATGTAATGGACTCAGGAGGAACTGGGGAAAGATAAAAAAGGTGAACTGAAAATACATTGTAAAAGAATTAATAAAAGTACAATTTGAAGCCAGGCAGTGGTGGCACATGCCTTTAATCCCAGCACTTGGGAGGCAGAGGCAGGTGGATTTCTGAGTTTGAGGCCAGCCTGGTCTACAGAGTAAGTTCCAGGACAGCCAGGGCTATATAGAGAAACCCTGTCTAGAAAAAATAAAAGTATAATTTGAAAGGGTATATGTAATATACATGGAACTTATATGGAATACTCATTCAGACAATTCTATAAAGACAGAAGGCAGAATGATGATTGTTCAAGGTTTAGAATAAAAAGAAAATAAGGAGTAATTGTTAGTGGATTCAGGATTACCAGCGATGCTACCAAATTAGAATATAGTGACTATACTTTTAAGTATACTTTACATGAGTAAAATTATGGTATATGAATTATATCTCATTAAAACTGTTTGAGAATCACTTCCTAAACATCTTTCAATACTTATTTCTGTGCCATAATCACATGAACACCAATTATCAGTGAGCGCCAACAAAAAGTAGCACAGCAAGATATTTCCGAAGGTACAATAGTGGATCTCTAAGATCCACAGGGTAGTCAACAAGAACCTAACTGGACTAAGGCTCTCTCAATATGAATTCTCACAGGAATTCATGCCTGGCAGTATAAAGTTACTCAGCTACTTATTGTAGGGATAATTCTGATGCTAAGGTCCTGTTCCCCAATTAGTTTGTCAGTAAGAAGCCATGGGACAATTGTTGGGCAAAAGGAACAGGTGGAACTTCCAGGTCCCTGGAGGCAAGCAGACAGATACAAGGAGAGGAGAGTTCACCATGCTTGAAGAAAGAAAACCCAAACAGCCATGTGAGATCTCAGGAGGAGAGGTGGCCTGTGGCTGCTCCTACAGGTGGGCACTTGGGGATGTTTAGCAGGGGCTAGATATAACTGAGAAACTAAAGTTTAGAGCAGATGGAGAGGTGTGGAGAGAAGATTACTGATGTGGGCACTTTTCCAGGTGGGAGATAGTAGCGCACAGCAATTGTGTCAAAGGCAAGTAGAAAATGAGCAATGTGTCTCTCTCTCTCTCTCTCTCTCTCTCTCTCTCTCTCTCTCTCTCTCTCTCTCTCTCTCTCTCTCTTTCTCTCTCTCTCTCTCTCCATCTAAATACTTACCTTCCTATCCACAGAGAAGTGTATCTCTCCTGCCTCAAAGAAGCTTCCTTTTGCAGCACATGTGAAAAGACACAGTGGTTGAAAATTTGGAGATCAACTCTCTGTGGTGTCTCTGTCCCCAGTCAATACATTTAGAGCAAACACCTACACATAAGGCTAGGGAACATCAGAAAAGGGGGGTAGAAAAGATAGTAAGAGCCAGAGTACCACACATCTGCTTCAAAACAGTCTTTTCTTAAAAAAAAAAAAAAGAGGTAAATATGATAAAGGCACATTACATATGTGAATTAATATAAATATGATATTATTTATTTTTTGAAATTATAATATAATTATACTACATTCCCTTTCTCTTTCCTCCCTCCCTCCCTCCCTTCAATATACCCATTCTTGTTGTCAAATTCATGGCCTCCTTATCATTAATTATGGTTATGCACAGATATCTATCTATCTATCTATCTATCTATCTATCTATCTATATTGTCCTAAACATAAAAATATAGCATGCTTAACCTAAATAATGTTAGTTGCATATATCTTTTCCCTGGGAAGACTATTTCTTTTGCTCTCCACAGTCTTAGTTATCTGTAGTTCTTTGTGTATGGCTGAGGCCTTGTGAGATTTCTGCTACTCATTTTAGCATAACCACTGTTTGTTTGGTTTTTGTTTGTCCATTGATGTTATTACTGGACAGGGTAGCAATGCATGTAATCCAAACATGAGAAACATAGAGGAAGCAGGATCCTGGGGACTTTCCGGCCTGCCAGTCTGGCATACCAGTAAATTCCACTCTGAGGAAAGATCATGTCTAAAAGGAAATGGATGACCTTCCTGAGAATAACACCTGAGGATGTTCTCTGGCCTCTATAAGCAAATGTCATATATATCTGTATATGCATGTATCATAAAAGAAACTTTACTAAAGCTCAAGGCACATATTGCACCTCATACAATAATAGTGGGAGACTTCAACACCCTACTCTGATCAATGAACAGATCATGGAAACAGAAACTAAACAGAGACATGGTGAAACTATCAGAAATTATGAACCAAATAGATTTACCAGATATCTATAGGACATTTCATCCTAAAACCAAAGAATGTACTTTCTTCTCAGCATCTCTGATACCGTCTCCAAAATTGACCATATCAGGCCTCAAAAAATACAAGAAGATTGAAATAATCCCATACATCCTGTCAGATTACCACAGACTAAGGCTGATCTTCAATAACAACAAAAACAACAGAAAGCCCACATACATATGGAAGCTGAACAATGTCCTACTCAATGATAACTTGGTCAAGGAAGAAATAAAGAAAGAAATTAAAGACTTTTTAGAATTTAATTAAATAAAATAAAGGCATAACATACCCAAACATATGAGACACAATGAAAGCAGTGGTAAAACTCATAGCTCTGAGTGGCTCCAAAAAGAAACTGGAGAGAGCATACACTAACAGCTTGCCAGCATACCTGAAAGCACTAGAACAAAAAGAAGCAAATGCACCCAAGAGGAATGGAAAGGAGGAAATAATCAAACACAGGCCTGAAAGCAACCAAATAAAAACAAAAAGAACTATAGAAAGAATCAACAAAACTAGGATCAGGTTCTTTGAGAAAATCGACAAGATAGATAAACCCTTAGCCATACTAACCAGAGGGCACAGAGACACTATTCAAATTAACAAAATCAGAAATAAAAATGGAGACATAACAACAGAAAGTGAGGAAATTAAAAAAATCATCCGATCCTACTATAAAAGCCTATACTCAATGAAACTGGAAAATCTGGATGAAAAGGACAGTTTTCTAGACAGATACTGGGTACCAAAGGTAAATAAGGATCAGATAAATCATCTAAACAGTACCATAACCCCTAAAGAAATAGAAGCAGTCGTTAAAAGGGTCCAAAAGAAAAAAACAAAGCTCAGGACCAGATGGATTTAGTTCAGAATTCTATCAGATGTCAAAGAAGACATAATATCAATACTCTTCAAACTATTCCACAAAAGAGAAAGAGAAGGAACACTACCTAATTTGTTCTATGAAGCCACAGTTATGGTGATACCAAAATCATACAAAGACCCAACAAAGAAAGAGAAGTTCAGACCAATTTCCCTTATAAATATCAGTGCAAAAATACTCAATAAAATTCTCACAAACCAAATCCAAGAATACACCAAAACTATCATCCAACATGGTCAAGTAAGGTTCACCCCAGGGATGCACAGATGGTTCAATATAAGGAAATCCTTCAAAGTAATCCACTACATAAACAAACTCAAAGAAAAAAACACACATGATAACTTCATTACATGCTGAAAAAGCATTTGACAAAATTCAATACTCCTTTATGTTAAAAGTCTTGGAAAGATCAGGAATTCAAGACCCATATCTAAACATAGTAAGACAATATATAACAAACCAGTAGTCAACATCAAGCTAACTAGAGAGAAACTTGAAGCAATCTTACTAAAATCAGGGACTAGACAAGGCTGCCCACTTCCTCTTTATCTATTCAATATTGTACTTGAATTTCTGAGCAATTAGACAACAAAAAGAGATCAAAGGGATACAAATTGGAAAGGAAGAAGTCAAAATATCACTATTTGCAGATGATAGTATACTTAAGTGACCACAAATTTCACCAGAGAACTCCTACAAGCTAATAAACAACTTCATGCAAGTGGTTGGATATAAAATTAACTCAAACAAATCAGTAACATTTCTCTCCTCAAAGGATAAACAGGCTAAGAAAGAAATTAGGGAACTAGCACCCATCACAATAGTCACAAATAATATAAAATATGTTGCTGGGACTATACCCAAGCAAATAAGAGATTTTATGACAAGAACTTCAAGTCTCTGAAGAAAGAAATTGAAAAGGACCTCAGAAGATAGAGAGTTCTCACATGTTAATGGATTGGCATGATTAATATAGTAAAAATGGCCATCTTGCCAAAAGCAATCTACAGATTCAATGCAATTCCCATCAAAAATGCAAATCAATTCTTCATAGAGTTAGAAAGAGCAATTCTCAAATTCATTTGGAATAATAAACAAACTAGGATAGCAAAAACTATTCTCAACAATAAAAGAACATTTGGGGTAATCACAATCCCTGACCTCAAGTTGTATTACTGAGCAATAGTAATAAAAACTGTATGGTATTGATACAGAAACAGGCAGATAGATCAGTGGAATAGATTTTAAGACCCAGAAAAGAACCCACACACCTATGGTCACTTGATCTTTGAAAAAGGAACTAACACCATCCAGTGGAAAAACACTGCATTTTCAACCAATGGTGCTGGTTCACGTGGCAGTTAGCATGTACAAGGATGTAAATTGATCCATTCTTTTTTTATTATTATTAGATATTACTATTATTAGATATTATTATTAGATATTATTTTCCTTATTTATATTTCAAATGTTATCCCCTTTCCTGGTTCCCCTCTGGAAAAAACCCTATTTCCTCCCCTCTCTCCCTGCTTGTGAATCCATCCTCTCCTGCTTCCTGGCCCTGGCATTCATTTACATTGGGCATAGAGACTTCTCAGGACCAAAGGCCTCTCCTCCCATTGATGACCAACTAGGCCATCTTCTGCTACATATGCAGCTAGAGTCATGAGTCTCACCATGTGTACTCTTTGGTTGGGGGTTTAGTCCCTGGGAGCTCTTGAGATACTGGTTAGTTCATATTGTTGTTCCTCTTATAGTCGATAAACCCCTTCAACTCCTTAGGTCTTTTCTCTAGCTCCTTTATTGGGGACCCCGTACTTCGTCCAATGGATGGCTGTGAGCCTCCACTTCTGTAAATGTGGTACATTTACACAAAGGTGTACTACTCAGCTATTAAAAACAATGAATTTATGAAATTCTTAGGGAAATGGATGAATCATCCTGAGTGAGGTAACCCAATCACAAAAGAACATACATTGTATGCACTCACTGATAAGTGGATATTGGTCCAGAAGCTCAGAATACCCAAGATACAATCCACAAACCACAAGAAACTCAAGAAGGAAGATACTTTGATCCTTCTTAGAAGGGGGAACAAAATACCTATGGAAGGAGTTGCAGAGACAAAGTGCGGAGCAGAGATTGAAGGAAGGACAATCCAGAGACTGCTCCACCTGAGAATCCTTCCCAAATACAATCAGGAAACCCAGACACTATTGTGGATGCCAGCAAGCGTTGGCTGACAGGAGCCTGATTTTAGGTCTCCTGAGAGTCTCTTCCAGTGCCTGACTAATACAGAAATTGATCCATTCTTATCTCTTTGTACAAAGCTCAAGTCCAAGTGGATCAATGACCTCCACATAAAACTAGATACACTGAATCTAATAGAAGATAAGGTGGGGGAAAAGCCTCAAATCATGGGCACAGGGGAAAATTTCCTGAACAGAACACTAATAGCTTATGCTCTAAGATCAGGAATTGACAAATGGGACCTCTCTCCCTCCCTCCCTATTCCCCCTCCTCCTCCTCTTCCTCCTTCTTCTTCTCCTTCTTTCTCTCTGTCTCTCTCTTTCTCTGTGTCTCAGTCTCTGTCTATGTCTATGTTTGTCTCTGTCTCTGTCTCTCTGTCTCTGTCTCTGTCTGTCTCTCTGTCTTTCTGTCTCTCTGTCTCTCTGTCTCTCTGTCTGTCTGTCTGTCTGTCTGTCTGTCTGTCTCTCTCTCTCTCTCTCTCTCTCTCTCTCTCTCTCTGTGTGTGTGTGTGTGTGTGTGTGTGTGTGTGTGTGTGTGTGTGTCCCTTTCTCACTGAATAGTTTGAACTTAAGTCCAACGTGGCAACTAGATTTCAAGAAGGAGAAAATGGAATCTTCTAGGTCTCCCAAAAACTATACTTGTGACTTATATACCATCATCACCAGTGCCCTTAACTGGTATAAACAAATGAGAATACAGACTTATATCTAATGGTAGTAAAATGGAGTCCACCTATAATGGGAGATAGAGAAAAGAGCAGATAAGAGAAAAGAAAGAATGTGGCAGCCCAGTTAAGAAGAAGACCCAAAACAACCCTATATACCCAGTCACTGATAAGCTGAAATTCATTCTGCATGACCCAGCTACTAAGTGCAAGGCAGAGAGTAAAAAGAGCAGTTTCTATGTATAAATAATCAGACTACAGAGAGGGAGGAATTCCTGAACTTCCAGTCTTGGGAATCTCTCCAGCCCTGATATGAATGAGTAAAGGTGTACAGGAGACTCTAAGCAAGTGTTTCTCATGGACATATTATTGAAGCATCACTGGCTACATAGCACGAGGCAGAAGCCACATACTGTTCACAAAGCAAACCATCAGGAGGTGCATGCACTTCCCGTTCCTCATTATAGCTTGAGAAAATACCAGCATGTTGCTAGCCAGGACAAAGAGGAAAAATAAATAAATAAATACACATGTTCTCATTTTTCTAAGGTGACATTAACTGTCTCCAACTCCATACAGCATTATTTGCAATCTGTGCTTATCTCCATAGAAAAGATTTAAGTTTAAATATATACTTGTGATACCTGAAGATAGTTTACTTCAATGACGAGTGAGAGGAGTGCCCCATGTTGGGGGGAAGTATATAATTTTTAGACTCAAAAAGTCCCCGGAGCCACTACTAGGTCAAGTTAGAATGCCACAGTTTCTGTCCTTCTGGAACAAAGGACTGAGGATGTACATGACTCCATTATCTAATTGATGAGGCAAATTCTGGATCACTGTCGATGTTTTTTCCTAATGAATGCAGACAATAAGACAGGTTGCTTTGATTTAGATATACTAATGAATATGGTTTTAATTTTAATTCTTCTCTCCAAAGCAATTGCTTTTAACCACCTGGAAAAAATGGTGGGAGCCTAAGAGCATCACAAATGGGCTTACTCCCTGGGGTAATTCACCTAAAGCAGAAATCTGCAGGCAAAGAAGAAGTGAATAAACAGAAATTAAAACCACCACTTGGTGCCTCCTAGAAGAGTCTTCTTGTCCTCATTTTGGAATCCCACTGGGCCTAGAACATTCTGTATTCAGAGTTGCTTTTTTTGTTTGTTATCCCTTGATTTGAGGTTGTGTTTTTTGGTTTTGGGTTTTTTGTTTTGTTTTAATTATTGTTGCTTATAAGAACTATGAATCTGAAAGCATGTAAGGAAGAAAGGGGATATATAGAACTGCATTGAATTGTTGTCTTAGATTAAAGATTACAGGGAAAGTTAGGTTAAAGGGTAGGCCTAGTCTTTTTGAAGTCCAAATGCTGGATAAAGGGAATAAGGTACTCTTGTTTAAACAAATATCACCTTACAAATATAAAATTAGGAACTGAGCCTTATCAATAGCCAATATAATTTATAAATCTCAGAAAAAGATTTTTTGTTCCTTGATAATGTAACCTTTTTAGATATATTACATGATATAATCATTTATTTATATTTCATTAAAGATCAGTAAGACTTGTCCCATCATTGATATAGGTGCATTGTAGCAGAGAAAAAGAACTGTAGCAGATAATAGGATATGCTAAGATAGATTAGTAGTTCACTGGCACTACCATAAGGAAATACGGAAAGTGGGTAGCTTAGCCATAGACAACTATGGAAGCCAGAGTCAAAGTCAGGTCATCACAGGTTGGCTGCTTCTGAAAGCTTCTTGCCTAGCTTCTCATCTTTGGCTTGTTATTGCTTTTCAATATATCAGTCCAGCGTCTGCTTTTAACTGTACCTAGTATTCTTCCTCCACCTATATACCTGTCTCTAAACACATTAAGGACATTAGTTATATATTAAGACACTCATGCTCATTTCATTTGATCTGACTTATTAACAATGATCTTATCTCTGAATGGTATCACATTCACAAGTACTGGGGATTGGTTTTCAACATCTGTAGAAATGCAATTCAAATCGTAACAATGGGTAGCAAGATATTGATATGTAAACTATTTAAAGAAATCTAATGCCTATGGTAAAAGATCCTAATATATCATTTACATTCTATTCTAACATGGGAAAATTGGATCAGGATGTCACTATAAGTACAAAATTGTCAATTTTGTCAATACTAAGCCAACTTTGAAAGTTGGCAAGAGTACCCATTGTTTGCAATAGTGGCATGAAAATTATGGGGTTCACTACTCTTTGATTGAACAAGGCCTGCTTCCCAATAAGAGTTCTGTGCTTAGTAATATGCACCTAATAAAAAGTTCATGACTGGGGTGGTCATAGGTCCTGGACAGGGGTCATGAGGGACCTGCTGTGGTTGTTGTGGTAAACAGTTATACACTCAAACTATGCTCTAAATATTGATGTTTCTACCCAGACATTGTGCTGTTCTTAACTGTGGGGGTCCGGCCAGCGGAGCCCACACTATCGTGGGTGGTCTCGGACTGGAGATTATTGAGAACCTGTGGAAACAAGCGGGTGGGGAAGACAAAGAGACGACACCAAGAAAACTTTATCAAGGTGTATCTTTACTTGGGAAAACTGGGTATATATAGCAAAAGGCAGAATTGAAACCAAAACAATCTAGTTTTTTAACATAGACGTGATAGTAGGCATAGAAGCACAACAGTCTGTATATACAACAAACTTCAAATGGAGTTCTGGCAGAAGTAGGTTGAGTTTCAGTTCTTTTGATCTTCCGAGCTACATTGTCAGTGTTCCACACCACAGGTGGACAGCCACAGTCCCGGGCCCATGGCGTTCTTTCGCTTTCGAAACTGTCCGGGCTGAAGAGAGAGAGTCCACATTAACTTTGGTCAGAGAAGCTTTGGTTTGCAGTAGGTAGTGCTTAATGAAGAGACTCACAGTTGATCAAGGTGCTGAGTATAAATTCCTGAGCTGTGTACTCATCCATATAAACCTCCCACCATACAAGAGTCCAGAAAAAGGAACAAAAACTGCAAACTTCAACAGAGAGACAGAAAAGTTATGAATTGCTAACTTTTGGCTGCTGCATGCATGGACTCAGAGCTGCTATAGTTATCTGCACAAGACATGCTCAAGATAACGCCATTTGAAATGTCAGCATGGCTGAGGAGGAGGTCTCTGAAGCCCCACCCTTATCAGAGGAGCTATTGGTAGCTGATGGCTGCTTAAGGAGGAAGAGTCACGCTCCTTTAGACATGTGGATGCTGGTAAGTTGCTCATGCCCCAGTGGAAGGCCATATATGCATGTGCAAATGGGCAGCACTAATTAGACTAGGGTTTTGATAACAAAGAAAATAAAAGGGGGAAACAAAGCTGGCAAGGAAATGTTTGAGGACACTGGTTGGAACTAAAAAAGGGTGGATGAATATGATCAATATACATTGTAGACATGTATAGAAGAATAAAGAATATATATTTTATACATATAGAAGAATAAAGAATATTATTTGAAAAAGAAAAGTGAATCCATGTTAATTCTTTCCATTGTATACCTGGAAAACACCTATAAAGCCTTTATAGTGTTTGGGCATCACTTTTCTGGACTACGTTTCTAGCCCATTAAACGTGCCTGTTTCTACAGATCTACTCCACATCCTTTCTTACCCTAAACTCTTCCTGAAAAGACTGATTTCATGGACTCTGTTACCTTCACTCCTAAGTCCAAGGGTTAAGGTTAGGCTCAGCCTGTGAGAACTCCTAAGAGTACATTGTAAAGTAGTATGGTAGGTAATATCTGCATACATAAGCCTTCTGACCTCATCTCTAGCTGTGTATCTCAAATGAAGATCCTGTCCCCTCCCCTGGGATTTTTCTCCTTTAGAAAATCAATGAGTGACAGCCCTTATTCTCTCCTATAGTCTGGATCAGTCTGTTTGCAGTGTTTCTTTTCTCCACACATCAGGAAAACAAAGTTTCTTCTTGAATGGTTCTGTTTTATCTGTCCCATCTGTTTGTATTGGGACCCTGACTCAGAGATTCCCCCAATTCCCAAATTTAATCACTCATTCCTCTATCCTTCCAGTGCATTGAGCTTAATATCAAACCCACAGACTAATTACATCATGTCTATATAATGGTATTTACCAGTCTGACTCTCATACTAGGCCAACAGGAGCAGGCCATCAAGTTGGACTCCAGGATCTCCAGCCCCTCCAAATTTGGATCTGATTAAATTTGCCTCTCTTCTTTCTCTTTTCCTCTGTTTCTGGCAATTGAACATTAAAAGCATCCAATCAAACAATGTTTAAGCTAATTTGAGAATGAGTCTTTCTTATACTTTACATTATTTATCAAAATAAAATGACTGACCAATATTCTTTTAGTAAGAAAACAGTATAGTTTATGAAGTATTAATTTCAGTCCATACAGTTAGACCTGCAAAAGACTCTACCCCTTTCTTTAAGTAATTTCTTAGGTTTAAAGAAAAACTTAGCACTCTTTCTCCTCTCTCTCTCTCTATCTGTGTGTGTTTTGTGTATGTGTGTTGCATGTGTATGTGTTATGTGTGTATATGTGTGTGTGTTGGAATTGAGTCTACAGGCATGTGCATGCTGTAAACCATCTACTATTGACTAAATTCTTATGCTTTGTTTCTATGCAATGGTTTGTTTTTTGTTTTTTTTGTTTGTTTGTTTTTTTGGGTTTTTTTTTTTGGATAAAGTGTTACACAACCAGTCATGAATCATTTGTCCTATGGGTTCCTTTGGAGGTCTATCCTATCACAGAAGCCTCTGCTCTTTCTACAACAGATGATGGAGTAATGGTGTTTTCTATGAAAGCACCTTTCCCCCTCAAGTCCTTCTTCAACGAGGACAGATGAGAACCTTATCTCTGTATTTCCTTTGTCTTCCCATTTTAATCTCTATCTACCTCATTGTATATGTTTGTTTGCTTATAAAACATCCTGTCAATATCTATGTCTTCCTCTAGTTGTTTGCACTATCTCCTAACTATATAGTAGACTATATATAATAGTGAACTATAATCCACTATTATCTTAAATGATGGACTGAAGAAGCCACAGAGAAATAGAACTTCAGTTTTGAGTCTATAGACATAGGAGTAAGCATGCTTCTATGTATACCCTGCAGGCCTACTCAGTGGCTTTTTGTTATTCTCAACCTCACAATGTACCTGATTCTAAGAGTACTTGTTCCTGGCCCTAAATGTTCCTTCTATGCTAGCTATCCTTAAATAGTCAATGTAACTCTATGGTTCCTCATATTCTTACTGGTCAAATGTGTAGATTTGCCAGTTGGTACCCATAATACCTCCTCTTCATTTACATGGTCAAGAATCCAGCAAATGTGTAAAGAATTGTTTAAATTCTGTGTCTGTCAGAGTTACCTAGAGGGGTTAGTCAAACATAAAGATCTGAACCCCACCAAAAGGACCTCTGCTTCAGAAGAGCTTCAGGATGCTCCTTCTAACAAGTCCTGAGTGAGAGTACATCTATGTCTACACATTTAGGTTGAATAATACCTGAGGGATGGGGTGTGCCTATTCTCTTCTAATGATAAAGCCTCTCTATGATGAAGAGTTTGATGTATTTACCTATTCTCAGAAGATTACCTATTTTCTTCTTGTGTACATTGTAGTTGCTTGCAAAGGTTTAAGAATTGTATTAGATACAGTCACTACCAGGTTAGGATATTTAAGAATATTCAAGAAGGTGAACCATTTATTCAGAAAATGTTTAATATGCACTTGCTTTCTGTAGTAAATACTGACAATCTACATAGGTGTAAGTTGGCCTCCATGAAAGACACAGTTCTGTGTTGTTAAAAAGCATGCAGCTCCAAAAGTTCTAAAGTCCACCTGTGTGCTAGAGATATCCTGTATTCAAGGCCACACTATATGACCCAGGACTGTTATGTCTTTTCCACTTATTAGCAGTTATGTTGTCAAGATTCCCATTCCCTGCAAGATTCTGGATATGGCTGGGCACTTAGCTGGGAGCTGTAGCCATTAGATACTAAATTCATTGTTCAGCAACATGAGCTGTGGCAGCTTTTGCACGTTGACTGATCTTGTACTTTGACTTTCAAACATAAAACAAGCAGATGGCTCCAGCTACTCAAGCCCCCACTGGATCTTTCAGGTGTCCTCATATGTAGTAAGTAGTACCAGAACCTTCCATGAATTGTTCACTTTATTTGGATTGGAGGCACTTAGATATATATCTTGGTTCCAATTTTCCTTGTGAAGTCAGTTTTACTATTGGGTATATTATTATTATTATTATTATTATTATTATTATTATTATCATCATCATCATCATTATGTGTATACTATATTTGTATATAAATATTATAATATCATTATTTCTGGAGTGCTGCTGCTGTCTTGCATTTTAGATAGTCTTTCCTGAGTAGCTCATGTCACCCACAGTGAAATCCATCACATCTCAATTAGGCAGAGTTTCCACTGAAGCCTCAATCAGCTTTTGTAATTATTTATGACAAATCTCTATTTTGTGTTGCTGATTCTGCATCACTCTTAGGAGTTCTGTTGCTTTATAAAAGCAGAATGAGGCAGGCACACAAACATAAAATACACCTACTGCAGCTGGGATTCTTTCAATACAATATTGTGCACTCATGTACAGGGCTTGTTCTAACACTTATAGACTACACAATTTTGATATAACTATAGAACATCACTTCATGTGGTACATGACACCTTCAGTTTGCTAGCACAGACAAATTGCCATGGTCACTCCAACATGTTGTAACCACTCTACCCTCTCCTTTGTTCTCTGTACATTTTCTCCACCTTACTTATCACTCTACAAATCTTATTTATTCCTTTGTTGTTATATTTATTCTCTATTCGTCCACTGGGTTATAAATCCTATGAAGAAAGATGTTTTGTCATTTTTACTACTGTATCACCAATTTGTAGCCATAGAACAGGATTTGATGCTCACTAAATATGATGGATGACTGGATTGCAGCCATCAAGCTTGAATAGTCAAAGCTACTCCAACATGGATAGATATCTGACTTAATAAATGAAGAAAATTACTAGAAGAATAGGTAGCTAATGGTAAGACCACAATAGCATTCTTCTTTCTAAAAAATTGTATAATCTGGGAATGTAGTTTGGTGGTAAAGTGTCTATTGGTATGTACAGAGCCTTAAATTGAATTCCAAGTGGCCCCCAAATAAGTAAACAGGATAAGAAAATGTGGCCACTGTTAGTCCCAGTTTCATGCAGATTGTGATACATGGCATAGCAATGCTGTAGCATTTGAGAATGCAAGAATGCTGCATGTAATTAAGTAATAAGTCAAGGTTGCATCAATGAGAAGACAGACCTTGGGGATCTTAAATTATGAGTAATAGTTTAACTTAGCCCATTTAAGTTAAACATCAAAATTTCCTCTCAGGTTGGAGAGGGGTATATGAGGCTAATGATTACAGGGGAGGGAGCATCATTTTCTTCAGGGTTTAACCACTTATAAGTTGCTCATATTTTATTATCAATCACCCCTTCTTCATTCATGAAAGCAACTCTAATTAAACACAGTGAGTCACCCACAAAAGGTAGATATAAAAGTACAAGGCAGGGGGCTGGAGAGATGGCTCAGGGGTTAAGATCACTGACTTCTCTCTCAGAGGTCCTGAGTTCAATTCCCAGCACTCATATGGTAGCTCAAAACCATCTGTACTGGGATCTGATTTGCACTTCTGGTGTGTGTAAAGACAGAACACTCATATAAAATGAATAAAAATATAAAAATATAGAAAATACAATGCAGACTTCTTGGAAAGAAACAGGGTACCATGGAGAAGGAAGGAGGATGCAAGGGAAGAGTGGAAGGTGTGAACTAAAATTTGTTAAATATGTGTACAAAACTGTCAAAGAATTCAAAAACGAAAAATAAAATTAGAGGACAATACTTTGTTGTATAACATATGCCCCAAAGTTGTGACATTCCTTCCATATTGAAACATTTGTCACAGGAAAGAAAGAGACTCAGATGTCTTTGGTAGTAGGGCCACAAAGATCACTTGACAGTGAAGAAAAGAAGCTTGCAAGATTTGTAAGGGCCTCTACAATGTTACAAGAGCACACAATTTCTGAGGGGAACAGAGGAGAGGAATCATGGAGGGAATGACCCAACCAGCCACACTACGGAAAAAGAAAGGTATACATACTGTGAGCTGCCTACAAATTTCATAAAGAGCTCTAGGGTCACAGCTCTCCAAAGTCATCACCCATCTTGGGGTGGGCTTATAAATGATGCAGCTGCTTTTGTAAATAACTCTTCACCCAATCTCCTGTTAGTAACCCCAATTTAAAAAGTACTCATTGATGCAGTTCTTAGTTTGGTCTAATGGGCTCATATTCTGGGGTGAGTGGATATGTATTGTGTCTCCCCAGAAAAATGCCTATCACATAACCCATGTAATATTGTCCAGAATGTGAAGTTAGTTCTCAGAAAATCTGAGAAGCCACATCAGCTAAACTAGGAAGGGATAGATATAAGGGCCAAGCCATGGAAGTTTGTACTTACTGTCTATGTTCTTGGTCCATTGATTTGTTGAGCAGCATTTCACTGAATATATGCTCCCAGGGCAGCAGCAGCAGCTTCTTAAATGGCTCTAGAGGAATAAAGCCATATTCGTGATGAAGTACTCTACCCTCATTCTTCTAAAACAGGCCAAGTACACACATAAATCTAAGGCCAGGGAAAGCCCCAGAGTAAAGCAAACTACTTTTGTTTTCTTGTTCATCTGTTGAGTCTCAATTGGTGGTGGAAGGTTCTCTGTGCAAGATTCATATCCACTTAACACCACATTAGCATTTATCAAATAAATTTTAACAAGCCTATTTTCATAGCCTGTGATGGCTGCCAGGGAAAAATGTAAGAATAAGTATTAAATATTCTTCATCTAAAGGAAGTTTAGATGGACAGTTTATTGCATGATTCGGAGTTGTGAAAAAAACACAGACAAAGCAAGTGTGAGGTTGTGTTCTTCCTAAAGTGGTGCACCATGGATTGAGTATTGGAGAAAAGAATGAAAGAAAAGATATGAACTCTCAGTACTTGCCTAAAATTCAGGCAATGAAACTTTGTTTTAGTGTTCACAAATGGATACACTAGTTGATCTCTTTCCCACAATTTTTAAGAGGAGTCCAGAGTCATCTGAGAGGCCTTTTGAAACCTGGAAGAAGGAAGACATACTCTCTAGACTACTGTTGAGGCTTAAGGTGTTTAATGGTTCAACTGAGAGAGTCATAGTAATAGTATGCCTGCCCCAGGGCCAAAAGAGAAGTCTCCACTAGAAGAAACATGTTGGAGAAAGGCTTGGAAGTCCAGGAGGGTGCAAGTGACATGGGGACTACAGTCTAGTGCAGTCATTAAGTTGGCTTCAGGTAGACTCCAATGAGCAAGGACTTAGGTTATAAGATATTGAAAAAGAGGCATCCTTATCATCTAGAAGCTGATTAAGATGGAAACAGACAAAAACTTAAATAGAAATGTGGGTTTTCATCAAGTAGCCTAGTAAATAATTGTTTACATTTCAAAGAAAGACGAAAAATGTGCTGAGCATATGTGAAAATGGACATGTATAGGGACTGGAGACTGAGTTTTCTCTGGTGAGTTAAATGCAAGCTCCCAGGTACAAAAAACATCCTGTTATCCCATTTTTTGGTGTTCTGATAAGTCATTATTGGCTATATACGTATGAGAACTACCTACAAAGAAATTAAATTTCACCTAGTGGTGACTCCCTTGAGGGTACTGTATACACTTTGTACCTGTAAATTCTGTCTTAGTGTTGCTGCACGCAATGTCATATTGATACAACTTAAAATCATCCGGGAGGTAGGGGAGAAGTCTTGATGAGCAGGTTAACCTGTTGGCATGTCTGTGGGAGACTGTATTAATCGCCTTACTTAACTCAAAAAGCCCCCAAGGTCATAAGTAAGACTAGTCCTTTGTTTAGAGCTATATAAGGATGGGAAAAGTTAGCTGGGCATAGAGTATGTGCACATACATCCTCCCTCCACTCTGGGCTATGAATATGGGACCAGCCCCTGCCACTGCCTCAAGCTCTTGTCACTAGGATTTCTTCAAATGATAGCCTGTGACCTACAATTGTGAAGAACAACAACAAAATATAAACCCTTTCTCTTCTAAGTTATTTTCTGTCAGTGAGTTTACCACAGCAAAAGAAAACCAACAAACAAACAAATCTAAGAGAGTGTATAGTAAGAGTTCAATAAATATTTGATACGTGAATAAAAGAAAATTGAGTGGTGACCCTTCCCTAATTCAGACAACACACAAAGATTGCTTAACAGGAAGGGAGGTCTCTGATAAAAACCTAAATACATCTTACGAAAGTCTGAAGACATAGTATACTACCAGTCAAACCCGACATACCAAAACACTGAAGCAAAAGCCAGAGGTATTTCTGATGTCTTTTAGCTCTCGATTGTAACTGCATAGTATAGATAAAAGAAAATTGAAATTTGCATGACTGAGCCAATTTTCCTGCACTGGCTGTTAATGAAGACTCACATGCACACACAGGCACATCATTTGAAAGGAGAAATAATCAAAACATGAGGCAAAGTATAGAAGGGAGTGGTCATCTGATAAGCTTTTAGTACTGAGGAGAAGATAGGAATTTGGGGTCTCAAATGAATCCAGGGCATTTTTATAGCTCATGCTTTTGCCTTTGTAGCTGCAATGAAACATCCATCTCACAATCAGATCTTTTAAAAGCAATTCTTCCTTGCCATTAACATTTGCCTAATGCAGTGTCAGTTGACATTAAGAAAAGTTGATCAGGTAGATTTGGGTAGACTGAATTCTTTGGGGGAGGAAAAGCAAAACCAGATTATTCCGGTACTGAGGTAATTTAAAAATCCATAATAAATAAAGTAATGTGATTTTCCAGAGAATCACTTAAGCAGAAGAAATGGCATAAAGTTACTACATCTACAGAAAAATAAGAGTTCCTTAAAAGTTGTAGCTCTTAATTTATTGGACAGGCATTTCACATTGACTTAGCGATTAAGAAATGAAATATTTATTTTTCTGGTTTTGTGGAAGAGAGCACATTGTTTTATATTTGTATAAATTTATGGCTGAAATTTTAGTGTTGAAAATCTGCAGGGTCATTGCACATTAAATGGATATTGATCTAACATTAGAAATAAAAAACAATACCCATTAAATTAATCAATAAAGACTTAATTCCTGATGAACTCAGCAACCTAAGGTAGAGTATTTGTTTGCGGTTTTTTCCCTTTCCAAGCAAACTATTTCATGTTATAGTAAATAATCCAACATTTAAAAGATTATGCTGGGGGAAAACAGCTCTGGTGAAAGCTGCAGTTTGTAATTGCAAAGTTAATTATCTTTCCTAAACCATCAGTTGTCACTTAGAGAGACCAGATTCTTGCAGACTCTCCAGGGACTGCCTTTATTTCATTCCTAATGGCTTGGGACCCACCATTTTGCTGTCTCTGAACATTTGGTCACTGAATGCACCATTTATGGAGTATTGTTTAATTAAGGACAAATTAAGAGAACTGTGCACAGAATTTAATTTCATAGGCTCTGTAAATTCTTTTAAAGAGGATACTAACTATAGGCATGATAAGTTTTCATTATCCGTTTCTTCTATAAGGTATTGACAATTTATTGTCTGCAACAGTTCCGAGTTTTGTTTACTCTTCAGGGGATTTGTGTTGGCACTGTACTTTTGTGCTTTGCGGAAATTCTATTGGCGGCATCTGACATTCCATTAACCCCTTCCACTCAGAAGAATCCAGAAGCAGAAGCTGGCGTTTGAAGATTGCATTTGGCTTTGGTAAAGACTAGGGATTTCTTCAAAGCATCAAATGAAAACTGACATCATTAAAATGTGTACATAAATGCTTTAGAAGATGGGATAAAAATATTCCATATCATAGTTACTATTGATAGTTGCATTTGGCAAATATTTAGTGAGTGCTTTCTGTATATCAGACGGCATCCTAACGAAGAACGCCCCATTTGCTAAGTACGTGAGTCCTGAAATATTTGTTTTAAAAGAATTTTAGAATACATATTCTTCTACTGTCACTCCAGAAAGTAAGTTCAAATAATAAGCTGAAAGTTTTAGTATCACTATCTCAATATTTCTGTGCTACATACAGAGGGAAACTTAGAGATAGTTTTGTTCAAGCTCATATGTTGAAGTTCATATGTGTGACTAGAAAAGAAACTGAGTCACAAAGAGGTTATTTTTAACCATTCAAGTTCATCTAAGAAGTTAGTGTCATTTATCTAATACTTTAATCCTCAATGTAAAATTGCTTTTACTTACAGTCACGTACACAGTCACAGTTAGCTGCTTTACAAAATTGTTGTATTTGAATGCAGCAAGTACTGTTATGTGACACTATTCTTCAGGAGACATGAAAAATGTCTATAAACCCCAAATAGAGAATGATGAGCAACCTAAATAAGGATGCTACCAATGTCTGATTTGGTGGACATTTATTGGGGTTGCTTACAGGAATGTGGGTGAGATATTATTCACAGGAACAGAAATGACTCAGAGAGTTGCATTATCAAAGCCCACCCCAACACAGGTAAGCTGGGACCTGAAACACACTGCACAGCCTACAGACAACTAAAGATGTTGGAGAATGCCTCTTTAAGATAGTGTAACTTGTCTGATAATGACTATGATCTGGTCATACTATGTACATATGCTTTAGGAAAGAAGGGCCTGGAAAATCTCCTTAATTTCAGGGACTTCCTGAAACTTTTGAGTTGTTTACCTTCTGAACTTAATGAGCTTCCCTGTGGAATGGAAGATTCTTATCTGGGAGGAAACTTTTATGCAACAGAAACTGTGTTTAAATTCACTGAAGTCCACATGAAATTTGCGACCAGAATTAAAAAACTTTGTAACTAACAGCAATGAGAATTTGGCTTTGTCTTGGAATGATACACCTCCAGTATCTGCTTCATTCTTTTACTCTTATGTGTTTGCATTTCATTTTTCTCCAATACCTTCATAAAATGGCTACCAATAGTGCATCTATTCATAAATTATTTTTCAGAGAGCCAAAGACTTAAAATTTGTATCCCAATTTAAAATTCTCATGAAGGCATTCATTGGAAAAATTTTAGGTAACAATTAGAAAACACCTTCTAGATCAGACTGTGATTAATTCTATGACTGTGATTAATTCATAAAATGGCTACCAATAGTGCATCTATTTATAAATTATTTTTCAGAGAGCCAAAGACTTAAAATTTTTATCCCAATTTAAAATTCTCATGAAGGCATTCATTGGAGAAATTTGAGGTAACAAATAGAAAACACCTTCTAGATCAGACTGTGATTAATTCTATGACCAGGCTTCAATTTGGGATTTTGTGGGAACAGAGTGTGTATGTGTTGGGGGATGTCATTTATGAATCTGCCTGCCCTTGTTAAAGGCATCTAAATATTTTTGATAAAATGGAAAACAAATTCCTTTCAACACTAATGTAGCCAAATAAATGATTACATTTTTATATAGTGGACTACATTAAAATAATAGAAATTATATAATGCATTTACATGTAAAATCACACACACACACACACACTTTTGAATTAAAAGAAAAAAAATCACATATGCTAGGTGTGACAGCATACACCCTCAATCTCAGGAGGCAGAGGGAGGCGTATCTCTATGAATCTGATTCCAGTCTGATCCACATACAGAATTTCTTGCCTATCAGGGCTACATAGGCTACATATGATATCTATATCACTAACAACTAATAGCATTGTTTTTATATACATTTGAAAATCTAAAATTGCTGTTAGCGATTTCACATTTAAATAGTAAAACTACAAATAAAAGCAGGGAAAGTGTTACCAAGAGATCAGGGCTATCTCTGGGAACCTTTCATGGTACAGTGATGTTTTCTTAAACTAGACAGAGCTACTAGAAAGAGTATTTACTTTATGAGAATTCAGTTTGTGTTCTTTTTATAAATGAGTTGTGGTTTATAAAATAAAATGTGCTGATATTTATAACCAAAGAAAGATCTCCTTGGCCCATGAATAGCCATTTCTCAGAGTTATTGCTCCTCCACAATGTGGGCCCCACAACTTTGCATAATAATCATACCCCTCTTCCACTGCACTAACTTTGGCATGGAAGAGTTAGCTTTCCCTTATTATTCCTGGAACATGTTTTGGAGTTCTTATGTTTCAAGGAACTTCTAGAAGAAAGACCAGAGAAAGAATGTATTTAAAAGCAACCAAGACATGTGTACTGCTACATACCTATCATCCCAGTGACTGAAAAGATAAAGCAGGTAGATCACATGTCCAAGATCATTCAGGGCTGAACAGTGACTGTCTTTACCTCAAGTAAAAATCACCTCAAGTTCATTCCAGCTTTATTTCATGGCTATTTTCATCTTTTCAAGTCTTACCTTATATCTAGTGTACAGAGCCCTGATATCTTTGCATAATTACAATACACAGGTCTTGGTTTGCTGTTATACCAACCAATTAATTATTTTCTTACTCAAACTGCAAAAGTCTCTCTTTTATATGGATGTCACTATTCTTTGCAAAGTCAACTTCTGTTTGGCAGACCTTCACCCACTAGAAAAACAGATAAACAGAACCGTGAAAGCACAAGTTAATAATAGCAGAGAGCACGTATGGGTGTGAGTATATGCTTGTGAATGCATGAATCAAAGCCAAGAGAGATTTTATTTTTTAAGATCGAATCAGTGAACATAGTGTAGGTCTAAACAGGACTAAATTCTTGCAATTTGCATTTCTTCCATCATGGGAGAAGTGAGTGTAAACATTTGGGTGTGGGAAAGAAAAGCATAATAAATGAGCAGCTAGGCAGAGGCAAAGCTTTTGTGTGTCCTCAGACTCACAAATGTGTGTGTTGAGACATGCAGCCAGACAAAAAGATTTTCTTGTAATTATATTTCACAAAGAATTTCCTAGCTATGACCTAACTGCTAAAATATTTAGATAAGTTGAGTGTATGTAGACAATGGAAAAGGAAGGAAAAAAGAGGGTGTGACAGAGATGTAAAATACTTGGAAGGGAGAGACCAAAAGGCTTAGAAATAAAATGTCGATCTGAATCATGTCTGATGAATTGCTCACCCAACACAAAAATACTATAGAGAAATTACACCAAATCCAAAACCTGTCAAACGAGATTTAGCGATATGGTTCGGATGTTATCCCCCATTGAGTAACTGTCTATAATCTTGCAAGAAACCCCACAAGTGTGTGTGGTAGTTATTCCATATGCTAAGGGCAGCATATCATTTTAGAGTTGTCAGTTTTAATTTCAGTTTTATTAATTTTACCATACGCCCGTAGACGTATGGTTCAGTGGGTGTATATCATATAGATCATAAACTTCCACAAAGAAGCTGGTGATGGCTACAAGTTAAGTCACAGGTTTGATGGAAATTAGATCAAGAGAATAAGGAGAGGAGTTTTAATGTATATGTCAAAACACAAATGAAGAAAATAGCCCGTCCATAGATTAGCAGAAAAGATGTATCCAAGTGATGAACGATCCTTTGAGGCGACATCTTTTTTACAACAAACCTCATGTTATAAAAATATAAGTTTAAAAGAATGCCATGCTCTTATGACAACGGGTTTATTGTTAAGAAATAGAAAATGAGTTCTCTCGATGAAAAGCACTGCTTCTTACTTCAATATTTCTCAGGATCCTGCTGGGTTCTGAGAAGTGGAATCAAGTTGTCCGTACTATACACTCCCCGTCTCTCTATTGCCTGTTTGCGAGTGGGTGTGCTTTTTAAAACACGTAGAGAAATGAAACAGATATGGTCATGAATTAAACATGACTTCAGGTTCTTAGCTATTCATCCCATTAAAAGGCAGATCCTTCCCTTCTGGGCTAATTCCTGACTAGCTGTGTCCTCTGGGATGTGGTAGGAGTGACTCTGGTTTCTGCACCTAAGCCTGAAATCAGTAGCTCCAAGCAGTCCTGAGGTAAGCTGATTAGTGGAAAGGAAATTTTAGAAAAGTGAGGAATCTCAAATATGGCTTGTTGGTGGCTGTGGACCCCTCTGATTACCATGGAGTAGGAGGTTACCATTCTAAGGTTTTGCCTTTACATCCTGGAATACCGTGGAAGGCAAACATAGTATAGATCTCACATTCTGTTGCCATTGCAACAATGAAGCCCAAGTCACTTGGAGAGGCAGAAGCAATATGATACCTGGGACATATTGGAAACCATTTTAGATCACCTTCCTCATCACTGTTGGTGACCACATACAGCCAATGTCAGTGACCATGTACAGCTGAATGAATGACCCTGGATGATATTCTGAACAGTCTGGCAATGGTCCTAACCCACTGGGTAGTTACAGTTATGAACCAGCTTTGTTCAAAGCCACTGTACCCTGAGATGGTTTATAATGTATCACTAGACAATATTCACAGACCATGTGTATGATATCTGTAATAGACACCCATTTGTGACTTAAAGAGAAGTTACACAAAGTAAGAAGATTTAAATAGGAGATTACATTTCTAACTTCACTTAAAAACCAGTGACATGGTCTACTGGAAAATGGGCACAAAGTGAACATGAAACATAAACATTAGAGAAACTTGTCACTGAAGAGAAAGCGAACAAGCAGAAGTGAGAGAAAGGATGTACATACTTAACAGGAAAAGCTTGTCTGATAGGCTGGTGTCTGGAGATGCTAAGTCAGTTCAAAGGAGAAGCCAGGTGCCAGCAAGAGAGCTCAGCAGGCAGGGGTTTGCCACAAAGTCTGATGATCTGATGATAGGAGTTCGATCGCCAGAATTCTGCTAGCTGTTCCCTGACTTCCACAGGGTACCATGCAATTTTAAATTTTAACATAAAATCACTATGGGCAAAGAGACATAGCCCCCCCTTTACTCCTGCTACTTGTTGCTGTTATGTTCAAGGTTAACCATAAGAAGTCACCTAAACATTTCAAGTACCCTGTGGCAACTATCTTTCTGCTTAGGTCTTGCCTGTCAGTTCACAGAATGAAACTGGAAAAAACAAGATAGTATTTTTTAAATCATTAGGCCATAAATTATTTCAATGAGAACTTTGAAAGGTTAAATAGCTCAAATAATACCTAATGCAAAGATGTGACTCTCAGTCTTCTGTCATGTAGAATGAGCTCTTGGGACAGCAAGGGTCTTCATCCTCTGTTATCAAGAGAAAAGTAAAGAGAACGGCTTTATTTTTTCTGGGACTCGACAGCATCTTGCCTAAGAACTCTCACAGGCAGAAAACATTAGCAGTGAACATCTGAGGACATTGCCTTCATGCTTCTTGGGGCTCATTTGGTTTCTTTTGTGGTCCAGGTAAGTTGCCCAGGCCAATCACTCACCCCTTTAGTGGTTGGCCTTGCACCTAATGCTACTGGCCATTGAGCTCCAGCAGCACATGAAGTCAGAAACTAGAAGGAAGAGACCTGGTCCTGGCTCCTATGTAATGGATTAAGCACAAGCAAAATGCCAACAGTAATTAAAAATATATCTTGTCCATTAGCTTAGTGGCTTGAGAGTTCACAGCCTTTGTGGTTGTACCATTCGAAGGTTTGATTGGGCTGTGGTAAACTCGAAACGCTTGTCAGCACTCACTGTGGCTAGGAATAGAAAAGAGAGTGTAGAGTCAATTGGGTTTTATGTAGCTGTTTTGGTGTGTTCCCCATGGCAGTCAATAGCTCTGTTGACATTCCATCATTCAGATACACTAAGAGCTGTTCAGCTGGCTTTAACAGTAATCCTTTTTTTTTTTTTAAATAAAATGAGATATGTCATTTTATAGACAAAAAAAATTACCTAGTATGTGCTTGGCACTATGTTCTAAAGTAAAACATTTAAAAATTCTGAAAACATTCCTTTGGAAAATGGAGAGATGATTTGGCAGGTAAAAGTACTTACTGACAAGCCTGAGGAGCTAAGTTCAGTCCCCAAAACATACATGGTGGAAGGAAAGGAACAAGCCCCAAAAGTTGTCCCCTAACTTTCAAAGGTAACCTATGATATACATATACACACATCAGATAAGTGGGGAAAAAAACAATAAACACTCCTTTGACTGTCTATTTGCTACCTTTCATAATAAAATGATTAAATCCTCTTAGTCTCCTGGTATGTCTCTATCTACTTACATAAGTTTCTTCAAAAGATAATGATTGAGAAGCCAAAGTAAAGCTCTTCTAAAATGAAAACTACCAGGAAAAGTGGGGATAAAATATCTGTTCTTCAGTCCATTTTCCCACCCTGAACTCTCAGTGAAGCGCCCTACATTTGTTCATCTGAGGGCAAACACTCGGTATGTGGAAGCTATGGTGATCTCAGAATCCCCATCTCCACTAGCCCTGCCAGATTCTGCATCTGAGGCCAGATGAACTTGAGAAGACTCTTCTTTTCTCCCACGTGGAATGCCTTTATCACCTGGCATCTGTAGCAAGACTTCCAAAGCTGCAAATGTTCCAACTTTCTCTTTCAAAATAACTTTTCCCAACTTGATCAGGTCTTGTTGAACCCAACCCTAGTGCCATTCAGTGTACCATGGCAGCCAGTCAGGGCTAATATGAAGTAGAACATGTCTAGTTCAAATTGAGGTGTGCCTTAAGCATCAGACGCTCACCAGATTTCAAAGACTCATTGGGAAAACTTACGTGACATACTCTAGACATTTTATATTGACTGTTCAAATCATAATGTGGTACATACCTTAGGGCAAGTAAATTCTTAAAGTGAATATTGCCTCTTAATGTTTTATATTGGTTGCTAAACATTCAAAATTCCATGTGTGGAGCAGGAGAGATGTCTCACAGTTAAGAGCACTGGCTACCCTTATATAGACCTAGCTTCAATTCCTAGGACCCACCTGATGGCTCACAACGATCTGTCATTTCCATTTCAGAAGATCTAACCCCTCTTTCTAGGCTTCTCAGGCACACACACACACACACACACACACACACACTCAGAGAGAGAGAGAGAGACAGAGAGGACATAGACTATGCATACATGTAAAATATGCATATAGGTAAAATGAATTTTTAAAAATTAAAATCTCGGGCTGGTGAGATGGCTCAGTGGTTAAGAGCACCGACTGCTCTTCCAGAGGTCATGAGTTCAAATCCCAGCAACCACATGGTGGCTCACAACTATTCGGAATGAGATCTGACGCCCTCTCCTGGTGCATCTGAGGACAGCTACAGTGTACTTACATATAATAATAAACAAATCTTAAAAAAAAATTAAAATCTCATGTGTACTTTCCTTTGATATTCTGCTGGACACTACCGCTCTAGAACATCAGACCAGGAATCTGGGAGAGGTGACGTTCAACCATAAAATTTCTTTCTTGCTGCCTCATAACTGTAATTTTGTTACTGTTACAATTGATAATGTAAATATCAGATATAAGACCCTGAGAGCCACTGCTCTAGAGGCTGAGAAAGGAGCAAGTGTTCCCTGCCTGCCCTCTTTCTTACTGAACTTGCTCAACTGTAGCTACTGCTTTCACCCTCCAATGACTGCTGTCTTCATGGTCCTTTCCAGAAAGCAGTGAACCTGCCATGTGAACCCCAGGCACCAGCACCAGCTTGGAAATGCAGAGGTGCCCAGATCCATGGAAGCAACTCCCAGGTCTTCAGTCTCTCCAGCATGCTGACAGTCATTGCTGGACTGCCAGCCCCTATAGTTGTAAGCCAATCTAAAAATGTCTCTTTTATAGTCATGAACATTCTTTCAGTCTGTTCCTATCGAGAACCCTGCCTCATACAATGGCTTACCAAACCTAATTCATTAACTTGTAGTTCCTTAAGGTTGAAGGCTTTCACGGGTTTCTCCAAACTAAAATCAAAGCATTGTCAGGGCTGTGTTCCTTTCTTTGGACTCTGTGAAGGCTCTGTTCCCATGTGTCTTCCAGCTCCTCTCTTCACTCCTTGGCTTACAGCCTCTTTCTCTGTTACCCTAGTCAGTGGTGAGAAAAGTCTCTCTTTGTCTGCCATCCCCTTCTGCCTTCAAAGCACTTTTGATTGCTTTGGATCCCACATATGACACAAGATAGCCCCATCTCTGAGGTATTCTCTTCCTCTCACTTGCTAAGTCACCTTTGCCACAGTTTCTCAAGTTTGGTACATGGGCATCTTTGAGGAGGCAAGATGGGGAAATTCTGCATTTTATAGATGCCAAATGTTATTTAATCAACCTAAAATAACTTCATGTTTTCATTTATTCTGTATCTTCACAGGAGGGACATCTGTGCCAGAATATTTGATCCCAGAGTACCTGACAGGCCAAAGCATCACCTTGAACTATGAGGGTCAGGAAGATTTTTATGAATATCGCAAGATGAAACATTGGTTGTAGAAAGGTGTTTCAGGAACTCTAATAGTAACTTCTGCTCCAAATGATTCAGGAAACTGTGTTTTGTATATGTCATTGGTTTTAAACAGGGATTGCTATTCATTCTCAGTAAAGTTATTAATCAGGGCACCATTAGCTAACTGACAAACTTTGGAACAGAATTGCAATCATAGTCTCAGAAATCAAACAGGTGAAAACGTATATCTAGGCTGCCACACTTGTCTTTTCAGCAGTTTTACCTTTTAATGGCATGATGATTAGTTTTAAGTGTCAACTTTACACAAACTAAAGTCACCTGAGATGGGAGTCTCAAGGAAGGCTTATATAGATTAGGTTGGCCATTGGACATGTCAAGAAGGGAGCATAGCTTGATTCCATAATTGAGGTACAAAGAGCATCCCTCTGTGGGTAATACCATTCACCTGCTGAGATCTAGGACTGTGTAACAGTGAAGAAAACAAGATGAACATAGCATGCATGCATTCATTTTTGCTCTACACTAGCCTATGTATGTGACCAGCCACTTCAAGTTCACACTGCCTTGACTTCCTCACATGATGGAGAGTAATCTGGAGTTGTTTCTCTTCTAATGTTTTGTCAGAGTTTTTCATCACAGTATCAGGAAACCAATAAAGGCAAATGTCTATTTTCATGCTATGAGCACTTCTATTTCAACATCTGTCATTTGTCATTTGTTGGTATCTCAGGGCACATACTTCTTTGTTTCAGAGGCTTCCCTGTGGATTGTAGGTTGATTAAGTTTCATCTATTTTCTGTGTTCCAGTAGCCAAACACCTTCTACCCCTTTCAATGGCAAGGAAAAAATATCCCCAGACTTTTCCAGATGTATGATTGGAATAGAGACAATATCATCTTTAGTATCCACTGTTCAAGGCAAAGATTATGTATAAACTCTTTTGTAAAAGGACAGCTTGATTCCATTACTTCATTCCTTTAGCCTTGAAGAGTTGTTTGGCTTAAGTTTTTTTTTCAATGACTGTATGTATGATCTCTTCCCATAAGCAATATAGCTGGGTCTTTCTATTTTGGGCATGAGGATAAACCAACCATGAGGTTAAAAAGTATGAGTGCTAGCATCATGAAGACATGGTGTGATCATGGTTGATATTTCTAACTTTAATTGCCATATGAACTAATGTGAGTGACCATCCAGTAATCAGTGTTATCAACAGCCCTCCTAGATAAATCAGACCAATGAAAACTCCATAACATCTGCTAAAACAAGAAAACTCAAGAGTTCTATGAGACGGTGAGTCAAAGCATACATATGTTTAAATAGGCACACACACAATGCAATAAGCAAATTAATAGACAGAAGCTGCCTCAAATTTCAGCCAAGTTTGGTACTCAGAATTGACCATGGTAGGATGTGTTTTGAAAGACATTACTCCAAGCTGAGATAGGTGGTCCTTGCCAACATACCGCAGAACTCTACATACTGGAACCTGAAGATGTACCTTATAGCACACTATGAAGGAACTCCTTGAGCTATTCTGAGGTCAGTGGTTGAGATCTGAATCCAAGCTTGTATTTCCCAAACTCACTTCAACTATAGTTACCACTTGGGCCTCTTTTAAATATATGTCTCATCACACATAAGATGCACATGTGATTAAGGGGATTTGTTGGATTTTTCTCATTATTTCCTAAACCCGTGGTTTAGCTCAACTCTCTCATTTTGAAAAACACACACACACATACACACACACACACACAAATCTCTACCTGTTTCACTCATTGAATTGATAGCATCCTTCCCTTTTCAGCTTTCTGCCTTTCTAGGGGTCACCACTGTGAGCACGAAGCTTACTCATGATTGTTGTTGTGCATTGTGTCAACTGCTCTGCAATCAGCCAAGGGCATTGTGCTGAGAAGCCATCAATTATCCAGAGTAGTCAATGAGAGTTTGCTGTTGTGAAGGGACTCAATTGAAGATAATCCATAAAAAATCAATTACATTATTATTTCTTAATTAGAGCACTTGACAATATAGCTTTCCTCAGCAAAGCCATCAGTGAATAAGCACATAAATACACATAAATAAACACTGCTTCTGTCCCGCAGAGCTCCTCGATAAGTTCACAATGACCTTTATCACCAAACATTTGCCAGACAAGAATGTCTGCATATTTAAGAAAATTCCCAAGCTGTTTTCCCCTATCAGACAGAAAAATGAGTCCATCATAAGTGTCTATAATAATAGCAATACTATGTTGTCGGATGATTAAAAGATCACTTAATGCTTATGTACTTCTCTCCAGTTTATGAAGCATGCTCTTCTTTAAGGCAATGGTGAGTCCAACTTTCCATTGAAATAAGTTAGATGTGTTTGTCTACCAGCAACCTGTGAGGTGAGACCACACAACATGAAACCATTTTAGAAACCTCCTCCATTTATCCTTGGCCTTATCCCATTTCAAATGCATTTCTTCTTGCCCTCCAGGTGATGGGTCCTTTTGTAACCTTAAGAAAGTCCTTTTGACTCAGTATTGGTCTTTATTCATTCAACTACTACTTACTAAATGTCTGCATATATGGTGGACTCTATAGGAAGGAATTGCTGATGTGCAGTTTACATTCTAACAAATAAAAAAAATCATAGCACAAAAAAACCTCAGAGCTCTGTAGCCTCTGGACACAGTGAATAGAATGTCCTACTCATTCTTATGAAAGAGATGAAAGCTTTTAACATGAATTGCTAGCTAAGCTGAAACTGGAATGATGAATGGGACAATATAAGATCAAGATGGAGGAAAATACCATGTGCAAAGGCCTGGAAGTAAGAGATACCTTGGGTGGGAGGAATTAAATGGATTAAGGTGGTAGAAAAAATGGAGGAGGGAGAGATAGAGAGTGGGGAAATAAAAATAAAATTTAAAAAAAACATTGGAGGAAATGCATTCTAGGCAAACTAAAATACATGCAAGTTCTTAGAGGGGAAAAAGGAGGAGTGGTAAATATTACCTAAGGCTATTAAAGCATGAGCCAGTGGGCTCTGCTCAGAACTGGGCTAAGAAAAAACAGAGGCATGAAAAGACTTTGCTCTAGGAGTAAACTCCATTCCAGTTCTACTAGAGAGTAAGCCTTTTCACACACAACAGTGTTCTTTCTAAACTAGGGATCTACATTCTTCATTTTTACCAATCTTAAAATACTAGTGGCTCCCCATCTTATCTGGAGTAACATCCCAGCTCCTCACCACAGGGTCTCTATGACCCTACTCTGTTCTCAGCTCAAAATGTTCCACCTAGTTTGGCTTGCATAATTTTATCAGGTTGGTTGTTGTTGTCCACAGGTGTCTTAATTTCTTCCTGCTTCAGGAAATGTGAGATTGATGCCCTCACCTTTTGAAAAGCCCTTTCTGAGGTCTTAACACAGCAGACTTAGCACAATTGTCAGTTGGCACATCTTCTCAGAGAGATCTGCCACCAGTCTTCTTAAATACTTTCTACAGATCAACCTGTTCTTTTCTGGAATGCTCTCCTGTCATACTTTCTTCAATGCTGTATTATTTGGAGAGACAGGGAAAGCTTGTCAACATCTAGATTGCTGTGCAGAGTGCCCACAAATAACTTGTATGAGTTGTACAAGTCCAACATGTGTGTTCCAGACTGAAGGTGCTTCTGCACAATACTGCCACTTCTCCCTAAAGATTGTCTCCAGGACCTGTGAGGAATAAAGACCCTTGGTTTAAAAGTGGCTCATAACATTTCTCTTTACAGTCCATTGGGTATATCAGTCCCACAATCAGGCACCCAACTGTAGGGCTTTGTGGTATTTCTCTGTAGAGACACTTCTCAGCCACAGTGGCATTGTATAAGGAAAGCCTGGCATTGTTGAGTGGATAGTCACCTCTAACACAAAAGGGTAGTCATAGTTAAATGAATTCTAGCTATTTTTCAATCCACTTATATAAATAAATAAATGTCAGAGGTGGTGGTATTTTATTTCTCTGTCAGAAGTTGAGCTCAGCTTGATAACATCAAAAATGTTTTCTATTATGGTCAACACTATGCATGACCCCATTTCTTAGAGTACATAGATTCTGGAAGAGTAGATAATATTTATTGTAGAAACATGTTCATAAAAACGCTGGAATTATTCTTGGTTTTCATATTCATAGTCTTCATTTTTCCCACCACAATGGCATCTCTATCTTCTGAAAAAGATAAGCCAGAGATATGGCTGTCTTGTGATAGAGAGCATAGATAAGTTTTAGAATGGGGTTTCTCAAAGTGCTCCCAGCCCTGAAATTCCATGTGCCTCTTTTTCTTTTTACAATGTGAGGAAGTAAAAACATAATCCTGGCCGGGGGGGGGGGGGGGGGGTGGTGTGCGGTAAAGGAGCCTGTGTTAAATTCCTTATCCTAGAGGAACTTTGCATTAAATGGTTTACTCTCCCATTGTTTGGCTTAGGCTAACCACTTCTTGCTTTCAATCTTTCTCTCTCTCTCTCTCTCTCTCTCTCTCTCTCTCTCTCTCTCTCTCTCTCTCTCTCTCTCTCTCTCTCTCTCTCGTTGTATTGCTATATAATTCAGACTGCACTCCAACTAGAGCATATTTCCAAGCTTGGGTTGGTCTTTGTGAAGCAGCTGATGTTATTAGGCTTGTGATCCGTTCTACAGAGCTCTTGTTGTGGCTCTGCTGGGTCATGTATACCGGCAGGACATAACAAGGAGGGCCTTTCTGCTATTCATCAATAGGCACTTCTTAATTGGTTTGGTGCTCAAACTGAGATCCTCAATTTAGCAACAGTTCAGCTATCTGATGGGTTGGTAGGGATCAACAAAATAGTCACTGTTTAACTTTAGATTTCAAATATCAATGACAATTAAAACATTTAAATAGGTTAAAAAAATGGAAGCTCCAGCTCAGGTAGTTGCTGAGCAGGTAGTTGTATGGACAGCTCAGCAACTTGCCTTCTCCTCAAAATGCATGTGTGGTCCAGGGTGTTGGCCGCTCTGCAGCATGCACCAAGCAGAGGGATCCGACCAAACCCTTTACCAAGACCTATCTGTGCTTGAGTGTTTGGGGGAAAGTACCCTTTTACACAACCTCCTCTCTCTTTAACCGAATAGTAGTTTAATAATTTTTTGAGACTATTAGACAGTGTGTTTAGGTTGTATTTATTCTAAACTCCTCCACCTATCTCCCTCAAGATCCATCTCCACTTCTCTACTCCCTCCCAACTGTCTTCTTTTATTTATTTGCTTCAACCCAGGAAGTCCCAATGTGTACTGCCCACATACATACAAGAATAGGACTACCCACTGGGACATACTTGACCTATAAGTGCCCACACCTAAAGAAAATATACTCTCCTTCTGCCAAAAGCCATCAACTATCAATAGTGCCTTTGTTAAGGATGGGGCCTTATGAGCCACTCCATGCTTTATTGTTAGTGTATAGAGTGGCTTGATCTGTGTAGGTCTCATGCAAGCAACCACAGCTCCTGTTAGTTTATGAGTGTAGCGGTCCCACCATGTCCAGAGACAATGTTTTGTTCCAGTTCTCGGAAATCTCCCAGATTCCTTTGTGCATTTTATTTTGAGAAAGAATAAGTTGTCCAGATGGCTCTGAATTCAGACTGTAGCTGAGATTGGCAATAGATTTATGATCCTCCTGCCTTGGCTTTCTGTAGTAAGCATTACAAACCTGTACTACCAGACCCATCTGATGGAACAATCTTAGAGGCTGGATTTGTGGGAAAGAAGGAAGCTTTTGTTGTACTGGACACTTCCCTTAAGGAGATGAATCCTAGGAAGAAAGTTGGGATGAATTTGTTTTCCTATTACAAAGGAAGTGTTCCCAATCCAGTTCCTCTCTTTGCTACATGCAGCATGAATCCACATGTTAAATAATAATACATGTCACTGTCTTTGAAATAGTTAGGAACTGTGGAGGCTGCAGATGTCACTTGATAGTAGAGTATACTTTTAGCATACGTGAAGACTTAGTTCAGTCCCTGATACCAAATGATAACAATGGTAATGGTGGAAGACTTTAGAAAGAATAAATAAGAAAGGACAGCATCTACACAATGCAGTACTACTCAGTAATGAACAATGAACTTATGAAATTCTTAGGGAACTGGATGGATCTGAAGAATATCATCCTGAGTGAGGTAACCCAATCACAAAAGGACACACATGATATGCACTCTCTAATAAGTGGTTATTAGCCCAGAAGTTCAGAATACAGGAAGAACAACCCACAAACCACAAAAAACTCAAGAAGGAAGAAGGAAGACCAAATTTGGACACTTCATTCCTTCTTAAAAGGGGGAACAAAATACTCACAGAAGGAGTTGCAGAGATTAACTATGAAGCAGAGACTGAAGGACAAGCCACCCTGATATAGCTATCTCCTGAGAGGCTCTGACAGTACCTGACTAATACAGATGTAGAGGCTCACAGCCACCCATTGAACCGAGTACAGGGTTCCCAAATGAAGGAGTTAAAGAAAGGACCAAAGGAGCTAAAGAGTTTGCAGCCCCTTAGAATGAACAACAATATGAACTAACTAGTACCCTCAGAGCTCCCAGGGACTCAACCACCAACCAAGGAGTACACATGGTGGGACCGATTGTTCTGGCAGCATGTGTATAGTAGAGGATTGCAAAGCTGATTGTCAATGGGAGGAGAAGCCCTTGGCCCTGTGAAGTTTTTGTGCCCCAGTATAGGGGAATGCCAGGGCCAATAAGTGGGAGAGGGTTGGGTGGCAAGCAGGGGGAGGTGGGAGGCAACAGGGGTTTGTTCTTGTTTGTTTTGGAGTTTCTTTTTTTTTTTGAGGGGAAACTGGGAAAGGAGAAATCATGTGACATGTAAATAAAGAAAATATCTAATAAAAAATAAATAAAAAGACATGTAAAGCCAATAAAAAAAGAAAAAAGAAAAGAAAAGACAGCATGGCACGGGCCAGTGGTCTTTAAACTTTACCTTGTAACAGCATCACATAGTATGTTATATGTATGCTGTATGTATAAATACAGCTGTGGGTTCTACCCATAACTACCCAAACTTAGATGGGAAGCATAGGACTTGAACATCTACATTGATAACAGTTGATATGTCTACTATTTCTGCTGCTGCTGCTGATGATGATGATGATGATGATGATGATGATGACAATGATGATGTTGATGACAACTACGATGACAATGACAATGACGAGGATGATGACAATGATGGATGATGGCCACCAGGATTTGGGACCTGCCATTGTCACCAGTCTGCTGATGTTTTGCTGTTACTTCCACATCTGCCAACCAGGCTTTATAAGACTAATAAGCTGAATTATGCATTTGTTGAGAACATGAAGCCAGGGGACACTCATGAAGCCTATAGGATAGTTGTCAGTAAAGAAGACGCATGCAAAAGATACAGCCATGACCTACTACTAGCAAATCCTATGTGCATGTACAACCTTATACTGTCTCCCTCCATGGAGTTCTAAAGCATTGTGTCTTTAGTTTCTCCTTCCCACTTGCATTATGTGGTTGAGGTGCATACAATGCTAAGTTCAGCAGCAACCTTGCACTCGTTGACTATTGCTTTTTAAGAACAACCAAACCCATATAATTGTCATTGATCATCTTTGCAAAGAAGTTACCCAATTTGCCACTTCCCCCCTTCAGTATACTCCCTTATTATGTTAAGGACTTCACAGGTCATTTGTTTTCTAAAAGGAACATAAAAAGAAAGGATTTCAAAAATAATTGAATAGATTCAATGTTCCACTGTTATTACCTGAGAAATGAAGGGTTGTCAGGGGAAAATGTTAACATTACCAACAAATGTTCATGTCGTAGAAGTGACTCTCAGAATTCTTATGAAGCAGAGAACATTTTATTTTTGCTGACAGGACCACCAAGTCTTTTTCGAATGTGATCGTGCTTACTCAGAGCATTGCCAGTGCAGTTCTCTGAACACAATTTATAACCATTTGCCCTCACAATCAAGTTTCTGTTTCAATATGTGTTACCCCTTCACAGTGCTTCATTTTTCTATAGAGATTTTGCCCACAAAGTGACACATGTCAGTATAAATCATACATTCAGTTTCTTTTAAATACAAAGCCCCTAGATCATCTTATGAGGCTGCTCACGAACTCACCTTATTTAACTTTTGAGACTAACCTTGTCAAAACTGCCATTTCTTGCAAGAGGCACACTGATGAATGTTTAACAATCATCTCCCTAAAAGAAAAAAAGTAAAGAAAGAGAATTCCTGCTACCAACAAAACCCTGAGTTATTGTGGTTTCCAATGTTTCTGGATATAAATATCCCCACATTAACCAATTTCAAATGATCCATGAGATACCAAGGTAGGCAAAGAAAAGAAATGATGTACAAACAGCTCTGGCTCTCATCAAGGAGCTGGTGAAAGCTGTCACCGAGTAACCACTCTCTAACATATATAAGCACACATCCATGTGTTACTACAGTGCAGTCCATGATTTCACACATGAATAGTACTTTCAAGCCTTCTGCCTTTGCCAATGTTCTTTCTCCTGCCAGGAATCCCACATGGAAAATGTCTTCTTCAAGTCCCAGAAAATGGTTCAATCTTTATTCGTAGCTTTGCCACCACCTTCTAAAATAAGAGTTAATTACTCTTTCTTCTTTGTTCACTTAATGTCTTAATGTACTTCATCAGCTTTTATCATATTACCAGTGTGTGTGTGTGTGTGTGTGTGTGTGTGTGTGTGCGTGTGCGTGTGTGTGTGTGTGTGTGTGTGTGTGTGTGTGTGTACCTAACACAGAATCTGGCACACAGCAAATGGATATGTTAATATTTATGAGTAGAAACTCAATGACATACACAGGATGAACCTAGGCCTCCCCATTCATTTGTAGCAAATGTGTAACTTGACCTCATGTGTGTGCTGAACAACTGAAATGGAGGCTGTCCCAGAAGCTGTTGCCTGTATGTGGGCTATGTTTTACTAGCTGGACTGCCTTATCTGGCACTGGGAGAGGAAGCATCTAGCCTTAAAAAGACTTGAAGTGCCAGGGTGGGAGGGATACCTAAGGGGTTCCCTACCTGTTCAATGGAGAAAGGGAGAAAGGATGGAGGAAGAACTGTAGGAGGGAGTGGCTGGGAGTAGAGCAGTGAATCAGATGTAAAGTGAATAAGTAAAAACTAATTAAATTAAAAAATAGAAACTCAATAAACAAAAAATCAAAAGAAACATATTTTTAAATAATAAAAGTAATTTAAAGCCTATTAAAAGTTACAAGACAGACATTTTAAAAGTGAAATATTCAAGTAAGGAAATGAAGCATGTAGCATTTTTGTTTAGAGAGTGTAATATTTAAATACTTAAAATATATTTTACATAATTCCCATTACAGAATTCCCATTTCAGAAATGAAAACAAGCCAACAATCAAAGAAAGAAAGAAAGAAAAAAGAAAAAACCCTCACAAAAGTAAAGCCACTGACTCTAAACCAGAGAGTTAATTATTAATGGAGTCAGGGTTAAAATTTTTCTAATCTGCCTTTTCTGTGGAAATATGAAATCTGTCTAATCTATACCCAGATGTACTGTGAGCTGCCTACAGCACTGGGTATGCAACGGTCTCTTAATAAATATTACTGACTCTTTCCAGCTCCAGTCTAGTAAAGAATAATTCTGTAATATTCATTTAATCTATTTCAGCCATTCAAGTTTTGATGAACTAGTATAGAAATGGGACTTGAAGAGCATGCTGAATTGTAAGGTGTATAATTTTCCAATTCAGCAATATAGCACTACTTCACTCCTTCATTTTATACAGATTGAGTGCCCTCTAACAGCTAACATTTGTTGTCTCCTTAACATGCACCAAGCATATGCTCAACAGTTGACAGGCCTTTTCCCATTCTTGAATCATCTGAGGCATGTACTATTATTATTATCTACATTTGTCATTGATGAGTTAGTAAAATGAGATACTTAGACCCCTTTGCACATGGCAGAGTGTGCAAAGGCCATACCCAAGTCTGACACGAGCATTGGCAAACACAGTGAAATATACAGATCCCTTTGTGGTGTAGAAATGAACTAAGTGAAGACTCCTCATCAGGGCAGGGATCAGGGACAAACAACTCTTTGAAGCTGCCACTGTTCTTCAGAGAGTTTAAAGTCTTCTTGGCACTGCAGGAGGACATTGGTATAATTATATATGAGAATGTACTTGTGCTTGAAATGTCACTTAAATTCAAAGACAGTGGGACAAACTGCCAACCTGTAGGGACAAAGAGGCATCAGCTGTGAAGGAATGTGCTGAAACTGAAGGGAAGCATTGCAAATATACGTGTGTGTGTGTGTGTGTGTGTGTGTGTGTGTGTGCACACGTGTTCATGTGCACACGCACACACATGCATGAAAGAGAGAGACAGAGACAGAGAAAGGGACAGAGACTTGGAGATACAGATACAGAGAGACAGAGACAAAGAGACAAATAGAGACAGAGACAAAGAGAAGGAGGAATGTATTTGAGCCTTGGGAAAAAACACAAAATAATGACATCACCCAAAATTACAGCTGACTGCACCTTAAAGGGTTAAGAGGTTAAGATTATGTCTGAATACTTTGAGGGTTCTGCGTGTCATGAGAAGGAAACTGAACACTAATCTCTAACTGCTGCTTATGAGTGACTACACAGAATTACTATCAAAAATGCTTTTAATGTATCATTTCTCGGCCACATTTGGTAAGAGAACATTTAGGAGAGGTCTGCAACCTAGTTCCGTAGTAGACAGAAATGATGAAGTAGACTCAGAAGAAAGACTGTTCTGACAACATCTCTGGGAGAGCAACTCCCTATACGGCTCCAGGGATTCATCTAACTGTGGTGACAAACGAATGAAGAAGTCACAAGCATACAGACACACAGAACAGCTAGGAGTAAATTGACTGCGGTCTCTATTGGAGAAACCATAGCCCAGAGTGCTTATTACATACACTTTAACTGAGATACGGGGTTGTTTCATAGGACTGAACAAGGAGTAAGTGTTATTACATACAGCTGAATAAAGATGACGGTTTAGCTAGTCTTGGCGGTTCCTCAGAAAATTGGACATACCTGAGGACCCAGCTATACCACTCCTGGGCATATACCCAGAAAATATTCCAACATGTAATAAGGACACATGTGCCACTATGTTCATAGAAGCCTTATTTATAATAGTCAGAAGCTGGAAAGAACCCAGATGGTTTTCAACAGAGGAATGAATACAGAAATTGTGATTCATTTACAAAACAGAGTACTACTCAGCTATTAAAAATGATTAATTCATGAAATTCCTAGGCAAATGGATGGAACTAGAAAATATCATCCTGAGTGAGTTAGCCCAAACACAAAATAACACACATGGTGCACTCACTGATAAGTGAATATTAACCCAAAAGCTCCAAATACTCAAGATACAATTTGCAGACTACATGAATCTCAAGAAGGAAGACCAAAGTATGGATGTTTCAGTCCTTCTTAGAAGGAAAACAAAATACTCACAGGAGCAAGTATGGAGATAAAGTGTAGAGCAGAGTCTGAAGGATCAGCCATGCAGAGACTGGCCCACCTGGGCATCCATCCCATATACAGTTACCAAACCCAGAAACTATTTTGAATGCCAAGAACTGCATGCTGACAGGAGCCTGATTTAGGTGTCTCCTGAGAGGCCCTGCCAGAGCCTTACAAATACAGAGGTGGATGTTCACAGCCAACCATTGGACTGAGCGCAGGGTTCCCAATAGAGAAGTTAGAGAAAGGACTGAAGGAGTTGAAGGGGTTTGCAAGCCCATAGGAAGAAGAACAATATCAACCAACCAGACCCCCCAGAGCTCCCAGAGACTAAGCCATCAAGCAAGGAGTACACATGGCTCCAGCTGCATATGTAGCAGAGGATGGCCTCATCAGGCATCAATGGGAGGAGAGCTCCTTGGTCCTACAAAGGTTTGATAGATGCCCCAGTGTAGGGGAATCGAGGGCAGGGAGGTAGGAGTGGGTGGGTGGTTGGAGGAACACCCTCATAGAAGCAGGAGGAGGGAGGATGTGATAGAGTGTTTCCAGGAGAGACAGAAACCGGGAAAGGGGATAACATTTGAAATGGAAATAAAGAAAATATCCAATAAAAATAATAAGTAAAAAATGAAAGAAAGAAAGAAAGAAAGAAAGAGAAAAAGAAAGAAAGAGCAGGCTGGAGAAGAGTCTTCAGACCATACGCACTCGGGGAGAAAACTCTGGTGCCTGCTTTCTGCACACATTGTCACCATTCATACTCAGAGTAGAGAGAGCCTTTGCCATCCCTCAGAGCCTCTCCTGCGGAAGGCTCTGCCACTCTCATTACTTCCCACATTGACTTCCCAAACATTGATATTTTTAATATTCTCTCTTTTCGTTTTTGCTTCCATTTTCTCTTCCCATCACTCAAATGATGATTTACTCAAAAGTTTATTGGGCAGATAAGGCTTTGACTATGGGCATATCCATTGTTCTACCATGAAAACCTGCTGGTCACTTTGCCTTGGAAGTTTGGTTGTTATCCTTTGTGTTATTTTAATGTCATGTCACTCTTATAAGGATCAGCAACGAAGGGCTGACTTGCACTCACAAGACAGCACCTCTGCCCAGAGCCTCCCTAGGTACCTCCTGGAGGTGGACTCACTGAATTTTGAGTCCCTCTAACCCCAGTTTTGCATTCTCATGTATTTTATGGGTGAATGAGCTCCTGACTGGATGTGTATTACTTGAGATGGGAGGAGCCATGTCAAAGACCAATGCCCCAGCACCATGAACGATAACAGGCTGCTGCTCATCACAGCTGCTTAGAGTGACTCTCAGAGGGTTCTGGTAAAACGAGATGCACAGAAATAGTGCAATTTAAGTTAAGGGCAGGGAAAAACTAAAGACAGAAGGTAGAAATGTCTTTTATAGTAAAGTAACTGACATAGCCACAAGGTATAGGAAAAATTTACTCAAAGGAAGAAAACATAAGTTAGACAAAATGAAAACTTTAGAAGAGAAAGGGACAGAAGAAAGAAAGACCATAGAAAAAGTTTGTAGAGACAACTGGAAACCAGTGGGATTTATGTGACAACAGGAGAGATCTGAAGATACTAGGGAAGTTACTTTCTTCTGAGATGATAGAAAATAGGGCTTTTGCAGAAAACACAGTTTGCAGTGCAGGAAAGAATACAGTTATTAGGAGAAAATCCTTTTAATAATTTACCTGCATCCAAACTCAGAATGCCTGCCAAGTCGTCACAATCACTGTTTGATGGAAAGGCTTCCCCTAAAGGGAGCAGGTGTGGTTGGAGCCCGTTCAAGAGTGGAGTTGATGCTTCCTCTGGCAGACACCCACTTTTTCTTCTCCTGTTCATTCCTCTACTTCCGGCAGGTGCCCTGGGTGCTCCCCCAATCCTGGGGAATTGTATCCAGGTCTCTACCCCAGAGGAGAATTCTCACAAGTGAACTTATTAAAAGCATAGCCATTGTTTATTGCCTGCCTAGCACTCAGGAAAACACTGATGCAGTCCTAGATTTCTGAGCAACCCTCTCATCTCAGGCTATTTCTTTCAAAGGATTCTTTACAGAAAAAAAGTCCAAATGAGTAGGGTTCCTAGTAAAGAAACACTCCACTAGGAAATATGGGGAAAGGAAATCCTGACAAGAGCCCAAATGAAATTATACCACCTGGTTAAAATCAACGAGCCTTGATAGACTATCAGATACCACAGAGAACAGGAAAGAGAGAGGTAGTACCGCAGTAGCAGAATGATGCTGGTTGCTGTCACACACTGATACTGATTAAATAGTAGCCTGAATTATCTGTCACAATGACGATAACAAACACCATGACTTTTCCCTTTCAAGGCTACATCAGCACAATTATTGGATGGCAAATTTCTAGTATCTATGTGATAGTTCTAATTGTCAACTTGACACAATCACTTGGGAAGAGAGTTTCATCTAGATCAAACTGTCCTGCAGAGATTATTTTGATTACACTAATTGCTGTGGGAAAACTCGGCCCATTATGGCCGGCACCATTCTTTAGGCAGGAGATTTTGGTCTATATAAGAGTGGAAAACAAACCGAGCACTCACAAACTCTTATGAATTTATTTCTGTTCTTAATTGTGATGTAACTAGCTACTTCAAACTCCTGCTGCTGTGAATGCCCTGCAAAAAAAATGGACTATAGCCCAGAATTGTGAGCTAAAATAAACCCTTTGTTCTCTAAGCTATTTTGGGGGGAGGTGGTCAGGATATTTTATTCCATCAACTGAAATGAATTTCTGACTGCTGTAAACCTGTATCAGTAGCAAAGGCTCTCTGAAAAAAATCAGTAGAAAAATAGATGACAAAAAGAGAGAAGATAGTTAGACAGATATATAAACATATTTCAAATAGATGAAGAAGAAAATGCATAGGTAGATAGATAGATAGATAGATAGATAGATAGATAGATAGATAGATAGATAGATAGATGAGAGAGTAATCAAATAACTTACAAAATTGTGAGACAGGGTAGGTAGGCTGCTAAAATGTGAAAGCAAGGGTTGTTGCTACAAATTTGAGACAGAAATTCTTCTTCAACAAAACCTAATTTTGCTCTTAACTGTTCAGCAGAGTGCATGAGAGCTACCACATTCCATAGGGAAATCTATAACTCAAGTTTGTAGATTGTATAACTCACAGATTGTAGATAGTAACTACCTCTGTAAACCTTCATGCAGTACCTAATACTTTACTGAATTTTTGGATACTTTAACCTTACCTAGTTGACACATAAAAATTAACTATCAAGTGGCCTAGCTTGTTCCACACAATAGTAAATCGGTTTGGGGTTGTACTTCCATAGAGTCACTCTGCACAGGGGCGTTTTAGGCAAAGCCACACGAGGACATTTGGCTTATATTTATGCATCTGGACAAGACTAACCACAATAGGGAATATGTGGTAGGCAAAGAAGACTCCATAGAAGCAGGAAATAACAGAATAATTATTTAGGAGAAATAATCAGAACCTGAGAATCTCTAGGGGCATAAATATTAATGGGATGCAAACCATTTTTATTTCTGTTTAGGCATCCAAAAAAGAGTGGCCCAACAATACTGGAAGATTAGGCAATATCCAGGGAGGTGGCACCAAGTTACATAGATGTGAACTTCATGAAAGAGATGATGTTCTTTCCATCTGTTAAACTTCATTCTTTCGTACTAATTACCTTATTTTTGCATGTGAATTAATTCTTAAATTTAAATGGTGTTCTCACTTCATCTTTGTTACAGTGGCAAAACACTGACCAAAAACAACTTAGGGGAGGAAAAGATTTATTTCAGCTTACAGATCACACAGTCTGTCATTGAAGGAAATCAGGACAGGAAATCAAGTAAGAATTTGAAGCAGAAACTGTGGAGGAATAAATGTTGCTTGCTGGCATGAATTCAGGCTCATGCTTAGCTAGCTTTCATATAAAGTCCAGTACCATCTCCCAGGGATACGTGCTGCCCACAGTGGGCTAATCACCTAACAATCAAGGTAATCCCCATAGACATGTCCACACGCCAATCAGATTGGGAAATTTGCTCAGTTGAGACTCCCTTCTCAGATAACCCTTGCCTATGTTGAGTCGACTAAGAACAGCACGAAGGTAAATATTACCAAATTGAAAATTGATTTTAATAAAAGCAAACTTAACTTTTTAATGAATTTATTAGACTTTGAAGCTGTAATCAAGTGATGATTGATAACAGCTAACAGTTGTGATGTGCTTGCTCTCTGCCAACACAGCTTACTCACAGCCTTCTCATGTTCTCCTGGAGGCGGCTCATTAAGTCAGGAATCTTGACTTTACACCTAAGAAAGCACGCTTGAAAGAGATAAGTATAATGCCAGCCACAAGCCAACTCCCCCACTGTGGATAAACATCTCAGGATGGCACTTCAGCCTCCATGCTCTTGGTGAGGGGCAGTTCACAAATCATAAAGCCATTGGCATTGAAAGGATTTTCATCACTGTCAATGAGCTGTCTTGCAGAGACATAAGAGGATTGTGCAGTTGGATTGCTATGTCCAGAACCTCTGCACATCCAGATCCAGCCACAAATTCATGATGCACATTGCTCTCCACTCCTGAAAGCTGTGTGACCTATTTGCTTATGTCACTCACCCACAGCTCTGCCAGACAACCTATTTTCTCAAACTTCTATTAAATTGGTACGTATGTTGCAAAGGACTTGGTGTAGCTCTCAGCCTATAGTTGATGAGTGAGGTTCAATTAACAATACAAACTGTTCCTCACTAAAATGAAAATTGCCATTCTAGCAGGAAAGATTTCAAGTCTAAATAGGAAAAGTTTTCACTGGAGCCAACAGAAGTGATTTTAGACTTAGTTCCACCTCAGGCAGCTATATATAGGCTCACCCACAAACCAGAGGCTATCCATATAAGACCATTTTTTGTTGTTTTTATTGTTTTTTTTAAACAAATGCAGATGAATAGCCCATAACCATCAGTCCGCACTACATTAGCAGCATAATGCAAAAATCAAAATGTAAGAGTCTCCAAGTGTTATCAAATCTATTAAGTCCAAAATAGTTCATTGATGACCAATTTCAAAGTGCTTAAATGGTGCAACTGTATCTTAGCTTATGTGAAAATCAATGCAAAAGCATGAATCACCCAAGAGTGTGCTTGAGCCTTCCAAAGACAGTTTGTAATTAGCAAAACATTGATTCAAATAGACAGGACCCTGAAAGATACAAAGATGTGGCAGCTGAAAACCTAGTCTCAGTTCTTTACAATTAATCATTACTATTCTGCCTCCTCCCCACACATGGGAGACTTTTATCTAGACTATAATCATAGAATTTTACATTGTTTGGGAGTTATAATTCAAGTCTGCCATCACAGAGAGATACAAAATGGTATAAAAAAGGAATATTTGGGGAGTGGAGAGAGGGTGAAATAATTCAATTACATTATAATCTCAAGAATAAAATAAGTGACTTTTTAAAGGGAATGCGTTATAAAACTTATGTATGCTTCATTTTAAGATCAGCACTATTGTCATTAATATTTCCAGGATCTCTTTTTCTACCACCTTATATTCTGGTCAATATTAAATAAAGTCCAAGTAAGTACTGTAATTCCTTTAAACTGAAAGGAAGCTGAGGGCTCTTTCCATCGGGCTTTGGTGTCTGCAGAGGAAGAGAAAAACATGTTTGAAGCTGCAGAGAGATAGATAGATGGCTAGAATCATGGTCTTGTTTTCATACAATGCTATTCTCACTTACAAACTAATAGCACAAGGGGTTGACCTGGTGGTCTAAATCTTTTACCTTAAAGTGATTGAGCTAACAGTTAATTACACCATTTTCCAAAAGGAGATCTGACCTTCTCTAAGAAGGTTCTAATAGGCCTGGATACATGCCATAAACTGACATGTATTTGTAATTTATAGACTAATAAATAATTCCTATCTTCTTCCCCCATATTCAAAATATTTAGCAGCTTCTATTTAAGGCAGAACCTTCCATTGTTAACCATGCTCAGTTGTTCTGCCTTGTATCTGAAGATGGAAAAGGTCATTCAGAGGGCATACTGATGATAGCAAGAATTGGCATATGTCACATTTGGGCCAACTCACTTTGTTGGTGGTATAGCACACTGCACTTTGTGTTCCCCTGCCTTTTGAATAAAGGAAGATGGAGAAGATCAATATGGTCTGATCAGCCTGGTCCACTGGTTACTATAACAAGCAAACCTGACCAGTTTTGTAAGGAGAGTGATCCTTAGAGTTTGGACAGAGTCATTTGTTATTACATCATGACTACATGTAATTGAATTCAGAAAAGAATGTGGTCAAGCCTCCTAGACATATTTCTGAGATAAGAATGAAAACAAACCTGAGAGTCCACCTTACACCAATAAGAATGGCTAATATCAAAAACTCAAGTAACAGTAGATGCTGGCAAGGTTATAGAAAAGGAGAAACACTCTTCCACTGCTGGTGGGATTGCAAGCTGGTACAACCACTCTGGAAATCAGTTTGGCAATTACTCAGAAAATTAGACATAGTACTATCAGAGCAGAGGACCCAGCTATACCACTCATGGGCATATACCCAGAAGATACTCCAACATGTAATAAGGACACATGCTCCACTATGTTCATAGCAGTCTTATTTATAATAACCAGAAGCTGGAAACAACCCAGATGTCCCTCAACAGAGGAATGGATACAGAAAATGTGGTACATTTACACAATGGAGTACTACTCAGCTATTTAAAAAGATGAATTCATGAAATACTTAGGGAAAAGGATGGACCTGGAGGATATCATCCTGAGTGAGGAAAACCAGTCACAGAAGAACACACATGGTATGCACCCACTGATAAGTGGATATTAGCCTAGAAGCTCCGAATACCCAAGATACAATTCACAGACTAAATGAAGCTCAAGAAGAAGGAAGACCAAAGTATGGGTACTTTGGTCCTTCTTAGAAAGGAGAACAAAATACCCTTGGGAGGAGATACAGAGACAAAGTGTGGAGCAGAGACTGAAGGAAGGAAAATCTAGAGACTGCCCCACCTGGGGGTCCATCCCATATACAGTCACCAAATCCAGACACTACTGTGGATGCCAACAAGTGCTTGCTGACAGAAGTCTGATATTGTTGTCTCTTAAGAGGCTCTGCCAGTGCCTGACAAATACAAAAGTGGATACTCTCAGCCAACAATTGCACTGAGTACAGGGTCCCCAATGGAGAAGCTAGAGAAAGGACCAAAGGAGCTGAAGGAGCTTGCAGCTCCAAAGGAGGAACAATAGGATCTAACCAGTACCCCCAGAACTCCCAGGAACTAAACCACCCACCAAAGAGTACACATGATTCCAGCTGCAGATGTAGTAGAAGGTAGCCTTATTGGACATCAATGGGAGGAGAAGCCCTTGGTTCTGAGAAGGACTGATGGTCCAGTGTAGGAGAATGCCAGGACAGGGAAGCAGGAGTGGGTGGGTTGGTGAGGAAAAAGAGGGGGGATGGGATAGGGAGGTTTGGAAAGGGAGACCAGGAAAGGGGATAAAACATTTTAAATGTAAATAAAGAAAATTTCTAAAAAAAAAAAAGAATGCACTCACATGCACTCCCAATTTGAAAAGATGTGTTCATTGATGCTTATTTGAGGGAGATACAAAGCTTATTTTCTCAATGGGTAAACTTAAAAGCACATTCAAAATTATTTGTTAACCTAATGGTTTTATGACATATTTTTGGAATATTTATTTGACTACAGACAATTCTTTTTACTTAAATTGTAAATATAGGTAAACATAGCTACAAATATGTAATTTGGCTACATGTTTCTTTTATAAACAGTTTACATATCAGGAAGAATGAAGCTAACTGTAAAAGAGGAACAGAGTGTGGAGCTGGCAATTTCACAAAAAGCACTATGGGGTTAATTCATGTTGTATTGGTCAAATGTGCCCAGTAGCCTGGTCAGAGCAGAAATCAAAGGACATCTCTATGGTATACATGCAAATATGCCTTTGTGCGCACGCACACACGAACACACATACTTGCTGACCCTCTTCTTTCTTGCTTCCATTTCCACTCCTTTCCCTTCTCCTTCTAATGGCATCTTTTGCTATGCTAGACAACAACAGCAAGTGCCTAATTAATGGATCTCATCAAATTTCTTTAACTTGGTACATAATGCTCATTGGATATTTATTAATCTCAAAGCTAATCAGAGCTCAAAGGCCAGCTGTAGGAAATTCAGGCAGCCCAAGATACCAGGATCAAAGCTGATACATCCCAGAAACCTAACTGCAGCCTATGAAGGATGGATCTTGAATTAGTCTATGGTCAAGGACCACATCAGCATCCCCATGGGGGAGTGAGATGATAGGAAATCAAAGGTTCAAGCCCTAATCCTAACAGGTTCTTTCAGAATTTTAACCAAGGGCTTAGAAATATGTGTTTTAGCAATCTTCCCAACTACTGTTTAAGAATAACTTTGTAAAGTTTTAAATCAGCCCACCAGTCTCCCCTCATCTCTGTTTCTATATGCACTGGAACTCAGATAGTGGCATTTCCCAGCGGAGCAGCTCCTGGGTGTACACTATTGTGGTGTCCTGAAGCCTCTGTTTGATTAGACCTTGTTGATGGCAGTAGATGCAGCTCCATGTACCAAGGAAGTGCCAGGCAATTACCTTTTCTTAGATAACTTCAAGATTAACAGGCTCACTATGTTCAGATTAGCAGCACTTCCCACCCTGCTCCCAGCCAGAATGGGAACACACTGTTCTTTGTGCAGGCCAAGGGGCTTGCTTCCCAGCCATCAGTTTGGGTAAGGGAGACCATGATCAACATAAGTCACTGTCTGTTCCCAGATTATCACCATTACCCAACCAGTGAAACATTCTGTCCTGCTGCACTGCTCTGCTGGTTGGCCTGGCTCAGGCCCTGACTGGGCAACCACACAGGGAATTCTGTTCAACAAAGAGCAGGCCCATTCAGAAAGCCTCTGCCTCCTGACCCTGGGAACAAATGTCAGTGTAGCAAACTACCACTTACAGAGAACCGGTATAAAATGTGCAAGAACCTCATTGTGTAGCCCTTCCTAGCCAGATGAATTCTGAAGTGTTTAATATGTTCCCCAGTGGAGGTTACCGTGTGGAAAACTGGCCTTAGGGAAAGGGAGCCTGGAAAAGATGTTTCTTTTTTCTTTTTCTTTCTCTCTCTCTCTCTTTCTTTCTTTCTTTCTTTCTTTCTTTCTTTCTTTCTTTCTTTCTTTCTTTTTTTTAGAGAGGGTTTTCTCCCATCTCTGGAGTGCCTCAAATTGTCCCTCATCTTCCTTGCAGCATGAAGACACCAACACTGACAATGGTGCCAGAAGGGTGAATTAATGTCCTGGCCAAGTGCAGCATCAATCCCTTCACCAACAACACCCCTGTACCCATCCCCATACAATGGGAAAAGATGTTTCTATCTTCCCTATCTCTGTATTTCACCTTGAAGTTGTTTGCATCAGATTAGAGGTTCCATCAGTGCATATGTATTATAAGAAACCTTTCCTGGGCAATGGTGGCACATGCCTTTAATCCCAGCACTTGGGAGGCAGAGGCAGGCAGAGCTCTGAGGTCGAGGACAGCCTGATCTATACAGAGAAACCCTGTGTTGAAAAATAATGATGATGATGATGATGATGATGATGATGATGATGATGATGATGATGATGATGATGATGATGATGATGATGAGAAGAAGAAGGAGGAGGAGGAGAAGGAGGAGGAGGAGGAGGAGGAGGAGGAGGAGGAGGAGGAGGAGGAGAAGGAGAAGGAGAAGGAGAAGGAGAAATCTTCCATGAACAAAAATGAGATAAATATAATGAATATATCTGCCCTCAGTAGCATATATATGTTCTGCAGTGGCAATGAAGCCCGCATCAAATTCATCAAAGGCAGAGGAGAGCACAACAAATCACCCAATGATTCTCTCTAAAAAAGTGAAAGCAGAAAGAAGAAGGAAAAAAAACCTTTCACACAACATGAGAGTATTTTTAAAAACAATGTTTTTAAACATTAAAACTTTAAGGCCTCTGGCCATAAAATAGAACCAAATGCTCATATGTGCAAACACGACCCTCCTAAAATTCCTTATTTTGTTAAATGCTTCAAATCTATCTGATCTCATCAGATGAGATTAAAAATAGATGTATGAGTAACAATAGAAAAAAATGTCTTGGTACAGAAGTAGCAATAGAAAAAACCTGGTTTCTTCCCTAGCCTAAAAAAATAAATAAATAAATAAATAAATAAATAAATAAATAAAAATGTCCATGTTGCCCATTATAACACCTGCTGCTCAAAATGAAGGGCTGAGCCAAGAAAGGCTTGGCCTTCCATCCAAATATCCATCTACCCGGAGAGAATTCAAGCTGTCCAGCCACACACCAGCTGCTTGCCTAGTAGCTGCAGAAAGTCAATCCCGCTTTCCTGGTCCTTCTTCATGCTTGCTCTCCTGTTCTGCCACCTCTGACTTTCTCTAGCGTAGAAACTGCTAACACTGCCTCAGCACCCACTGTGAACCCATAAACCAGTATGAGGCTCTTCTAGGAAAGGTTGGAGACGTCTTGCTTTTCCTTTAGCCCCTCTCTTCTACTTCTAACGTGATACCACAATGATGTGTATAGGATGGAAAGGAGAAGCAGAGGTTCCCCCCCCCCGGGGTTAGGGAAAATGAGCCTTATGTTTTTATTAGATATTTTCTTTATTTACATGTCATATTTCCCAGATTCCCCTCCAAAAAACAAAACAAAAACAAAAACAAAAACAAAAAACAAGAACAAATCCTTGTTCCCTCCCCCCTGCCCCCTACTCCTGCTTCCCACCTTACCCTCTCCCTCTTCCTGGCCCTGGCATTCCCATACACTGGGGCACAGAACCTTCACAAGGCCAAGGGCCTCTCCTCCCATTGATGACTGACTTGGCCATCCTCTACTATACATATGCTGCTGGAGCCATGAGTCCCACCATGTGTACTCCTTGGTTGGTGGTTTAGTCCCTGGGAGCTCTGAGAGTACTAGTTAGTTCATATTGTTGTCCATCCTAAAGGGCTGCAAACCCTTCAGCTCCTTTGGTCCTTTCTCTAGCTCCTTCATTTGGGGACCCTGTACTCAGTTCAATGGATGGCTGTGAGCCTCTACTTCTGTATTAGTTGGGTACTGTTAGAGCCTCTCAGGAGACAGCTGGATTGTCCTTCCTTCAGTCTCTGTTCCATAGTTAGTCTCTGCAACTCCTTCCATGGGTATTTTGTTCCCCTTTTAAGAAGGAATAAAGTGTCTGTCTACATTTTGGTCTTCCTTCTTCTTGAGTTTCTTATGGTTTGTGGGTTGAACTTCATATATTCTGAAATTCTGGGCTAATAACCACTTATCAGAGAGTGCATACCATGTGTGTTCTTTTGTGATTGTGATACCTCACTCAGGATGATATTTTTTTAGTTCCATCCATTTCCCTAAGAATTTCATAAGTTCATTGTTTTTAATAGCTGAGTAGTACTCCTTTGTGTAGATGTACCATAGTTTCTGTATCCACTCCTCTGTTGAGGGACATCTGGGTTATTTCCAGTTTTTGGCTATTATAAATAAGGCTGCTATGAACATGGTGGAGCATGTGTCCTTATTATATGTTGGAACATCTTCTGGGTATATTCCCAGGAGTGGTATAGCTGGGTCCTCCAGTAAAACTATGTCCAATTTCCAGAGGAACCGCCAAACTGATTTCCAGAGTGGTTGAACCAGCTTGCAATCCCACCAGCAGTAAAGGAGTGTTCCTCTTTCTCCACAACCTCTCCAGCATCTGCTGTCACCTGAATTTTTGATATTAGCCATTCTTACTGGTTTGAGGTAGAATCTCAGGGTTGTTTTGATTTGCATTTCCCTAATAACTCAGGATGTTGAACATTTCTTTAGTTGCTTCTCAGCCATTTGGTATTCATCAGTTGAGAATTCTTTGTTGAGCTCTGTACCCCGTTTTTTAATAGGTTTATTTGGTTCTCTGGAGTCTTGAGTTCTTTGCATACATTGGATATTAGCCCTCTATCAGATAGAGGATTGGTAAAGATCTTTTCCCAATTTGTTGGTTGCCTTTTTGTCCTATTGACAGTGTCTTTTGCCTTACAGAAGCTTTGCAACTTTATGAGGTCCCATTCATCAATTCTTGATCTTAGAGCATAAGCTATTGGTGTTCTGTTCAGGAAGTTTTCCCCTGTGCCTATTTGCTCAAGGCATATGTGCCCCACTTTCTTTTTTATTAGTTTCAGAGTATCCGGTTTGATGTGGAGGTCCTTGATCCACTTAGACTTGAGCTTTGTATTAGACTTGAGCTTTGTACAAGGAGATAGGAAAGGATCGATTTGCATTCTTCTACATGCCAACCTCCAGTTGAACCATCACCATTTGCTAAAAACCATTTGCTAAATGGAGCTAAAACCATTTGCTGAGTTTTTTCCACCGGATTGTTTTAGCTCCTTTGTCAAAGATCAAGTGACCATAGGTGTATGGGTTCATTTCTGGGTCTTCAATTCTATTCCATTGATCCACCTGCCTGTCACTGTACCAATACCACGCAGTTTTTATCACAATTGCTCTGTAGTACAGCTTAAGGTCCGGAATGGTGATTCCATCAGAGGTTCCTTTATTGTTGACAATAGTTTTCCCTTTTCTAAGTTTTTTGTTATTCCAGACAAATTTGCAAATTGCTCTTTCTAAGTCTGAGAAGAATTGAGTTGGAATTTTGATGGGAATTGCATTGAATCTGTAGATTGCCTTCAGCAAGATGGCCATTTTTACTATATTAATCATACCAATCCACGAGCATGGGAGATCTTTCCATCTTCTGAAATCTTCTTCAATTTCCTTCTTCAGAGACTTGAAGTTCTTGTTAAACAGATCTTTTACTTGCTTAGTTAGAGTTACATCAAGGTATTTTATGTTGTTTGTAGCTATTGTGAAGGGTGTTGTTTCCCTAATTTCATTCTCTGGCTGTTTATCCTTTGTGTAGAGGAAGGCCACTGATTTGCTTGAGTTAATCTTATATCCAGCTACATTGCTGAAGTTGTTTATCAGGTTTAGGAGCTCTCTGGTGGAATTTTTGGGGTCACTTAAGTATACTATCATATCATCAGCAAATAGTGATAATTTGACTTCTTCCTTTCCAATCCATATCCCTTTGATCTCCCTTTGTTGTCTAATTGCTCTGGCTAGGACTTGAAGTACAATATTGAATAGGTAGGAAGAGAGTGGGCAGCCTTGTCTAGTCCCTGATTTTAGTGGAATTGCTTCAAGTTTCTCTCCATTTAGTTTGATGTTGGCTACTGGTTTGCTGTATATTGCTTTTACTATGCTTAAATATGGGCCTTGAATTCCTGATCTTTCCAAGACTTTTATCATGAAGGGATGTTGGATTTTGTCAAATGCTTTCTCAGCATCGAATGAGATGATCATATGGTTTTGTCTCTGAGTTTGTTTATATAGTGAATTACGTTGATGGATTTCCATATATTGAACCATCCCTGCATCCCTGGGATGAAGCCTACTTGATCGTGGTGGATGATTGTTTTGATGTGTTCTTTGATTCTGTTTGCAAGAATTTTATTGAGTATTTTTGTGTCAATATTGATAAGGGAAATTGGTCTGAAGTTTTCTTTCTTCGTTAGGTCTTTGTGTGGTTTAGGTATAAGAGTAATTGAGGCTTCATAGAATGAATTGGGTAGAGTACCTTCTGTTTCTATTTTGTGGAATAGTTTGAGGTGTATTGGCATTAGGTCTTCTTTGAAGGTTTAATAAAACTCTGCACTAAACCCATCTGGTCCTGGACTTTTTTTGGTTGGGAGACTGTTAATAACTGTTTCTATTTCATTAGTAGATATGAGACTGTTTAGATCATTGATCTGATCTTGATTTAACTTTGAAATGAGACTTTTTAAAGGAAGATGATGGAATGGTGAGGTGAGATCCAACCTCGCCCCCTACTTCTAGCCTATTTTTCTAACTCATGATAGAGATCTTGATCCTATCAGGAAGCTCATTTTCTTTCTCAAGGACTTGATTCACAAAATAATTTTCTGTCCTGTCTGGACTTGACTTATGGTTTATTTTATTTTATTTATTGGATAGATAAGCCTTAACATGCAAATGCTCTTTTGTTTTCTTGTTTACTCCTGAATGGACAATGATTCTTGCTTCTTTCATTTTAGGGGCCTTCCATTCAGGCAGAACCCATATCAGTCTAGCAAAACTACAAGCACATGGTACCCTTACTATTGATCTTCACTGTATAATCAATGACACCATAATGTGAATCTTTCCTAGTTTATCATGTTTACAAGCAATGGTGCCCTCTGACAGTTCTTACAACATCATATAGGATGTCCCTATGTTCTCATCCAGGGCCACTCAAGCTATAAGGTTGGAAATAAAGACCTAATTTTGATTGTCAAAAGCATAGCCCATGGAAAATTAAACTCTTCAGAGACAGTCTTCTTGCAATTTACAGAGAGATTTTGTGTATACTGGCAGAGGCTCTTTTGGTAGCCCTAAATCAAAATAGTAACCTTCTGGCTTTCAGATCTTATGCCACTGAGAAGCCTTCCTTGACCACCTTATTGAATTCAGCCTGCCTCCAAACTCAAGCCTCTGTTACATTTTTTCTCAGTCTACCATTTAATTTTTAGCAATACCAAAACAGTGATTAAACTCACCACAGCACTTATTTTTAACTTTAGTTATTACTTCTTCCCACATTTAAACTCTTTTCTCTGTAACTTCCTAGTCTCTTCTTACTTTGACTACTAGGATGAAGCAGAGATTTCATTAAAATCTTGGTTTATACAGTCCAGTAGCACCCAACTGACCAGGAAAGTTACATGGCCAATCTGAAAGACAAGGCAGAGGAAAATATCAGTTTGTGAACTCGTACTTATGACTCAAACACTGTACTAGAAAATGTCAATCATCTACCAGGTCACTAATGTTGATAAATATACTAAAATGTCTTCTGGACTCACTGAAATGTAGATAGCAATTTCCAGATGTTTGTCTCTCTCTCACAAATTTCTTATGTTGAGACCTAGCTCAACCTAGCTCCAGGTGATGGTGTCAGGTATCAGGCCCTTCAGAAATGATTAGGTTGTGGGTCACTGTCTTCATGGATAGAGTATTCTTATACATGTCTATAGGAATATTTTGTCTCTTCCTTTATGTGAGAAAGGCACATCTTGAAGCATTAGTTCAATCCTTACCAGGCACAGACTCTGCAGGTATCTTAACTTGATAATCCCCAATTTTGTACATTGTGAGCAATTGTAGACGATGTGTAAATAACTCAGTCTAAAGTGTTTTGTTATAGATCTCAAACTGACTGAGACAGTAGGACATTCCTCCCATGATCTAGGATGTATTTAATAACAAAATTGAGAACTACAAAGAACGTGTTGAAAACAGATTGGGAAATCAAGAAAATAAGTGTCTGTCTATCATTCCAGAGCTCAGGAAATGCCACTCACCACTGGTCTATAACTTTGATGTAGGTTTGGTACTGCCATCCCTGCCTAGGATCTAGAGTGCTAAAGAAGATGGACAGTTGATAGGCCAATCAGGGAGAAAAGAAGGGACACATTATGAAAATGATGGCTTGTAAGGGCTTTTTATTTTACTTTATATTAATTTTTGCTGGCTAACTGAAATTGGCTTTAAAAATTCAGTATTTTTCTTTATTATTTGGGCTCATTGTTAGATTTATCCAATGAAAGATTCTTAAAGATTGTTGGTAATTTGTTTTAAAGCCAAAGAAAATGACTGGCATAGAAATGTTGGCTGACACCATGCTCCAAGTGCACTATGAGTATATCTATATGCCATCTACAGTGTGCCCCCAATAGTCTCTTATACCTTCAACAACTATCTAGTTATTTTGTTGATTGGTTTAGAGACTCCGTAGTAGATCTATATAATGGAGAATGCTGCCTTTTTGCCTGGGAAATAAAATACGTTTGCCACCAAGTCAAGCCCACTCTGTTTAGTAAAAATCAACCTTCTCTCTTCTCTCTATTCCCACTTATTACTTACCTCACTATCTAGCCTCCCAGGCCCCAGTTTTACCCTTCTCTAACCCATTTTTCTAATGGTTAAAGTGATTTTCCTGAAGATCTATTCTAATCAAGATACCTGGGTATTTAACTCCTATTGTCATCTAAATGTAATAATTAAATTCTGTATTTGATCTTGATGACCTACTTGCAATGGGCTACTAGTAGGCAACCTAACACATGACGCTTGGTCATCCTATCTGGGCTTCATCTCTGAGGCTAATAATAATAATGGCAAACAATTAAGATAAAGTTATTATAGATTATGAATCCTTATAAGTCAAGCAGTGCCACATATAATTTAATAGGAGCTAAGTAAATGATAGTCCAATTATTAAAAATTAGATAACTGGTGTAATGGTTGGTTTTAACTGTCAACTTGACAACTTGTAGAATTACTTAAAAAGAGAGTCTGGATAAGAAATTATCTCTATTGTGCTGACCTGTGAGTGATGCCTTTAATAGGGTTCATTGCAGTAGGAAGATCCAAAATGAACATGGATAGCATCATTTCACAGGGTAGGCCCTAAGAGGATGGGAAGAAAGGACCAGCATGCCTGCATCCTCTCACTGTCTTGACCGTATCTTGACTAGATGTTTCAAGTTCCTGTCACCTTGATGATGTACTGTAACTTAGAATCCTGTCTAAAGTAACCCCTCTCTTCCTAAGTTGCTTTTGGTCCGGTCATGTTATCAAAGCAGAAAAAAATGAAACTATAATGGCTGGAAAGAATGAATAGGGGTTTTCACATGTAGTAAATGCTTGAAAGAGAAGAAAAAGAAAGCTTAGGAAGTTGGACAGATAGGAAGGAGTAGGGCAGTCATTTAGTGACAGTCTATCTGACATTGAGCTTCATTATGTGGCTGGAATCTTTTTATTGTTTATTCCATATTTACCCTTGTATTGAATCATGGATGGTGTATGGTAGGGGGAAGCCTTGTACTTCCCTTTGGGATTTGAGCAGCAAATGGAAGTACTAGTGAGACATGCTTCAACACTGAAATGAGTTTTATTTGCTGTGCCAGGGGCTCTGAAATATCACCAAGAGCTCAGGTATATCAGAACTATCTCTGACAGTGATCGCTATGGGTACTTTGCTCTTCATATACTGCAAGAAATGGGAAATTTTCATTTAAGCATCCAAGGTGAAGGCTTCCATATTCTCTGATGGCTCAGGAAAAGGACACAGAGCTCAGACTGTACCAGAGTAAATCCGGCTTAAGGTATTTCTGTGACCTCTAGTCAGTTACTGTAGTAAAGGATATGGGATGTATTGCCACACTTCCATACGGACTCACCAGAGAAATTAAGGTTGAGCTCATTGCCAGACTGAAAGGAAAACAGGAAATAATTTTTATAGACCCTAGGAACACTATTATTTGTGAATGAAGGAAATTGGTGCATTCTGGCTAAGAATTCTGTCTGAAAGAGAAGGAAGTATCCTGGGGGAAGAGTTCATCCTCAAGAGAACAACCCAAGTACACAAGACACTCAGCCCAAGGACTACGCCCAGGAGAGGATGAATTGTGGGACCTGAAATGAACATAATCTTTAGAGCATGCTTAAAGAATGATCTAACAACTATACAAAAAAAAAAGATAACAAGAGGCCAAAATGTCATTTAAAGTAACTCCAAAAAAAGACAAAATTATAACGCAGACCCAGAACTTCCAATTCCAAATTACATGATGAATTTTAACCATAATTGAAAAAAACAAAACTTCATAGCAGCTAGAAAACTTGTAATAGGCCTCCAGGTAATGAAGCCATGTGCATACACATAGTCTAGCCATATGATATGTAATATGCATGTATGTCACTATTAAAACTATAATAAGCATCTTCTAATCAGTTGCACCCATGAAAACAGACACCTTGAGGTCTTGTTAATCTCTGTGCCACAAAGCTCATTTTTTTCATTTGAATCCTTAACTTTTACAGCAGATGAACTTCTTGTATTTATTTTTAGGCACTGTGCTCTGGGCTGCCTGCATCATGTCAATGTTTGCTGTACTAACTTTGCATCTAAAGGTTATTCAACACACTAAGATATGAAAAAGCACTCACACTTTTACCTCAAAGAAATTGTGCTTGGATTCTGCTGTATGTTCTGATGGTGTTAAATGTCAAAAAAAATAACTGGAAATATAAAGTACTGGGAGTTGTGCTACAACTCTGCCCTAGATTGTCTGTGCTGTTGAAGGATATGAAGACGTCACTTCTCTTGAGCTCAGAGCTGGCATTCTGGTATCAGTCTGTCAGATTTCTGGGAGGAATACAGATTGGGAGATAAAAAGATAAGTCAGTGATTATTTCTCTCTGCCTGCAATGCATGTATCCAGAGTCATAAGGAACAGAATCCTAAGAGGTACCTGAAGGACTCAGAGGGCACATGAGTGGTGAAAGGGACTTTGATTCCTTGGCATTTAATTCTCATGTCAACCTTAAATGTGTCAATATTATCTCAACTCTGTGAACAATGAAATCAGGTCTTAGGCAAGTCAAATTATGAGGCACAGAGCTCTTTCTTACCTTGCTCTCCAATTAATAGCGGAACTAAAGCCCACGGTTACTTCTGAGTGGAATTTAGACTCTGACTCAAAAGCCAGCAGTGATGTCTCCAAGCAGCTCCCTGGTGGAAGAAGTCACCTATTTGCTTCTGAATCTGTCCATTGTTTCAAAGCATAGGCAGGATCTTGTCATAACTGCTACTTCAATCATGAGTGAAACTGCTCATGAGTATAGAGAGAGGCCAGGACACTTCCTAATTTTAAAGCAGTGGACTTAGCCAAGAAAAAAGTGCAGGTCAGTCAAGGAATGCTTCCAGGTAGAGCCAGGCAGCTCCATCAAAGCTTTGCACATCCACACGTACATGCTCACACACACAACTCGAGGTGGAGGGGCGAGGGAGTGGTACTCACAGCCAAGGCATACTAACTATATCAACTCAGGAAAAGAGGTAAGTTTTAAAATGGTCTTGAAAAATCCTCCTTTGTTAAGAAATGAAATTGATTTGTCTTTTGTTTCTACTCAAAGAGCAGGAGATGCTGTATTTCAGTGTCTCCAGACACAAAGGAATAAAGTGCTATTTATTTTTAATGATAGCAATAAGTGTTATTAGTATATTATAACTAAAATAGTTATAATAGTTATATTAAAATTACCTCATATTTTAACCACATGATATGATCATTATCATTAACAAACAGGAGCACATCATATGTCTGCATAGCCACCTTACAGCACTAATGGCCAGACATCACACTGCACAAGTACATACAGTCCCAAAGCTAAAGGACATCATGTCCATGGTGTTCTACAATCTACGGCCATGGTTAAATCCAGCCAGTATCTGTTCTTTGTAATGACAATGGAATGGGCTTACAGACCTTTATTGAGTGTCATTCACAGGTGTCTTCAGGCTCCACAGCCTCCAGTGATCACAAGGAGTAGATGCCTTGCAAAACTAACACTCATTACTTGATTCTTTACAGAGAAAACTGCCAACTTCTGACCTAGGTTGTGTGACAGTGTTTTATACTTTGTTCTGTATATTAACATCCATGCCCCTCAGGAATTCAATTAAAATATCATAGTACATTACTGGCAATATCCATCCTACATCCACTACTCTGTGACTGTTCATGTAATCAATTTGAAGGAATATTCCGTCTTCCTTTACTCATAGCCACTGGCAGCAGGACGTATCTGACCCTTGACATATGCCTACCATACTTTATATATGGTAGTCTTTCTGTTTGGGTCAATCAAAACCTCCTGGTAAGAAATTCCAAGTGATAGAACTGGAGAAATGTCTCAGCAACTAAGCTCTATATTCCTAGCACTCACATGACACTGCATAGACATCTGTAATTCCAGTTCTAGGAGATTTGATGCCTTCTTTTGACATTCATGGGCTCCTGCACGCACATAGTATATATAAATCCATGTAGATTTATAAAGATACATATTAAAAATAAACTTTGACTGGATGAAAACTCTCTAATACTCATTAGAAAATTAGTTTTACCCAACAAAATAATAAATATGTCCTCAATCACTACTCAAGTGATTAAAAATAAAGTGCAGTGTATGAAATGACACCAGACAGTGCTTACCAATATGCCCAACCAGTACTATGGCATTCCAACAGCACTCTGCTACCTAGTGACATTACCAAATAATTTTAATTCTCCTTTCATGAAGACTCCAATTATAAACCAATTCCCTTTAGATTTAGTAGACTTTGATAGCAATTCTCTTATACCAAAAAAATAATGGGCTGTGAGTATAGTTTCAATGCTAATAAGAGGCAGTTAAAGAGCCCAGAGAAGTTCATTCCGACTGTTTTCATTGTCATTATAAACAGTGCATAATAGCCCTTCAGTTATAGACTTAATGTATATCAAAAACGTAAGTTCTATGAAAATTTATCTCAACTTAATTGTAATTTCATTTCTAGTATGTTGCCCCTTTAATAAATAAAAATTCTACATGCCTATTTCATTGTTCTCAAGTTAGGCACTACAAGTTGGATGAATAACAGGAGAGAGGGCTGCCAATGAAATCAATGCTATCACTGTCAATAAGTAATGAGACTTGCTCAGCCACCAAGCTTGAATTGAGCCTCTTCCCTGTCCCTTGAAAGCTTTACAAATAAAACAATATTGATGATTGAAAAATAAATAAAATTGTGGGTTCTAGCCTGCTATGGAGCAACAAAACAAGAGGACACATTCAAGAAGTCCCCAAGTCATATGAGAAAGCTTTTGTCTAACTGTCTTACTGATATTCACATACATTCACAAAACAAATCTGCAATACATGTGCAGCTCTCTGCATTTCAACTTTGTAATAAGCCAATGACCATAATTCTGATCAAGTAACTGAACATTTTCAACATCCCAGAATTCATCACCACCACTGCTGAGGAATATTCACCACTACAGTCTCATCAGTACTGACACACTGCTTGCATTTCAACTAAACAGAGGCAATCACTTCTGTGGCTCTCCACTATCCACTGAGAGTTCTGGTTTCTAGATTTAGCTATATTGTTCTCTCACATCCACCCCCTCCATGTGTGTGTGTGTGTATTCATGGTTTTTCATTTTATAAGCTGTCTCAATGATTTTACACATTAACTCAAAGAAAGAGTGAGTATGCTCATAGGTTCGGTACAAGACTATAGAGGGACCATTTGATCATGGATGGTGAAGGAGCTCATATCTGGAAGGAAAGGCCCTATATCTTCCAGAAGACTTGTGGACACTTAACAGTTGTTGAGAGAGAGGGAGTCATATTCCTTAGTATGTTGCCTCTATTTAAAAATATAATGTCTCCTAATCTTCACTTATACAAGCAATGAAACCTAAATAATACAGTGAGCAACAAATAAAAGACATGGAGTTAGAAGGAACATTTGTTGGAAAAAAAGGAGTTTGGTAGAAGGGAAAAAAGGACAAGAGAAGATAATCAGAGGATGTGATCAATGTAAATTATCTGTATTCATGTAATTGTTAAAAAATAAATAAAAGAATTTTAGGATACCATACTAGTTTCTGACAATTTGACACAAGCTAGAGTCAGCTGCGAAGAGGGAAAATTAATTGAGAAAATACCTATATCAGATTAGCCTATAGGCAAGTCTGTGAGCATGTTCTTGACTAATGATTGATGTGGGAGGGTCTGGTACAACTGTATACCTCATGGTCCTGGATGAAATAAGAAAGCAAGCTGAGCAAACCATGTACAGCAAGCCATTCCCCTGTGATCTCTGCTTAAGTTCTGCATCTGAGTTCCTGCTGTGAGCTCCCATCTAAGCTTCCCTTATTGATGGATATTACCCACCAGCCAGATACACCCTTTCCTCCCCATGCTACTGTTGGTAAGAATATTTTATCCCAGCAACAGAGGCACAACAAGGTACAACATGAGTAAAATGTTCCAAAGTTGTTTCTTCAAATAACCATTTTTAACAACTTTATTTAACTGTAGTTAGACAGAAGAGCACAGTAGAATGCCACACTTATGATATTAAGGTACCTGATTGCAATAATTAGTTTTGAAAGACTCTATTCTCTGTGTGAAATGTTCGTGACAGACTTGGGGATTAATAGAAATGGAAGAAAAAGAAAGCAACTCGGAATTGTTACATGAACAAACAGTTGGACCAACTCTGACTTTTCATGTGATAAAGTAAACATCCTTTCAGTTGTGTGCGTGATTGACACAGCCAGACAAGATGCACTTCAGGACACTATGTTTAATGAAGACTGTTATGGAAGCTTACATATTGTATGATTCCATTCCTGTAATATTCTCAACATGACACTATCACAGAGATGAAGAAGAAATTAATGGATGTCAAGAGACAGGGATGGATGAGGAGCAGGAACTGGTGGGATGGGATGGGTACTAGTTCAATAGATGTGTCTGCAGGTTATCTGAAGTTCAAATGGAGCTCAGCAAGCCATACTCTAATCTGTGTATAGCTTGGTGTAAACCTCTCTGAACACAAGTCTGGGCTTCCCAGATGGTCTGACTACTTTCCAGGTCATCCAGCCCTTGACACTCACTTTTGAATCATAACATTTTCAATCTTTTCTTGTTTACTAATGCCATTTATTGGAAATTGAAATCAGGCTTTCTCCTGGGGGCTGCCCTTCCTGATGTTACTTACCTGACCCCTGTAAACCACCAAGTTGGGTGTTAAGTAGCTATATCCTCAATCTTGTCATGTTGCCCACTCCAGTTCCCCTAGACATCAGGATACATAAGGCATTCTTCATTCTTCTCCTACACATCTAAGGCTATTCTTGTCTAATACTTTAAAACATTTCTTTCCCTACATGGTCCTTTTCTACAAAGCTCCTTCTGTCATTCTTAGTAATTTCAAAATCTATGCAGATAAGAATTTCAAAATTCTGGATTTTCATTCTCCAAACTCGTCACACTGCTTCTGACATTCCTTCCTACCCTTGGCCATTTGTTCCTTCAAACAGAACCTCCACTTGGATTTAAATCTCCCCTCTCCCCTCTCTGAAGTCTCTATTCCCAGCTGACACATACCCAGGCTCAGCACTGGCACCCGAACCCCATCTTTTTAGCTTCTAAACAGCCTTTGCTCCTCACATCTTCATGCCACCTCTGTCTTTCTGGAAGTTGTGCGACCACACTTTATAGTCTCTTCTTTGCACATGCCCTGTCAGCTCTACCCCTTGGGCCTACTCACTTAAAAAATGCAACTCTGGCTACAGCCAACCCTCCTAGTAACCTCACCTGCACCAGTGAAACTAAATGAGGCTGGAAATAAACACAGGACTGCTGACTGACCTCACTTTAAATTCCAGCTCACTCTCCACAGGAGAGCCCTTCATGTGGCCAGGAAATCACCCCACAGCTCCCCAGTCCACTCAGTGTTCTGCTTTCTGAGGTGACTACTTGTAACTTTTCCCCTCCCCTGAAATACTTAAGTTCCATCTTTGTCTCAAACATTTTGCTGAGTAGAGACAATCAGATGAGAAAGTCTGGAAGTTGCCACATTTCTCTCTCATTCTCTCTCTCTCTCTCTCTCTCTCTCTCTCTCTCT
>NW_022196909.1:67093545-67103342 GCF_008632895.1 Mastomys coucha | reverse complement strand
TCTCTCTCTCTCTCTCTCTCTCTCTCTCTCTCTCTCTCTCTCTCTCTCTCTCTCTCTCCCCTCCACCTGCATCAGGTTATGAGCCTTTACCTTTCTTTTTACTGAGTAGAAGTTATTTCTTACTTGCACTTAGAAATTTTTTAAAGTTTCTAGACTTTTCTTTTGTCTGCTCTAACAATAATTCTTACCTCGGAATCTTCCTCATTAGTGTACAAATATCTAAAGAGAAAGACCTTTAAGCCAACACTCCTAAGCAAGGAAATTCTGTAATTTCCCCTTTTCCTTCATGGCCTAATCTCAGACATTTTCTCCTTTCTAAATACCACTTCTTATCACGGGTTCTTTGAACTTTCCCTAGTCAGAGTTTGTTCCAGTACCTGACACAAAGTTCTTATCAAAAGTACAAATGACATCCATGTCCCAAATCCAATGTCCATGTCTCTTTCCTTGCCTACCTGATCAACTAGCCTTTGTACATCTGCCCTTGCTATGCAGTCAACACTGACTGACCTCAAACTTGAGACTTTCCTGCCACAGCCTTCCAGTGCTGGGAGTTTAGGTATTTGTCACCCTACCCAGCTCTCTCTTCAAACATATTTCCTTTATCTTCTCCCTGCTTTTCCTTGTCTCACTAATCATATGCTTTATGTCTCCTTTAATAGATTTTCCTTATGCTTTAACTTCTCTCTCTCCAGCCTTGGACAGCTGCAGTGTCTCTCAGTTTGGTCCTGGCACTCGCTTGTTTCCCTAAGGTTTCATTTAGAGAGTCTGACAATAATTTCTAGGCCATTCAAATCATGCTACCTATAACTAGATTCATGACACCCACAGGACTTTGCAGCACTTCACTTGACTATCTTGTCTTCTAGGTGGAGAAGGGAGGCTTGGGCAGACCACTGCCCACTTACAAAAGCCTAGCACTCTTCTGCAGTGAATAGCAATCAACTCAGAACTCACAACTGCTCAGTGCAGAGAGTAAGCATCTGTGAAGTGCTCAACTACAAACTGGACATCTATATCACACTTCTCCAGAAAGGCTCGGGACCATTTCCAAAGAGAAATAAGAAAGATCATAAGAGCCAGAGGTTGGGGAAAACTAGATCAAAACAGTGTCTTCTGGACATGACAAGACCATTGTACTCATGAGCTCTCAGAATCTGTGGTCTCCTAAGCAAGATCTGCACAAGATCAAGCCAGGCAGCATCCCAAGATAGGGGTAGGGCAGGGGGTATTAGTCCCCAGTCCCTGCTGTGGAGCTATTAATAGGTGATAGCTGCTGGGAGTCAAGAGTCAGTTTTCTTCAAGGCTATAGACTCTGGTCAGTCAATCACTTTCCAGTGGGTGCTCCCAGATCTGTGTGACTACAGGCTGCATGAACTGGATTCTGAAGCTTATAACAAAACAACAAAAACCAGAAAAATGAAGCTAGGGAGAGGGGAGTGGCCAAAGGTAGGACTGATTAAAATATATTATGTGCATGCATAAAACTTTGAAAGAATTAATCAAGATACTATATTTAAATTTAAAAATTAATTCTGCCCCTCCCAGCTATCTCTATCCATGTGTTTGCTAAAGTACCACATCCTGCTCATGGACTTGGATCTTCTTCTTCTTTCTACCATGCATGTAATCAATGAGCAAATGTACACAATATTTTCTAATAGCTACAATTTCAGTGCTTTTACTGCTACTAATCTAGGCCAGTTTTCTTTCACCTTGATTATCTCCCAACTTACTTCTGTTACGTTTGTCTAATGTGTTATCTTCTCAGTCCAGCAACCAGAATGGCACAGAATGCGTCTAAGCTGTCCGCCTTCTCCTCTAAAGCCTCCGATGAAAGCCTTTACTACTTAGGACTGAGCACATTTAACACATAGCACATTTAACTTATGGAGATCCTCCTCTGTCTCTGTCTCTCTCATTCCCTGTCTTTTTGCCCCATCTCTCTCTCTTTTCTCTCCTCTCTTTCATTTTTCCTCCTCTCTGCTCTATGGTCTTCATTCACTTCATAGCTGATAATGGTACCACTTTGGTTTCTAATTCTAACTGTCACAATTTGGTGAGAACCTTTTCTGCTTTGTAAGCCATTTATTATGTAATGCCTTCTTTGTAAACTCAAATACTCACAACAAAAAGCTTTTTCAAATTCTTTTGATGTATAATTACCAAGTACAGTTAATGAGATAATACAAACAAATTGTAGATAATTCTTTCTTCTTACAAATATCTTGTAGAATCACCTTACTTGGTATTATACTTTTCTTTCTTCATGTCTCCTGGTGGCTGGTTAACTAGAGGAAACAATATCCTTTGCGGTAACCCTGCAGATTATTTTCAAACACAGGCTTTTAAAAACAATTTTAATCTAATCAAAATGTAGTGATAGCCTGGAATTAAAATATGCAAGGAGAGGATTTCCTAATGGTTTATTTCAGTGGGATGTGAAGTTAGAATTGTTAAGGAATGCAGAATGCTAATTAAGCAGAGTTTGAAAGCTGGAGGTGAGAGGAAATAACCTGATGTGAACTCGGCATCAACTTTCCTCATTAAAAGTTCACATAAACCAATGACCAGATGTCACAGGGCTATAGGTCATGACCATGGACTCCTAAGGGGTTGTTCCCTTTAGTCATTCCATCAACCAGCAGGGGGAGACACAGAATGCTTCTTGCTACTCCAGAAACAATTCCCAGAACATGGGGACTTCATCAGGCCTCTTTGTCCTTAACAGGTAGAATGAGTTGGTCCACACTGACTAAGCACTGCCCTCTAAATGCTTTTGGTTTCCTGGTTAGAGTTGAGTTTGCATTCAAGTGACTCCTTCAAAGGAGAAACTTGAGTGTGTTTGATGGTTTACCTACACTAAATTATAACATATATGTGTTCATACATATTTATGTATCATATACACATAAATAAACTTAAATGTTGTAAAAACATTTGTGGCTATGATTGGAATTCAAACAATTAAAAATTTGATTTTTTTCTATCTACTAATCTTCACATGTAATTAATTGTAGCCCAAGAGTCAACTCTGTGGGAGATAACAAACAGAATTCTTTATAGACCTGGGAACAAAGTGTATTAAATATTTTAAATGTCTATGGTAATAAGGCAGCGAGAAGATCTAGGCTTTGTGTTTGATCCCTCAAGAACCAGGTAACTTTGCTTTCATTTACTCTGCTATTCAATTCTGTACCTGCCCAAGATCTCTACCCCATGCCAGCTTCTAAACCAAGTAATAGAAACAAAGGAATATCATGATATCTTGTATGTTGGCAAATAGGTATTTAACATGTAGTCATGAGGCAGTCTTCTCCACAAAGCACAACAAATATGAATGAGGTGATAATGTTCTTCAGATGGAGGAATAATTAACTTTGTCTGAAGTAGACTTTTAGAGAGGGATAATGCCCAAGTGTGGCTTTAAGGACTAACCAAAAAGACTGAGAGACAAGATTGTAGAACAGAGCATGAGACCAATATAACTGAGTGAGTCTCCTTTGTTTGAATTTCAAAAAGGAATTACATATGAGAGAGGCAAAGGGTGGGTGGATTGGGTAGAGTAGAGAATAGCAGCCCAAGACTCAGTAAATCAAGAAAACTTGGCTCTAGTCAAGCAAGCAGCTGTTCAAAGTCAGATAGTTTTTCAGAGTCCTCACTGGACACACCTGCTAAGAGACACATCCAAAAGAAAACTGAAGGGCCATGGGAACAAATCTAAACACGGAACATCACAATGGGCATAATATATGGCTTTTTCCTTCAGAAAGGTTACCTTCAACATACAGAAGAGGATGAGCTATGAATTACTAGGGGGCATGGGTTTTCAAAAAGTAAATGGTGCACTTAAGCACAATTTCAACTTTAAATTTATTTTCCTACTCAATAATTTTTCCTTCCCCAGGCTTTAATTTTAAATATTAAATATTGCACTCTTTTAAAGGGCTTTCTTGACAAGCAAGCTCTGAGACTTTCACATAGTTACAAAGGCAAATAACTCCAAACAAATCTCTGATTTCCTTTCCTCATTTGATTTCCTTGGGTAATGATTTTGTTTAATATTATAAACATTTCAGTAATTCTTTCAGAATTTCATACAATATATTTTGATCATGTCCATCATCTACTCTTCCATCAACTCATTCCAAATTCACCCCTACGTCACTATCTTACCCTCAACTGTATATGCATGTGTGTGTGTGTGTGTGTGTGTGTGTGTGTGTGTGTGTTTAAATAGCTCTTCAAGTCCAACTTGTATCACTCTTATACTCCTAGTTGTGGGGTCATTCACTGGAGCATGGTTGACGTGCTAGGGACTTTCATCCTTAAAGAAAACTGACTTTCCCTCCCCAAGACACAATCAACTGTCCATAGCTCTTTGGTTATGGATAGGCTATACTAGGAGATTGATAGGATTGATCTTACATAAATCTTGTGCAGGCAATCACACTTGCAATGACTTCATAACTGCAGTGTTCTTTTCATATCAAGAATACACTGTTTGGTCTTGGTAGTCTCTGAACTCTGCCTCCCACAATCTCTTCTTCTCCTCTTGTGATGGTTCTTAAGCTTTGAGGGAAGGAAGCTGATATACGTGTCCTATTTCTGGCTGAGCCCTCTATAGACATTTTTCTCTGTACTTTGACCAGTTGTGAGTTTCTGCACCAAACATTGTCCACGATACACAGAGACTTCTCTGATGAGGTCTCACATAATCTATGGATATAGAAATATGAATTTGTTAGGCAGTTCATACTAACATAAGTGATATTTATTCATAAGTGATACTATGTCCACTTCACAAAATAATAGCAGTAGGCTCTTCTCTGCAGCCAGCATCCTTCCCAACCATGGGTTCTTGGTTTATAATACCAAGAAGGTATTTCCTCCTACAGAACAGGCTTTAAATCAAATTAAAAGTGGTTGGTTCCACCATAACACTTATGCCATTATTGCACTCATGGACATATCTTACCACAGTGATCATTATTACAGTTCACAGAGTTCATACCTGGGTGAGACCATTGGTTGCTTTTTCTCCCTAGTAGCCTGAATAATACTTTCTAGTGGTATGAGAGCTAGCCAGTAGAGAAGCAGCTTGCCAGTCAGTACCCATGTGATTTATCCATGTCCTGTGACCAATTTGTGTTGTGTTTTCAATCATTTAATCTTTTAATTTTATAAGACATTGGATAGGGATAACAGATTTGGAAGCTAAATTCCTAGTGGTATTATATAAAATGAATGTGGGCTGTTGCTTTTTAATAAGTGATTTGCAAAAAAATGAAGATTGGATCTGCCAAAAATCCCCACCCAAATCTCATTTACAGCACTTTCCAAAAGGAAAATAAAAGCCCTAAATGTTTGTACAAAACCTAATTATGAGTTTGCAAGTATTGCAGCTGAAGATGCACAGCCTTGACAGGGGAGAATCGGAATAAGAAGCAGACACACGACTTCCAGGAAGTAAAGCAAGGACAGGATCCTCAAGGATCAGAGTCAGGAGAAAGGATACTCATGGTGCTTCTTATGGTCTGGGGTTTGCCAAGGGAAAAAGGAGAGAAAGGATGATTAGAGGGTGAAGAAGAGAAAGAGACAAGAGAACAAAGGCTAAGAAATAAAAAGAAAAGTTCCTTAGGGCAGAAGCTGAGGGCAGTCCTGAGGTGATGAGGGCAAAGAGTTTGGATGACCAAAAGGAGACCAAAGAAACTGGAGCCCTGGCTGTCCTCACATCCAGATAAAGTGAGGATGCAGCCACTCAGTTCCTTCTCTTTGCTTGGTTCTGTTTTGTTCTCTTTGCCACCTAATTTTCAACACTTAATAGCCGGACCAAGATAGTAGTGTCTCTCCTTGCCTTGGAGTGCTCCACTCCTAACCCCAGCTCTCACTGTGATTCCTACCTGGTTTGAAGAAATGTAACAGTTGCAAAGTGAATCAGCTTTCAGAATGCCCACTGTCCTGAACTCCAGGTCAGACACTCAGGGAAACACTACTAGTGCGAATAGACAAAAGTTACAAGCTTCCCTGGCTCAGAGCAGAGACCATTGAGTTAGCTCTTCTAGCCTTACTTTCACTAGTTCACCATGGCTAATTCTGTATGTGGGACACATGACAGGAAGCAGCCCATATTTTAAGACAGACTAGAACTACTATTGAAATGCAATATTGTCCACCCTGAGCTACATGACCATCAGGGAAGAATTATGAGATGAAAAGACAGGACCCTAGCTATTCCTCTGCATTTAATAAATACTTGCAGGGTGTCCAGCACTTTGACATTGTGACAACACATTGTCATTTGCAAAGTTCATGCTCTAAAAGCATACAATCAAGTTACAAAAGTAATTCACAGAGAGTGTTATAATATGGTAAGCTAACAGCTTTGTGTTCAGCCACATTCACAGCTGTCCTGGCACACCACAGGCAGGATCTGAATTGGATCTGCCTGCAAGGACCTTTGTTTGGTTCCTCCATACTTTCTTCCTCCTTCTGAGAGCTATTGTCTCATTTCCAATTTGTTCTATCTCCCCTCCACAACAGGTGGAGCCCACTGTCCTGATAAACTGTGACCAATCACTGATGGAAGGAAGGGAACCAGCCAAATCTGTCCAGTCTGATGCACATTTGTTGATCTGCTCACCCTATTAAGTGAATCCTGACACAACTGATCCAGAGTTATAGTCAGAGACAAATTGAATCACTCATCAAATCTGCCTCACACTCCTTCCCTACAGTCCTCAGACTTGAAAAGTAGAGTCGGGAGAGATAAAACAAGAGGAATGTGTTAAGGATGACCATTAAATTTTAAATCTTCAGTTGAGATTCTGGAAGTTGAGGACTGGGAAACTTATCTTTGTAAAATGTTAAATGATAAACAAGTTCATATTTATAAGACATATATCTTTTTTGCAATTACTCCTTTCTGGCTATAGATCACCAACCAGCCATAGGTGATGAGTGAATGGATGAATGAAGGTCGCTATTTCTTTTTAAAAAAATCAAGAAAAATTAAAAACACATAAATACATATATGTGTATATGTATATATGTATATACATATATATTATTATTACAAGCCTGCTTTCCCACCAAGTGTGTAGTTTACTGACACTGACTAAAATGTTATTGGTACAATAAATTATTCAACTTGAGATGTAAGCAATGTGTGCTTGGAAACTATGCACCCCAGCATCTACAGAGAGACTTTCTACAGCTTGTGTACAAAGCATGGTTCTGGATAAAGGGAAACTAACCCACAAGTGAGTTATCACTGAGAACAAGACTTGTAAGTCAGATCACCTGACAGAATACTTTTCCTCACCAGATAATCATAACTACAACATTAACTCTAGCTCCAAATTCAGCCTTCCTAACTCCCATCAACATCTGAACTTGCATTAAGATCATATGTCACTAATCCAACCACTGTAAAGAAATGATTGTGCCTTTCACGCAACTCTTATGTGCACATAGCTCTTTGACATCCTGGAGATGGCGTGTGGCTGTCCATCCATCCCTTCGCAGTAGAGTGATAACAATAACATAATAAAGCAATCCCTCCTATTTCCTCTTGAAATCTTATTTAGAAACCAGTTCCTGAATACACAATCACCAATTTTAACCTTAGTTAGCGTGATCATTTTGATCTTTTCTTTTGTCAAGATACCAGAAGTGTTTAGAACACTCTCCCAAGATCCCACTGGTCAAAGTTCCATTTAACGTTAAGCCTATTGGAACCTAGAGACAAAGCACAACGCCATTTCAGCCAGTCAACTCCTATTGTTCTGTTTTACACTGCCTAAAAAAAAAAAAAAAAATGAATGAATGGCAAAACAGATTGTTTTTGAAACTGATAACACAATTTGTTCTCCTGCTTCATATGTTAGATTTCTGCCTGCAGCAAATATTTACAGCAGAATTTTAACCCTCTGAAAATCAGCTCGGTTACGTCAGGGCTGTGACTGTTTTCCAAACAGTCCTTTAACAATGTGGCTTTAAAAACAGAGTGACTTCCAGCAGCGTCCTGTGTGCACGACCAATGTCTAGTTACAAGGAAACATGAAGATAGGAAATATAGTTTTAAAAACCTCATTGTCAATTATTTAGCACTCCTATCAACCATTAGATGGTCAAAAATGTCTTTAATTGATTCCATCGCTACCTATGCTACTTATTATTTATTACTATAACAAACTTCTCCATGGGAACAGCTAATTGTACGTCCCTGGTGGCCACTTCTACTTGAATAAGCCCTGCACAGTGCAGTCTCAGATATGCTGAAAGGTCTTCAGCTTTGGGGACTTGATTAAAACTGTATTACCTGAGTGCATCAGCCACCATTGGCAAAATCAAACACTGAGTTAAAAACTGTCTGTGTTACTACTCCACATGAGTGGAAGGAGCTTTGTGTGCATACATGTGTATGTATGTGCATGTGGGTGTGTGCATGTGGGTGTGTGCATGTGCACCAGACAAGAGTATGGGAAAGTGGAAGCAGAAGTAGGGTTCCATGTGTTTTCTCTCTTGGAAGTAATTGCATTTAGTGGAAACAATGACAATTTGTAACACAATAAGGTGAAAGAAAAGGGCAATCTTGCCAGCCACAGTATGGGTACGAGCAAAATCTCAGACTTAGCAGTAAGAGTGTAAGAATGAAAATTATTATGTTGCCTAGCCCCTCTCCAGTGCAGACATGCTAGCTAGCATGTGTGTGTGTGCATACACACACACACACACACACACACACACACACACACACACCTTTAAAAAAAGCATAATTGCTAATCTGCTCTTCAGTAGAAAAGACAGATGTTATGGAAATAGTAAGCCACACTCCGCCCAGAGTGTTCTATGTAAAGAGATTCCATAGACAGCACTCTACACGGGAAGATTTAGACAATTAAGCAACCGTTGTGAGGCATGCAGATGAATAACACATGCTAAATTAAATCAATACCAAACACTGTGTAGGAAATAGGTTAATTGTTTATTTTAAACTTCATGGGAGAAAAAAGTAAGTAAGCAACAGTGGAATTTGTCAACTACTGGGAGGAGTATACTGGCCTAGATTCACCACAGCAGCCCCCACACAGCATGCCCCATGATGCCTCATCCATGGGCTTTCACAAAAGCTTAAACTTAAAGAGTGGAAATGAATTCCAGATTCCTTTTAAAGAAGGTGATGGGCAAAATTAAAATCAAAAGTTTAATATCAAGATATTGAGTATTTGCTCAACAATGCAGATTCTTAGGCTCAGCAGAGCTGCTTAAAGCTACCTGTGCCTCCATTTACCAAATTTGTTCACACAGAGCCAAAGCATAGAGAGTCTTTTCTGTTTATTTGATAAAATGAATGATAAGCTACATTCCTGCCATATTTCCTAAATGAATCAAGAGGGACAATTGTCAAAAGATATGTGTGTGTCACTCCAAAGAGTTGGAATCTCTAAATAGTGTTATATTACAAAAGGCCAGTAGCTGAGCCATTTCTCCAATGAATATGGATATCCAGAGCCAATCAGTTGCAAGCACTAACACCAGAGCATCAGAGAGAGCCCAGTGGGGGTAGCCTGTGTGTCTGTGTGGCTGACAGTGGGGGGTAACCTGTGTGTCTGTGTGGTTGATGGTGGGGGGTAGCCTGTGTGTCTGTGTGGCTGACGGTGGGAATAGCCCGTGTGTCTGTGTGGCTGACAGTAGGGGTAGCCCGTGTGTCTGTGTGGCTGACGGTGGGAATAGCCCGTGTGTCTGTGTGGCTGACGGTAGGGGTAGCCTGTGTGTTGTGTGGCTGACGGTGG
>NW_022196909.1:67080322-67093257 GCF_008632895.1 Mastomys coucha | reverse complement strand
TGACGGTGGGGGGTAGCCTGTGTGTTGTGTGGCTGACGGTGGGAATAGCCCGTGTGTCTGTGTGACTGACGGTGGGGGGTAACCTGTGTGTCTGTGTGGCTGACGGTGGGGGGTAGCCTGTGTGTCTGTGTGGCTGACGGTGGGGGGTAGCCTGTGTGTCTGTGTGGCTGTACAGAGACCTTAAGTGCTAACTTATCCATTTGGAAGAAGCAAGAAGGAGAAAGTTGATCTTTTCTTGCATCTATTAATGTCACACATGTATAGAACTCACTGGCTTTCATGTCTCCATTTTATGATGGGTGAGCTATCAGGTTCATGTTTATAAGTAAGGAAACCTGGACTTCCAAAAGCCAGTATTGAAATGATGTGTGTAAGACCACAGGCTGTTTCTTGAAGTGAACAATGAAGCCAGTTTCTGGCTGACTCCTGATCTGAGGTTTCTTTCATTCCCATAGCAAGTTACTAAGAACAGAATCAAAGCTTGGCTGTCTGGTACAGCAGCTCATGATCTAGAATCTGTATACTAGATAACCATTGTGTTTGCCACAGGAAGAGGATACTACAGCAAGGAAACTCCAAGAGGAGTGAGCATATGTCTCAAAATGCTTTACTTGCATCATTACCAATGCAATAGGTCCAAACTGAAATAAATTACTTGTATTCATTTATATGTTTTTAATTTTACATATCTCCCATTTGCAAATTGGTTTTTGCTCTGGATCTGTTTTTATACAATATAATTATTAGTTGACTGTTGTAAAAGTCACTTGAAGAAAACTATAGATAAAATTGCACTCTACCAAGCACCTAAAGTATGTCTTCCTTGCAGCTAGCATTCTTTCCCTGGGATCACCACTTATCACCACTTATACATTGCATGCCTACTTCCATGTCTTCATTTGTAGTGTCTTCGTGTCACTGAGCCATTCTAAAGCACATAACTTTTGTGCCACAAAAATAATTCTATCTTTTGCATTAATATGTCTGAGTTTATGGAATATTTAATTAGACTTCTTGTTAAAATAATTACTGTAACATATCCAGCATAAACTAGCCCAGGATCAAACACAACTGCCTCCTACAAAACATTCTTTTCAATTGCTTTGAACATAGGAAGGCAGGCCTGCCAGAGAGGATATGATTCAGTAGTTTCTTCAGCAGGGAGAGCATGAGTTAAAACAGTAGACTTGGAAAGACATTCTTAGGATCAATGGCAACTGTAAACAAAATGACATTAATAGGACTACATGTATTTTACTGGGTATCTGACACATACTGCTTGTAGGCCTTAAGTGCCCAATCATCAAAGGGACAGAAGGACGCCTGCTGCATCACATTGGAGGTCCATCCCATTGACCCTTGATTTAAGGGAGCTGAGGCCCAACATATCCCTGGCTCTTGGCCAGCAAGACCTGAAACTCAGAACAAGCTATGTATGTATATATGTATGTATGTATGTATGTATGTATGTATGTATGTATGCATTGTGTGTGTATGTATGTATGTATGTATGTGTATGTATTGTGTGTGTGTGTGTATGTATGTATGTATGTGTATGTATGTATGTATGTATGTATGTATGTACGTACATTGCTTTAAGCCCACCATGGCTAAGGAGATACCATTATGCCATCTTTCAGACCTCTCATTAATGCAATAAATTATTAAATTAATCTGGGGTTTCCCATGATAAGCTATTCCCAAACACAGAGGTGTATTCAAGAGTGTCATTTATCATGTATTAGCATCCTTTGTTCTTGCTGAAAGTAGATGTGAGGTGGGTACCAGCTGGAATGATGTGGATGTTCTGGACAAGTTTCTGTCTACTTTGTTTGCCATCGATTGTCTCCCCAGCATAGCTAGCTCCCAGCTTGACACTGGACTTACAGCAAGTAGGGAAAGTAGACATTTTCATTTTCTACAGAGATGAAATGTCCTTAGGTCTCAGAAAGACACAGCACACTGATTTCTGAAAAATAAGCATTGCATATAATAACAGAAACTAAATCCAATCTGATTATTGGTCAAAATAATTTAAAATAGTACAAAAATGGAAATTCTATTCTTTTTAAAAAATAAAGATCCTATTCATTGTCATGGCTCGATATAGGTCCTAAGCACAGGAAATGTAGGATCCAGTCATTTTGGTCCTTTGCAAGCACTTTGCACATTTTCCTCTGAGTGTTTTAAAGTGAAAATGCAAATTCTGGGGCTGTAAAACTTTAGAGACAGAAGGAATGTCTGGATGTTCCTAATCAACCCTTACCACTGACCAATGCAAAAATACCCATAGTGCTCAAAGTTATAATGTAGACAGATAACCCGCCCTTATCCTGGGGCCCTTTCTTAGGCTCTCAGGGCATTCATTATGTTTTTGTTGGTTCAGTTGGGGGGTTGGTTTTGGAGGAAGTTCCAGGGATTAAATTAATGATGGATACACTGGGAATCACACTTCTGGGTGTCAGTGAATCTAATTTTGTGAACCCCACCTAGAAGAAGCTCTAGACAGACACATATGAGTCAAATGTTCTGGCTTTCTTGAATCTTCTGTAACTATGGCTATACAACTAGACTTTCCGCACTCCCTCGATGAGGTGAAGACAACATCAGAGGAGAACATGGAGTTGATACTGCTCAACTGAGCTAGTTTGTGTTGATGTCACCCAGAGTACTAAAACCTTGGTGGTACTATGCAGAAGTATATTACTTGTAGAATGAGATCAGAATATTCTTTTCAGAGACCTTCCCTCCCACATTTGTGTGTGTGTGTGTGTGTGTGTGTGTGTGTGTGTGTGTGTAATGTATACAATGAATATAAGGAGTCCTTTACAAAGAATATAAGGAGTCCTTTAAGCTATTTTCTTCCTTTGTATTGTTTTTGTTTTCTCTCTCACCACCTGCTTCCCACATTAAGAATTCCCTATTTTATTCAAAGGCAATCAATATCATCCACTTTCTCAATTGGAGCTTTGACACTTACCTTGGATGGCTAGTTTTTCATGCCTGCCATTTTTTTCATCTATCTACAAGCCTAATCTGTTCAACCCGCAGTATCTACCCCTCATCTCCCAGCTCTTTCTCTTCCCCATGGCTACCATCTAACCCAACCCAAACTGGCTCTTAATTATGAAGTCATTTTCAAGTTTTAATTCATGCCCCTCTATGACTAACAACAGCCAAAACTGACTGAATTTTTAAAATCCAAGGCTGATCATGCCTCTTTCCTGCTAAGAAAATCATCCAGCTGCCTTCATCCTAAATTGTCAGAAGAAACACTAAATAGATAGGTCTTGGTTTTGTGAGCCCACATTTGAGTGTGTGTGTGTGTGTGTGTGTGTGTGTGTGTGAGAGAGAGAGAGAGACAAATGGCCACTGTGGGTCTTTGCTTCCCTGTGTGAGAGATAGTTGACTTGCCTTCTCTTCTTTCCATGGCCAGCCAAGGCCTCAGAATCACTGTACCCTTTTAACCTGCAGATGAGTGAATCAAGCTTCCAAACAAAGACTTAGAATGTAAGGCACAAACTTTGCCATTTGAATGAGCAGCTATATGCAAACACAAGGGAGTTGTTTTGGCAATTAACTCTATTGTCGAGACTGTCATTATGAAGGCAGTGATTAAAAGCACCTCTAATAAAGTTCATTGTTTAAAATAGAGAAGGTGGGAGTCAGGAATCTGTTCATGAGTGTTTCACCTGTCTATGTTGGTGTCATCTCCCACTTCAAGCATCTTATTTAACTCTCTTATTTAAAACACAAATAAATGAATAAGCCTTTGGTCACCAGTGCTTCAGGGATCAACAGCAGGGGCATCACTAAGCACTGCTCAGATGACCAATGTGAACATCAGTATGCTGATGCCAAACAGCCATCACACAGAGAAGGTTTTCTGATGTATTACAACAGTTGATAATCCTTATAGTTGTTGAAATAAGATGGTGTCTCAGAAACATGGAAGTTTTTATTTATGTGGGTTGTTAATCTAAAAAGGAATGAAGAAGACAAACCACCAAACAGCATAATTTAGGGGGATTCTCCTGTATAAGAAGGACAACTAAAATTTTGCAAAACATTACAACTTCAAGATGTTTTTCAGGCATCCACAAGAATAGGGTCTTAGAGTTGATGATGTTAACCCATGAGAAGAAATTATCTTAAAATTTGAATGAAAGATCATCTCTTCACAATATAAACTACTTCCACAAAGGAGACTGAGGTAGACATCTATGAAGAAGAAAGCACACCATATCCATATACTTGATAGGCCGAGGCAGGAAGTTCTCATGTTCTAGTCCAGGTTTTTAACAAAACCTTCACTTCTTTTATTAATTGAGTTTTTTATTTTCTAAAAGCTGAATGTGTAGTGTTGGTTTTAGTTTGTTGTTTATGCCCTCCAAACTCCAAACACTTTGCCATGAGAAAAATGATAGGCAATCTCCCTTTCAGATGAAGAAAACATAAATAGAAACAATAACTACAATTCCATATACCCTGCCACTACCAAAGGTCTGACCGGATTAGTTTTCTACATGACAGAGCAATTACCTGGCAGTGGTTGACAGTCTGAAGTCAACAAGGTAGCTTTCAGATCTAGACACCTTTTCCTTTTTTTGAATAACTTAATAGCTCAGTTTTGCATATGAAAGGGGGAATTTGATAGTATCTCCCTTGAGAATTTTATGAGGATTAAAAGCCATAATCCACACAGAATGTGCAGGGCATCAGTACAACTCAATGAAATGTTTGGGATGAGCATTAATAGTTTTTTTTTCCTAACACTTGCCTGACTCAGGAGCCTAAGCTCTCAACCACAAAGAATGACTGGTACAAGTTCCAGAAGAAACAGTTGCCTGGGAAAGCCTGGGCTACCCTACTCACTGTTGTACTTATTCTCAGGCATTGATTCTGATCCTGCACTGCCTTTATGTCTGTTAATAGACCCCGAGACTACCCAGATAGACATGAATAAATGCCAGCACAATGTGTTACCACAGGATCTAGGAGACCTATGAATGTGGCCCAGCACAAAACATACTTAATCCTACTTAAAACATTGTTGGGGTTTTTCTTAGATTTATTTCTATGATTTTTATTTTTCAAGTTTTATTATTTAAAAAATTGCCAATAAATAAAAGCATAACATACCAAAATTAACCAGTTAGAGCTGGCATTCGAAATAGAAGCTGTGATGCTTCACATTAAATTTTACACTTCATGTTTTAAATATATTCTATGTACTTATCCAGTATCAAAAACAAAACAAACAAAAGAAAACAAAATTTCACAACAGAATTAGAGCTAGGAAAACAATCAGTGTTATCTTCTTTTCCATATTTTGTATCTATAGCCTTCCTCATCTCCTTATAGTTAATCTTTTGTGTTCTCTTTTCTTCACATTCTCCTGTACCCTCCTGTACATTTGTACATATATGTACATAAATAATTGGCTAGATCCCACATATGACAGAACTTATTTCTCTTTTAAGAGTATATTATGATCTTGCTTAGTATTATACACTTTCAGTCTAATCTCTCCTGTGCAAATTTTTACACTTCACTTTTCTTAGATACTGCCTCCCTTCCCAAGGTGGAAGGGAAGAAATCACTCCTAAAAGTTGCCATTAGTTGTCAACATTTTTGCCGTTGCATGAGTGACCTACATTTTTACACACAAATGCACATCCATCCGGACACACACACACACTTAATAAGTTAATCATAACTAATAATGGAAGTCCTTTCATTTGGAGAGTTTGTCTAAGACATATTTGGTCATTGAAAGTGAAATTTGTAGCCAGGCAGTGGTGGCGCACGCCTTTAATCCCAACACTTGGGAGGCAGAGGCAGGCGGATTTCTGAGTTCCAGGCCAGCCTGGTCTACAGAGTGAGTTTCAGGACAGCCAGGACTACACAGGGAAACTCTGTCTCAAAAAAAACAAAAGAAAAAAAAAAGAAAGGGAAATTTATAGAGATCCCAATGTGACCATAGATGTTCCACAGAACCAGCATAGACATGTGAATATAAAACCCCTGGATGGCTCACACAACCTTAAGTACTTCTACGTGAAATGCACACATCTAGACATGAATAAAGGTCAAGGTCTGTTCTCACACTTAAGGAAGCATCACTGCATAATCAGACTGTTATAGAGAACCAGTCACACCATAACATGTGTATCCATGAAGGTGTGGGTCACTTAGAACAGTGTGAAAAATGTTCTAGGAAGGAAAGTATCCACGTCACTATAAGTTTTTACTTACTTGACTGTTTCCGACACAGGACTGTAAACTACTAATGGTATAAAATCGTTTTCAGTCCCTTGGTGTAGCTTAGAATCTCACATGTAGTAAACCCTTAAAAATAGTTGCAGGAACAAATTATGACAGAGAAAGCATGTAATAATAGTTAACAGAACAAGATGCAAATAGCTGTCAGAACAGAGTGTAATCGAGTGTGACTTGCTCTTCGTGTGAGGTGTGAGTGTGTGTCTTGGCGGTTGTTGGGGGTGGTGCATGTGTGTCTTTAGGGAAATTCTCAAAATATTTCTCATTTCACTCCTTTAAAAACCTGCAGTGTAATATACTTAATATCATCTTTCTAGTCCTGCTGGTCTGAGGACATTTCCAAAGCAGGACACAGAAAGGAGGAGTTATGTGAACAGAAAGCTAATCTATTCCTGATATATCATGCATCACTCCTCATGATGGAACCATTGCCACAGAAATGTGGACACAACTAGAGATTTTTGATAATACAGAATCTGGGGCCACACCTACATCCAGCAGAGCCAGACTGTGCTCGAGAGCTCAATTCTTGGCTGCTTCACCTGTGCTCAGTCCTGAGGAGTAGCAGCCCATTTCAGAATCTCAGCAGATATTCAGTATGATATCACAGCATTGTGATTTCATGCCTAGTGCCTATGCAAGTGACGGCTACAGTAACCAAAATACAGAAGAACAGAGGAGGAACTGGAGCTAGGTGGCTTGTGGGAGAGGCACACAGATGCTCCTGGGTTTAGAAAAGGGGAACTGGGCTGCTCATCCTTTTAAACCAACCAAACTACTAACTATTAAATATAGATTTCTTCTAATAACAGAAGTCCACAAATACAGATCACACTAATGTGGGGTGGGGATAGGGTTGGGCAAAGACAGCCATTTAAGATTGAATACATGTACAAGGAAGTAACTCATCAAGTAAAGATATTTAAACTCCTAAATGCTAGAAAGGAAGCCATTGCTCCACCCTCCCCATCTCTCCCTCTGATAAAAGGATCATTTCTCTCCAGAATTCATTGAACCAACTATCCAGTTTTTTCTATGTTTACTCCTTGGGCATTGAATGCTGAGAAAAACAGTCTCCACAAAATCCTCTAAATACCATTTTGGATATTCACTCTGTGTAAGACACATACTTAAAAACTTTTTAGCACATTGTTTTCAGATGCTACCTCCAATGTATTTTCCTCACTTGTATAGTCAACCAAAACCTTCTGTTTCTATGATAGCCCTTATGAAAGCAGAAATGAACTCTGCTTTTATAACATTTAAAAGCCTTGCCTGCATTCTATGTTTTTGTTAATCTTCTTTTGTATGATTTAGTTAGTTTTCTGAAAATTGCCAGAGGCATTAGTTTTTCTTAAAGAAAATGGCCTGAAATCATTTATATGTACTGTGTACCACGGTACATATAATAGGAGCATAGACGTCCTAATGTAGTGAGGATAAGAAGACAAACAAATATGACTTGGTATGATGTTCCCTCTATTGTCAGACTCCACTTGAACCCACCCCATCACTTTCCTGGGAAACAGGTTAGTATGAGCACAGGTTACAGGGGAAACCTGAAAGTATCTGTCAGCAAGAGATATGACCAAAGCTGCAGTGAAGGTCACTATGAGTGAGGACAGAGTGTGGTATCTTGTTATTAATCATTCATATCCCTTGTCATGGGTGACTCTTCCCAATATGGCTCAGTGGGTAAAAATACACTCTGCCAAGCCTGAGAAGCTGAGTTCTCTCTCCAGGAACCAACAAATGGAAGAGGAGGGCAGATGCCTCCAGTAAATTGCCCCTCTAATCTCCACATGCATGTCCACATGCCTACATATACATGCATCTCAGAATAAACAAATACATTGGTTTTATTTCAAAGAGTAGTGCTTACGGCCTGCTAACAGCACTTGGGGTGTTGATTACATATTACAATCTGCATTTCTCCCCTACTCCCCTATCAGCTTCTCCTAAGCAGGCTCCTATGCCAGGCTCCTGCCCCAACCCCTCATCTCCTCCCAGGCCCCTCGTAAAATACAGCAGAATTAAGAAAGATTCATGTAAAACAGGGTGAGATAAATATCAAGCCTGTCAGTGTGTGTGTGTGTGTGTGTGTGTGTGTGTGTGTGTGTGCTTTCATTAAGGAGAGTTAAAGTCAGCACTCAGTACCTTAAAAGGATAGCTGACATTTCTAAAGTTTTCAAATAAAACAGGGCACTTTGGGATTGGTTTTAACATTGAGCCAAACAGCAATAAAAAGACAGAACTGTCTCCATTTTTGTTAAAGGTCAAAGGGGAAAAAAGAAAAACAGTATTTTAAAGTTTAACTGCTGGAAAGAATCTAGTATCTGAGACTTGCCTGGCAGCCAGTGCCCAGCACATCTCCAGAACTTCACTGGACTTGAAAGCAGCTTAGCTTTGCATAGTGTCCTAGCTAACCTGGCCTGCCACATACAGGTTCTGGGAGGTCCATACATCAGATAACACACCTCTTTGCTGGACAAATAGAAACGGAAAGCAGAGGCCCCAGTGGGTGGTTTCCTCCCATACATACCTCAAGGGAGTGCTACAAAGCTGAGGAGAAGCTCACAGGGCCCACGGGGGGCTTTTTGTCTTTAGAGATTCTCCTACCTCTAACCCTCACTTGAGCCTGCCATTGGCCTGTCCATAATGACCTTTCAAGGACTGTTCTGAGTCTACCTTGATCTTCTACCTCCCAGTACATCCACACTCAAGATGTGAGTCCAAGTCACTGGAAGGCCAGGCCTACCCCTCCCTGTTATCTCCTGTAACTGGGGACTGCATAAGAGAATTGTGTATTCAAAGACTACAAGAGGGAGTTTGAGGCCATGCTGGGCAACTTAGCAGAAGACCCTATCTCAAACGTTTTCAAATGGACTGGGCAAGTTACATACACAGTGGTAGAACAGATAAGCATCCTGCAGGACGCTTTAAGTTCAGTCCAAAAATGGCCCCGAAATTCTGTGTCCTGATGGTTTCTAGATTTCTCTATGCCAAGGCTCTGAGATGAACCGAATGGTGTTAAGCCCACTGGCTGTGCACACAGTTTTAGACATAGAAAGGCACATACACCACAATGATGTTCACACTGCCACAGATGCAGTCCCAACTGTGTTGTCTGCCCTGCATTGTTAATAATAATGGCTATCATTACTGCTGATTGTAACAGTAACTCTGAACAAAGCAAGATTCTTGCTAATGATGATTATGAGAATACTAAGAATTCTAAACTAAAATAACAACATAATTTCAGGTTTTAATCCTAACAGGCTGGAAATTAAATGTGGGCCCAGAAGTCAAGGGAACTGATGCTTAGTCTACGTAATAGACTCCAAACCATTATTTCTCTCTCATGTTAAAAATTAAGTTGAGAACATATTCAAGATTGCATTGTTACTAGAATTTGCGGACAGTGAAAGTTTTATTTATTTTTCATTAGAAGCAATTTGCAGAATATTCAATCCATTGACATGTTAATAAAAAATCCTGCATTTTCTTATGGTGGCATAGAAAATAATAATTCATGTTCTCAGGTCCAGGAAGGACACTGAAGAGACTGTAGATGCTTCTCCTTTGTGCTTAAGTGAGTCCTATGATCTGTGTATGCTTCTCCAAAAAGAAAAGTAAATAATAACAAATAAAAATAACCAGTATAAGCTTCTCCTTTACAAAATGATAACACAAAAATGACCAAGGTTAAGAGTGTGATTTGAAAACTGAAAAATAATCCCCCCTTTTTAACTTTCTAACATAACAAAATAAAAAACACAAACTAGATAGTGCCTGGATGCATTAAAAGATCAAGATGGATCCCATTTTAAAATGTTATGTTTTAAAAGTTCTCTCTTTTTAACCTTTTATTTGTGTATGTGTTTGTGGCATTTGCAGGGGTATACAGTATGGGAGAGGGGTAAATACAGGGGAGGTATACACACCCACACATATGAGATCCTCCTCTGGCATCTTCTTCTACTTCTTTATCTTATTTTTTGATAGAGTCACTTGGTGAATCTGTAGCTTGCTTGCCATTTTAGTTAGACTGGCTGGCCAATGAACCCAAGGATGCACCTGTTTAGGCCCCTGCAGCAGCTGAAATTTCACAGGACTGCCTTCACACCTGACTTTTACACAGGTGTTGGGCATCCCAAGCACTTAGTACTCTGTGCTCCTGGGATGCTAAGTGACTTTGAAGAGCATATTTGAAGTCTATCCTTTGTACTTTTGTTTACCTTTCTCTGGCAGAGGTTTAAAACCACACTAAATGGAAACAGAAAAAGAAATGTCAGAATAGGGAGAAACTAGCCAAGTACATAAAGAATAAAATGTAGAAACAGCAAGTATGTACAATATCGTCTTTGCAGTATAATTCTTTTCTTCTTCCAAAAAAAATTTCTATCATCTCAAATGTGTGCCTATGCCAATGTACTCATTTTTCTCTGTTATTTAATCTATACAGTGATCACTAGTTTGTCTTTTAATATTTTACACTTGTCCCCAGATAAGCAAGAGTCACCAGAACAAAACAGGTTAATACATAGCTTTTCATGTTGCATTTTGTAAATTTTAAAAACTCTAAGATTGGACACAGAATAAATTAATTTTAAAAAACATTTTACTTTGTTCATTTAGTTAGTGCGTGTGGAGACATACCACAGTACACACATGGAGGACTGTGGATAACCAGAGTAGACAAGTTCCCTTCTCCCACCATGTAGGTCTCAAGGATCAAGTTCATGTCGTCAGCTTTGTTGGCAAGTTCTGAGCCATCTTGCTGGTCCAGAGGATGTGGTCTTTAACAAACCCATATGGAGGCTTGTGAGATGGACGGCTGAGGTGTAGAAGATGCAGCTCCAGTCTACCCAGCAACACTGAAGACAGTCTGAAGACACTTCCAGTCTTCAACATGTCATCTACCCTAGGTTGTGTAAAAAGATGCTAAGACACAGAAAGGGGATAAAGTAATCCACAACCCACAATATGGCACCTGCACATGTATGTCACAACATGACATCTGTATGTCAATATTTTGTTGAAATCCTTGTGTGTGAGCCCTCACTCCTGTGTTTCCAACAGAGGCCTTCAACAGAAAAGGTGTAAACTCAACAAACTGCTATAACCAGAAGAACAAATGAACATAGGAGCAGGCTGGAGGGCTTATGTTTTATTTATTTATTTATTTATTTATTTATTTATTTATTTATTTATTTTATAATCATCTCTAATAGTCTGGCATTTATAAATCCTTAAATACTTATCATCAATCATTTTTGGTCAACTTTGATGTGAGAGTGATTTTATCAAGTGTCCAGGAAACACACCTGGGAAGAGCTGGGAAATGGCCAAGATTATGAGAGGCCATGTAGAAACAGGAAGCTGAACTCCAGTCAAAGAGTTCATGTTTTCTCTCTGTTCAGATCTCATACTAAATTTGGCAAGATGTAGTGCCCATGCAAGGGGAGGAAATGCATAATAGAGCAGAGCAAGTCATCTTTAATGACTTTTGGAAAATTATTTGACAGGTACATAGTCATATTATGCTTTAAAAACTCTTTAATGAGGCATTTCCCAAGAAATTCTGATGTTGACTGTGGTAGACTGATTGGTCGTGTTTACGTACTTCTAAGGGACCACAAGTCTACATGTGTGTGAATGAGCTCCTTCCTATTAAGTAAATGAATCTGCTTTCATGTGTTTAATAATACTTAGACTTCACTTTTTCTTTTTTTTCCCTTATGTTCTCCCAAAGAAGTTTCAGTCTCTCCCATCATGTGTTGTTGTGGTAGTGAGGTTATTTTTCTTGATGAGTTGCACCCACTCACCGTCAACTTGAAGGTCTTTTCCACTGTAGACAGCCTGTGAATGCGCAAAAGGAAGCTGGTTATCTGCAGATCAGCAACTAACATCGCAGCGTGATCAGAAGTGACATCACTGTGTGGTTTCACTAATGATATTTAAAGGAGATCACTATTTTCAGTTGCTTTTTTAGTATCAGAAACCTCTGCATCTCCTTCCACTCCGCTGCCCATCCGTCACCCCTGCCTCTGTCCCACTAGATTCCTTCTCAGCACTAATGTCCTCTTCATTTCCAGCCTGATATAACAATGGGTCCCCTCGGCTTTTTTGTTTTTTGGTTCTTTTGTCTTTTTGTTTTGTTTTGTTTTTTTTTAAAGAAAAGCCAAGTCCATTAATACTATTGACTTGGTAACTTTTTTTTCCCAGAATAAGATCTGAAGAGAATTCGAGAAAACCACAGATACTAGAACTGATGAAGTCTGTTTCCTGTGAATTTGTGTGGCTTGCTCACTAAGACACCCTGTGCTAGTTCTCATTCTTCATTCTGTAGACACATGATTTCTGCAATTGGCCTTAAATCCCACTTGGAATGAAAGCACAATTCTTCCATGTGACCACTTCAACCCAGGTCCAGTGCTATATCAACAGAACCTGCACAGGGAGGGAGGCATCTTTGAACAGATCTCTGGGTAACAATGGTAGTGAAATTATCTGGTTGGAAATAGGTGTCCAGAAGAAAGCTCTTACCTTTGCTTATGCAGTGGGAACCCTCTGTTTATGTTAACAGTGATAAAATTTGTATATGTGTGTATGCATGCGCATGTGTGTGCATATATATATATATATATATA
>NW_022196909.1:67071937-67080312 GCF_008632895.1 Mastomys coucha | reverse complement strand
TATATATATATATATATATATATATATATTTGTGTTTTGGAGTACAGGTGAAGAATGCCTGAAAAGTGATGTGTGGGTGAAAGACAGGAATCACATGCACTAACGTTTCGATAGAGGAGTTTGTAATGAGCGTACAAATGGTAGCAGGATGTGCATTTATTAACATTTTATAGAATCTGGAATTCATGAAACCTTAAAAAAATAATACCTAGATTGATTTTTTTCCCTCTATTCTTCCAAAGAACAGACAAGGGTCAGTCTGAGAGTTGATATGGAGCTGCCTCTTGGAATCAACTAGGTGCCCATGGTACAGCACCATGAAATGCTATTGGTCTCCACAGCAGAAATCTTTATGACAAGTGAGACCACAAGATTCCCCAGCCATAGACACTGAGCCTCTTGGGCTCTACCTTCCTCTAGTCTAAAACAGTTTCTTAACCTCATCATGGTTGGCTTGGGATGGATGCTTCCTGTGATAGGGTGGATTTAGCAGCATTCCTGGTTTCTGCTTGTCAGACACCAGTATGTTCTATCAGTTTTGACAGTCCCCAGACTGTCCAAGGGAGCCGAACAGGCAAAATACCTTATAGCTTACAACCAGTAAATAAAAATAATTAAAGTTTATAATATCTTTCCATTCTAAAACTTTGTGAAAAGAGCAGCTAAGATACATTTTAAATATTTCACACATATATAATAAAATGTTTTGACCATATTCATCCTCCTAGCACCTACTCTCATCCCCCATTAGTCCTGCTGAACCCCATAGCCAATTTATAAAAGACTTTTTAAAAAACCTCTTAATTCATGCCAGTTAAGATAAAGGAGAGAAAAGTAACCAAGGTTTTTTGTTTGTTTGTATTTTTGAACTTGTGAGTGGAACTAAAGAACTAAGACAAAGACATTTTCATCATTAACCAAGCATTTAGCCCCAAATATCTACTGAAAACCAATCTTAAGAAATAACAAGAGAAAATGTGCTCACAATATACTACACGAAACATCTCTAGTGGAGTGTCTCATCTCTTGTAGGTAGAAAGTTAGCTGAAAGCCTAATTAGCTTCAGCTTACATAACAGTAGACTTCCCGCTTAGGAACAACTCACCAAGGAGCACACTACCAGGAAATGGGGAGCACAGACTTGAAGTGTAATGTGCTTTTCCTCAAAGGATTGCTGGCATTGCAGGTTGTCACTTAAACTTTAAATATGAATGGATTAATCCCTTGTCTTTTAGTACCAGTGGTGAGAATATTTACCAACTTTGTCTTTCACATGAAACAAATTGGAGAAGCCTAGATATATGCTACCTGCTGAAGGTCACACACTTGGTGGAAAGCTGAGACTCAGCTCAGGCAAAGATCCTACTCATGTCACTTTGTTATCTTTGACACAGAAAAACTCCCTTCCAATCTTGACTATCCTATAAGAATTCATTTAGGTTTATCCTATATTTGGTGGTGTGTTTTAGATGACCAGGGTTTCATGAACCTCTTTTTTTTTTATGAAGACATTGGCACAATAGAATTTTAAAACCCACTACTATCATAGTTATGACATTTAAGAGATTCTCTGCATATCTCAATACAGAAAACAAAGTCTGACCTTCATTTCTCCTATGCTGTAAAAGAGTGAGACATTTGAAATGCCATCACAGGCAAGAAGTGCTACCCACAGCATGACTATAACCACCCATATATAGCTTATACTTACCAAGCAGTCCCTCTGTTCTAGACTTGAGGCTATCCACTAGGGACACCCATGAAGAAGCCAGATCCCTACACAGCTCAAGCCCTAGGATTAAGAGAAACCATCACTAAGCTTATGAAAAAGGATCAAGGATGTACAGATGAGAGCAAATGTTCCTAACTTGAATAAAGTTTGTCTAGAAAGAATGCTAAAGGAAGGCTCTTATATTTAGTAGTGTTTGGCAGATATGAGCAGACAAATGTAGGGTATGAAAGTAAACAGAGAGTTCACAGAGACATTGTTCTTTGGCTAAAGAAAAAGAGACTGCAGAGAGGTAAGAAGAGGCTAGAAAAATAGATCAAAGTAACAAAGGAGAGAGACTTAAACTTTCATGTCAATAAATCTAGGATATTCTGTGGTAGGAGGAATGTAGTATGTATCAGATACACTGGGGAACTCTAAGCAAGAGAATGCAGAGTAATACTATGTGCTCTAGAAAGATTGCTTTTCACTTCTAGGGAAATGGATTTGGCTTGCTCCGTTTGTTCATTGCATTTCTTTCTGTAGTTCCTATGTGTCAGACAAATATAATACACTAATACAGAGCAACTACCAATAGAACCCAATATTTCTGCCATTTCCCTACCATGGGACTAATGAGAGTCCTCCATAGGAATCTTCCCTGACAATCCCCATGAGCAGTGGGTGTAGAACATTTAGCTAGTTTGTGCTTGTTTTCTTTCCCATGGGGAAAAATGTCTCTTAAGAGCCTATGAAGTCTTATTGCATAAACAAGCAATTCACCTTTAGTATTTTGTCTCTGCAAAGCAATTTGTAAACAGGATCTCTCAAAACACTAACAAACATGCATTTTCAAAACCCTTTCTTCTATGTGGTAAAAACACAAAGCACTAGAGAAAGGGATTGAATTTGCTTTGGCCTCTCAGTCATGAACAGATCCTATAAATGAAATCTCTGTCCATCTTGAGTGTCCACACTGGGCAGGGCTGGACATCTCACTAATGATGTTGAACATTTTGAAAGAGATAGCTCAGTGCTTAGACCTTTACGCTCTCAAGGGTAGTTAAGTAATAGTATCAGCTCAATTTTCTGTCATCATGGTAATAACCATGAGAAAGGAATTTAGGGAATCCACAGAAATTAATGAAGCCAGCCCACAATATAAACTATATGAGAACTTCTATGGAAATCTGTGGGTGTGTTCCCTTTTATTTCAACCATCAGGCAGAAGGCAAGGTCACACTGGCACACTCTTGGTTCCTAATAGGCACCTAAGTCACATGCATTATCTATAAAATGATGCATAGTATCCATGCTTGCAGAATGAGCATGACCTCTTCCTTTGGAGAGACCTTTCCCTGTCCATCACACAGTTCAGCTGCAGGAAATTTCACAATTCTTTTCCAAAATGTAACTCACACCAACACTAATGTCCCATTCCTTCCATACTGGGGCTTACTAATTTTAGATAAGACTTTCCCCCATGCCTGTATATTCAACATCATTCCTATAAGAGAGACCTATACCTATGTACCTATACTTGGTACTTCAGTCATCACGTTTAATTTGTTTTGTTGAGCCCAACTTATCCCATCCTACTTTTGCTGTGCCATGAATGTGCATTTCCCTTCCCTGCATCTTGTCTGTTTCTTCTGAAGCCCTCAGAATCTTCCTAAATTGTCTGATTTAAGTTCACTGTCTACAAAGTATATTTCTATTATGAACCATTTTCTAATCAACAAAATGAATGTCCTACATCAGGAAAGAGAAACAAAAGATGAGAAGACGTGGGCATCTCATGACTCAGCTACTACTTCTTCTGGATCTGTGGAGAAATGTCCTGGTTTGCTTCAAAATTCTTGGAAAGTTAGCTCATTTATTCTTCATTTCCACATCCTTTAGATGGGTAAGCAAGCCCATCTCCAACCTTTATTCTTGCCTGAGAGAGATAGGGTAGAGATTGGGGAAACCATGGGGAAAAGCCCCGCACAGCTGCAGCTTCAATTCCATTCTGCCCAAGATGGTCACATTATCAGCAAGACATGAGGATGATTGCTTTGCAGAGCCACCCAAGAGGCACTCCATGGAGTGGAGATCTACCAATTAGCAGCTGAGTGATTTTCGTATAGAGACATTTTTCTGGATCAGATCAAGATTGACATTTCTCCTTGAAAATAAAGGGGTTAGGAGAGAAAATGAGCCTTTAGGTAAAGATACCCTCATTTCTGTCTGGATGCTTTACTGTGTAACAATTTGGATGTTGCTGAGTTACCTTGAGAAACTAGTAACATCGTGGATAAAATGATAGTGTTTAGAAAATTTAAGAATCCAGGGATACACAAACAATGTATTCTCCTCACTAAGATTCTTACCCCCACTCTAAAAACCCCTCCCCTTTTACTCCATAAGCAATGGAAAGTTATCTATCATACCTGGAATAGGCATACAGTATCCCACAAAACCCTTCATATTTGCACAGGAATTAAGCCTGTCATGTGATCTAAATAAGCCCTATCTTCACAAACTCAATCATGTCATCTTCATCAATAATTTATTTAAAATCCATCTGCATTTATTTTTGAGTTATCTGCAAACAGTATAATGTTATAAATTCTAAGGCACTCTGGTCAAATAGATCAAGATTGCACAGAAGTGAGGGAAACAGAAGCCCGTCAGTCACTACTGTAATGACCTTAATATCTCCATCTATTGTGGCTGACATGCACTTGCTCATAAGGTTCTGTATTAACCTAAAGACAACAGATTTCCCTAGAAAAAAATGGATTCTGACTCATGAATTTCTAAGCAGATTCTCTTAATAACCCAAATGAAGCACTAATGTTTTAGAAAGCTCTATTCTGCTATCTAACTCATTCAAATAAGTTGGTCTTTTGATGAAATAATGCCATCTTATTGACTTTTTGGTTTCATATTGGTTTATTGCTCAAATAAAATGTAACCTTAATAGGATTCAGTGTCATCTAAGGAAAAACAAAACAATTCAAAAATATTTAATATAAATGTTAAGGAATCGAGGGCTTTGGCTGTGGGTTAAAAATCTCCTTTGACATAGCATTTGATTTGTTGGCTATCCTATTTATTGGCAGGTGCTTTGGATATAAAGTATTTTGATATCTTGAAAACTTTATCAATAAAACCAGGCAAATTATTTTGATTTCTCATTATTTGACTGGTGTTTTTACTCATCTCAGAAAATTTGGCATAATTTATCTATCATATGACTGCACACCACACTACGCTGCCTTGTGTAAACTAATCCAAAATATCTTCCTTGTACTTTGTGCTCAAAAGCTCTACAATAGGATGTAAAATAGAATAGAAAATAGAAAATCTGCTTTCTGTGCTTAGTTATTCAAAATCTAGTTTCTTAAATATCAAGGTATTGTTTTCTATAACCAGTCTCAAGCACATACTAAGATAAATAAATGTGAGTAGCATTACTCCAAAACCCCAGCGAGGGGAAACCATGTATTAAGTCAGTATCTCTTTAGAGTCACTAAGTTCCCACTATGCAGAATTTTCAGTTGACTGGCATTGGATGCCCTTAGCAAGCTCGCCTCCCAGGATTGGTAGACTTGTAGATTCACATCACTTGAACGAGTCTAGGTTTGACCATGTGATTTTCCCCCAATGCTTTCTCTGTACTTCTGATGGAAGCAGGAGCTTAAAAACTGTTCACAGTGCTTGCCCTCTCGAATACTCCATCTCAGAAGCCAGTTATTTTAAGCCATGTCTAATCTGACAGCTGAGTGAGAGAGTTCTGATACAATGAAAGATCATATTGAGAGGCCTGGGCCCTAGCAAGCTTCCCATCTAAATACAATAGCATGAGTGATCTCAGATATTCCATACAGAATAGAAAATATCCCAGGTATGCCTCCTAACATGAGAAACCTACATCACAAAAAGTAATAGAGTATATACAGACACCATGATAAGAAAATGACTTTTGTCATTGTTTCCATTAACAATGAGTCCAAACTCTAATGTGCCAACTTTCCAGGGAAAATTAACAGCTTTTTTCCTTAAGCCCTTTTCTAAATATTTGTAGCTAAAATAAATAAAACCCTCAATATTAAATATTTTTAAAATGTAGAAGTATTGAGAATATAGAAGTATTAAGAATTTGAGCATTTAGAAGTATTGAGCTGGAGGGTTGGCTCAGTGGTAACCAAATTTGCTGATGTAACATAAGACCCAAGTTCAGCTCCCAGCACCTACATCATGTGGGCATGACCATCTGTACCTACAGGTCCATGAAATCTGATATACCTGCCTCAGTGGACACATCCATATTTTTTTTCAAATCCTGTAAAATACCATATAAAAGATGAAAGTAGAGGACGCAAGCCTTTATTGAAGCCTATTAAGGTAGGGCTATTCCCTCTTAATAATGCCTGACTTTTTATAGATTTATTTAATTTTAATTTTTTTCTTAATCATTTATAATATACACTGTTGAATAACCTTTGGTCAACTGAATGAAATTTAAGCTTTGTCTCGAGTTTGGGTAGAAACATGGCTTTCTGGCAAAGAACAATGATGTGCCATTGTTCCCTCCTGTAATAGTTAATCCATATGGCCTGTCAATCATGTGGGCAGGAAACATCCCTGTCTTAGTCAGGGTTTTTATTCCTGCACAAACATCATGACCAAGAAGCAAGTTGGGGAGGAAAGGGTTTATTCAGCTTACACTTCCACATTGCTGTTGATCACCAGAGGAAGTTAGGACTGGAACTCAAGCAGGTCAGGAAGCAGGAGCTGACACAGAGGCCATGGAGGGATGTTCCTTACTGGCTTGATTCCCCTGGCTTGTTCAGCCTGCTCTCTTATAGAACCCAAGACTTCCAGCCCAGGGATGGCACCACTCACAAGGGGCCCTACCCACTAAATCACTAATTGAGAAAATGCCCCACAGCTGGACCTCATGGAGGCACTTCCCCAACTGAAGGTCCCTTCTCTGCGATAACTCCAGCCTGTGTCAAGTTGACACATAAAACCAGCCAGTACAATCCCTCAGGAAGATATCTGCAGCAGAGACTTTAGAAAATATATAGCCTGACTAAACCGGTAGGTAAAGACAATTGTCTCTGTGATCCTGGTTACTCCACACTGTGAGAATGTTCTCCTTCACAATGTGCCTTTGACTGTCTTTCCACTTTGATCCCTTAAGGATACCTCACTAATCAACTATGCTCTGTGGGTCTTTTCTGAATTATTTCAATAAACAATGCAAGGAACTAACCTGAGGCCAGGACAAGAGCCCAGTATCAAAACTAGCAACTTTAGCTAATAAATCAAGGATTGGTTCAAGTATAAACTAACATGTTGTCTAAATTGTTTCAATGATTATTTCTACATTTTGGGAGATACGATAGGACTTCCCATGCCTTTGCATATACCAACTTGGCATAATAACTTCAACAGTAGGTCAAGTTACTCTTTCTCCATTTGACTGGAAAATACTAAAGACCAGAAGAAATGTTAGAAGATTCGAAGTATGCAGGTGAACAAGAATACTTCCAAGTCCCTGTTCACAAATTCCCAAAGTTGAAATATTTTTCCCATAAGGAGTGACTGCTAGCAAATATGTTTAGCTCTGGAGGCCCTGGAGTCTCCACTGCAGCCATCCGATTGTATCACAAAAGCAGGCTCAGGCAGCAAGATGAATGTGGATGAGTAAGACAGTGTTTCCCTAAGACTTTTATAAAAATGATGGGGGTTGCTATCTGATCCATGATTATCAAATGTGAGCATGAATTAGAGTCATCTTGGGTACTTGTTAATACATTCCTGTGCTCCTTGCACAGACACAGAATTTCTGCTGAGTAGGTCTTGGATAGACCATGATTTGACATCCTCACATGTTCCTATGGGATGCAGATATTGGCATTACTGGAGTGTTGCCCAAAACTGGAGTCTCTCTAAAACTTACTTATCTTACTAATATAAGGACTTAGGAATTCCCGAGCCATTTGAAATTAAGTGACAATGTTCAGAAGTGGTGGGTCAACAGTGTGGAAGCAAGCAGCTGTGTAGGAAAAGAAGGAGAGTATGAAGTTTAGAGAAAAAGTAAGAATTCCAAAGTTTCATGGGAAGTATGGTTAGAAAAGAAATATTAAGGAGGTAAGGACAAATTAAGTCTTTCTGAAGATGGACTTGGGAAGGCAGGCCAGCTTGACAGTGGCTCCATATGAGACTGCTATGGGGCTAGTTTCAGGGAAGAAAAAGTACATTATTTCATTAAAGGGTTAATTATTTCTCCCCTCTCTTTATCATGGCATTAGGTAAATCCACCTTCCTGGGGGGTGGATCCTTAGCTAGTCAACTGGTCTGTCCAACTGGATTAAATTTTGTTTCAAATAATTTAGAATGTTAGGTCCCCAAGCAAGTCAGAGAGGCTCTTCTCTTGACCAGAAGGAAATAGATGTCCCTTAATCGATTTGAATATAAAAATTAATTTGCATATATAAGGTAAATGGAATAGTGTACTGAAGCCTATCCTAAAAAAAGCCTAATGCGCTGGGCGGTGGTGGTGCACACCACACCTTTAATCCCAGCGCTTGGGAGGCAGAGGCAGGTGGATTTCTGAGTTCAAGGCCAGCCTGGACAACACAGAGAAACCCTGTCTCGAAAAACCAAAAAA
>NW_022196909.1:67051174-67071084 GCF_008632895.1 Mastomys coucha | reverse complement strand
AAAAAAAAAAAAGAGTAACTGAACTTTCCATAGAGTCAACAGGATGCTGTCTAAAAGTTGGCATGAACCAAGAGGCAGAAGACCTAAATGTACAGAAGGTAAAAGACACAGCATCTCTATGCCAGAGCCCAGACAATAGTAAACACCTTTTTTTGTTAACTCTTCACAACGTTCTGGTATTGTGGAAGGCATCTGCCCAGGTTCATATGGGTGGAATGTGTGTTTGTATGCAGACAAGAAAAAGTGGAGAAAAACCTTGTTGGTTTGCAGAGAAGGAATGGGCATTGTAACATTGTTACCCTGAGTATGGCCAAACCCATCTACTATAGCTGAACTTCTGCACTGGCCTAATTCTATAGGTGTGACCAGAGAGTCCTGCAGGACCAGATGCCTGTCCCCAGTGGGCCTGGAGATCAGAGTAGGGCCAGAGCTTCTGTTCCACTGGGCCTAGAGCTCCCTGAGAGACAAGGGCTTCTGCTTCCAGGGTTCTGCAGCTCAGTGTGGGACTGGAGTTCTAATTTATAAGATCCCAGTGGTCACTGTAGGACCTAGAGCTTATACATTAGTGGTTCTAGAGGTCACCTTGGGTCTGGGGTTCTAACTACAGCCTCTAGCCTGTTCATAGATAAAGTCAGAAGCTTATTTTCAGATGGACTCACTGAAATCTATTAGGTCCAAGATGGTAGTTGGAGAGTGCCTGGTAAACAGCTTTCAGCTCCATACAGATACCACCTGCATTCTATATGGCACACCCTGGAAACCATGACAGTTGACAATTCCATAGCAACAACTAGTTAAAACCTAAAAAGAGGAGAAAGTTTGAATTCCTGGAAACTCTCTACCCATTCCCAGGAAAGATAGGAGCATACTCTTTTTATTTCCTATACCCTATTCCATAGCTCCTGGACTACATGGGTAGAAATGCATCTACATGTTTACCTTTCACTTCTCCCATTATTTGGCCAGGGCCCCTCACTATTGAATTGATACTCAGTTTTGTTTTGTTTTGTTTTGTTTTTGTTTTGTTTTGTTCTGTTTTTATAGCTTCCACAGTTCCAAGAAAGACAAAAGACCCAATTTGGGAGTAAAAACTGGTAACTGAATAATGCAATATTAAAAGGCAGCTTTGATATAACCATCATGCGTACTGTGTTTCCAAAGAAAGAGACTAGTCCTATGGCAATAATTAAGGCCATACAATTACCTCACCACACAAATACAAATGTTACTTCTTAAGGAATATTTTAGGTGGAAGAAAATCCCTAAATTTTTAAAAGAATCTTTTGAAATGACTTATGAAGAAAGTAATAGAAGATAACTATAAGAATAACTTACCATTCATTGGTAACAATAAATCAATAACTAATAGAGAAAACTCATTAATTTATCACCATTAATTCTCCCAGATTCTGGTTATTTATCTAAGCAGGACAGAGGCAGAGGGGTGCCTGAGGTAGCTGAGAAAATATTAAAGAAAAAAATTTGCAAATATAATTTCAAAAGCCCTTCTCTTTTCCAACAAGGGACAGATCTGCCCCATGAGTCTTTGAGCTGTGCCTCAAACAGAGCAAGCTATTAGGTTTACACTTCCAAGAAAATGGTTTCACACAGCTCTCATTGCACAGGGCCCTCAGAGGTCTTGCTGCAGGTTTGGTTTGGTTTCATGATGATTCTATATTTCTTGTTCAAGTATTTATTAGGGAGAAACAGAAGATGGAGTGAAGTTAGTAGCTGGAATTTAAGAAAACGAGATGTTATTCAGTTTGAGGGCACTTGCCCAGGCAGCAAAGTCCACAGTCAAAACTAGATGCCACAGGTCCATGCATCTCCAGAGTTGTACTTCCTTTTCCTCTGTCCATAAGGACATGCCTTTCATTGTATGAATGTTAGGAGCACAGAACAAAGCACACTTGAAGACAAAGGCATCTGAAAGTCTCTCTTAACTTCTGATCACAGGTATATGCTCAGAAGACGTGTCTGGGTGTGAGGCCTGGATTATCCATTCTCCTCTAACTTTATAAACAGTCATCAGGGTCTGTGTTCCTTATTGTGACAGTAAAAATAGAGCTTATGCCAGGTGGCTGTGTGCTCTTCCATCTCATTTACAAATAGATGAGAACAAAAGAGGAAAACTGCAATCAATAAGATTTTACATATGGGTGTAGAGCACAGACAGGCAGGCGGGCAGAAAGACAGCAGTGTCAAGCATAGAGTCATACCCTGCTTTAACAAGTGGTGACCATTTTTAGAAGGCGTCCTTTTCTGTTCTGGACACAATGCCTTTTAAGTTCATGCCTCTCCATTTGTATCCCAGATCCAACACTACCTGTGTGCTAAAGGAGACTGCACCACTACACCCTCTTGTTTTTACTTAAGATTCAGAGTTTGTTAAAAGTACACCAAACAATACTACCTATACTCCTGTCCTATGTTGCTTTCTGTTGCTGTTGTAAATAAACATCATGAAAAAGGACAAGTTGGCAAGAAAGGGGCTTATTTGGCTTGAATGTGTCAGGTCATAATGTATTATTAAAAGAAGTCAAGACTGGAGGCCAAGCAAAAAGTGTAGCAGAGGCCATAGAGGGATGCTGTGTTTTGGCTTGATCTCTAGCTTCTGCTCAGCTTTTCTTCTGATAAATCCCCAGACACCCCTGCCTAGAGATGGCACTGCCTACAGTGAGACTGGGCCCTGCTACATCAATTAGCAATCAAGAAAATGTCCCATGGGTCAGTCAGTAGTCTAATCTCAGTCCCCCACCTGAGATAACTCAGGGATAACTCAACTACTGCAGATAGCTAGGGGAATTTCCACTGTACATGACACTGTGCTATTGTAGGTCCAGCTCGGTGAGTGTGAGAACTGGAGGTGGGTTCCCTCTCATCCACTGAAGACAAAACTGTAGACAACCTATTGCCCTTGAAACACCCAAGTGTCTTTCCATGAAAGATGGGAACAATGATCAGCTTTATCTCAGGAAGTTGATATGAGAGTCAGATGAGATAATGCATAGTGTTTAGAACTGAACGTAACACATAGGAAAAATTTCTCAATGAATGCTGGTTATTTCTATTACTGTTAAGATCAGTGTGCCAGACATGGCGATGCTTGCCTGGAGGCTCAGTGGTAGAGCGGATGAATCCTTAAGCTCCAGCCCAGCCTGAACTACGTAGCTAGAACTTGTCTCAAAACACTAAAACTACTCTATTTTATTACTGTTTTAGAAAACTGCCTTCCAGAAACACATATAACTATAAAGGAGCTGTCTCTTAACTGACAACATTTAAAAGTTATGTGGAAGAATGTCTAACCAAATTCATAGTTTAGGGACACTTATCCCAGACATGTACCATCCCTCACTATCAGTTGGTGTTCTGTGACTCCTTGCTCCCTGGAACCAGAGAGCATTCTTTCATATTTTGTTGCCTTGGCAGGGCCTCCCGAGCTTAAATAATTATGCTCTGCAGTTCAATATTCTACAAGAGGCTTGAGTGAAAGATGCTTTTATATTTCAGAGATTTGAAATTGCACAATTCTTCAGGTCCCTAGAATTTTGACCAAGAGTGGCCTATTTTCTGCAGACAGTCTTGCACACTGACAGTTATCAGTGTGCCATGAATTTGGAGATCCTGGCAGAAAACTTGAAACATTACATACCTGTAATTTGGCCTTCTCTTTACAGGGACTTGACCAGTTTGGGTACTATATAGTAAGATCATTCACACTCAACAGAGTGTAGCTGTACTGAAGAGTTTGATGTCAAAAGTCAACAGCTCCTCCCCTTCCATCTACACCCACACCCCTCTCTAGCAGGAAGTTGTACCCAAACCACAGAAAACTTTGCAAATGCTCTGTACCCATAAACATATAATTAAGTTGATCAGCTTAAGTAAAAAAGGTTGTGACCCATTTTCTACTTTGTGTAAGTAATCAGGTATGATAATCCATTTTGTTTGTCTCCCAAACTGTTCATCTACCTGAAGGTAACAAAATTTAGATTTCACAGAATTAATTTAGAGTCACTTGAAGAATGTTTTTCATATAAAAACTATGGAAAGAAACCTCTTGAATCTGCTCTTATGCTTCTCGGAGCTCTAAGCATTGGTTGAGAGGGTGTGGGGCATGCTACTTATACTATACATGATCAGATTCTATGATAGATTTGAAAATCTATCTTCTAGAAGATAAACTCAATTTGGATCACTCACAGGGCAGAGTGATGGCAGATGGATAGAAATATATAAAGAAAGAAACAGAATCAGCACATATTTATGACATAAAAATGTCATTATGTATTAATAGTTTGGCACCCTATTAAATCTGAGGAAGGGAACAATTTTTACTTAAAGATACACATGAAAAGTACCTAAGAACATGTAAGTGCTACAGAAAACAGGAAGTACACAGAAAGTCTACATGTACTGACCCCTCTTCTTGTTACACAAATGTTCAATATAACAGGTAGACCATTATAAAGCTGATTTCTAAATCTTTGATCAAAACTGGGAGCCAAGAGGTGCCTCCAGAACAATGTCAGATGGAAACAAATTAACATCAGAGCTGGGTAGCTGTCGCTGGACACAAGTGTGAGGAAGTAAGGCATGTGTGTGAAACTTGCAGACATGTTGGGAGAGCCCCAGAACATTGTAGATGATCATGGTGGGGTAACTTAGTCTGAAAGAAAAGTTCGTGCTGTAAGTTTAGTTAAAGAAGAAAGAACATGCTCCCTGCTCTCCAAGTCATGAAAAGAGTAGGTTTATCCTCATAGTATGCTCCGTCGGGTTTTCTTACCAGAGATTAACTTGGTCAATGTAGCTGCTTGTATTATGAGTGCAATTATGTTCCCGCAAAACTATGATAGGGTCTGCATGTAGCTTCTGGGACCTGCACCCAGTTGATTCTGATTAGTAAATAAAGATGCCAGCAGCTAAGAGCTGGGGGGAACAGACAGAGGCTGGATTTTAGGATTCCCTGGGTTTGGGGCCAGGAGGAGAGAAAAAAGGAGATCCACTTTGTTTTAGGAGAGCGTGGAGAGAGGAGAGATACATGTTTTAGGAAAGTGTGGAGAGAGGAGAGATACAGAGCCAACATGGGGTAGAGAAGCAAAGAGAGCGCTGTAGGCTCTGAGTTAAGAAAGTACAGCCCAGGGGCTGCCCGAATGGGTTCACAGCAGCCAAGATGAAGTAAGTAGTAACTTAAAATGAGTGACAGGAGGTAGATTCTAGCAACATAGAGACTTTGAAGTCACCCAGCTATTGTGCTGCTTAAAGCATATTAAAATATAAAGACTGTGTGTTTGTCTTTCATTCAGGAATATAAACCATTAATCCCACACTGGAATTCATAATTAGTAATTAATTCTACAGTTCAAAGAGGGAACAAATGAATGAGGAGATGTAACCGGGCCATGAAGACACAGCCTGCCCTGATCTAGGGGTTAAGTGAGGCCAGAAAGGGAGTCCAAACTCTACCTTAGAAGATGCTATCAGAGAAGGAGGGAAGTGGGCCCTGAGATTATGGGAAAATCAGAACAATGTTATCAGAATATTGTTAGGTACTTTGAAGAAATAGCAAACCATCAAGCAGGGCTATTTCTAATATAGCTAAAGCGGGAAATCTCGAACAGTCTTGCACAAAACAAGGCTAGGAAGATAGTTGGGGGACCACACCACAAAGAAAGAGTTTCTTCTATTTCTTCCACCAATTCACAGGGTTATTGTAAGGGTGAGGTTTAAATGTATTAAGGCCTCAAGTGTACTAAGCACATTACCACATGGAGCTTTATCTACATCCTAGACTCTTAATCTCAACGACAATGGGAACCTACTAGAAGTTCTTAAGCTAGAATGGATACGATTATATTTGAGAGCCATATGAAACACATAGGGGTCTCTAGATAACTTATTTTGCACAGTTTAGGCGTCCACCTATCCAAACATCATCCTTCTAACCTGAGGATGCATGCCTGTTTCAGAACCCACCTCCCTGTAAGATGCAATCTGCTGAGACCAAGCCCCTCCTCTGATCTGCAACAGTTTGCTCCTTTATTACTCAGTTGCATGTACATTTTCTTCCCATGGAACATTCTTCAAGTGCTACTTTGTATATAGATCATGCAATCTAGAGGATCACAACTTGATGGCAGATGGAAACCAGGAAGAAGAGACATCTGTCTCCAGAAGACATTAATAGTAATAATCTTCCTATTTTCTAGATTAGAGGTGGGAAGACCCAGGGCAAATGTAGGTAGCAGCATTCCATGGGCTGGGTGCAGGACTACATAAAAAGGAGAAAGCGGTTTGAGCACCAGCGCTCTTCTCCCTTTGCTTTCTGACTCAGATTACCATTCGACCAGCTGCCTCACTCTCCTGCCTCCATGACTTCCATGGCCGACTGTCCCTGAGTGCTGTAAGACAAAAGAAACCTCTCCTTCCCTAAGTTTCATTTGTCAGATATTTGGCCAGAACAACGAGGAAAGTGTCAAATATACTGGGGGCACTGAGTGCCTTTGTGAAATAAACTAATCTTTAGAAGTCAGCTCAAAAACTTCCTAGACCTTGTGGGCCGGTAGCAGCACCAGCAGCTCACACGTATCCCCCAGACTCTTAAGTTAGAATTTGTCACATTTTCCTTCCTTCCTTTTATGGTTAACCAGAATATTTTTATTAATTCTTTGAGAATTTTGTACAATGTCTTTCAATCATATTCATCCCTACAGAACTCTTTTCAGATCCACCTCTCTTCCCAATTTTGTTGCCCAAATATTCTTGAATATGTGGACTCACAGTAGAGTGTGGTCAACTTACAAGGGGCTACACTCTTAAGGAACAAGGACTCTGTGTCTCCCATCAACTATCAGTTGCCAATAGCCCCTTTTTTAAAGAGTATCTGTAATAACTGTAAATACTAAAATCCATTAACTGCTTACTATGATCCAAATAATATGATTGGTGGTTTGTTCATATTATCTTATTTGCTTCTTCAGACAATATTATAAAATACATATATTTGGATCCTAGTTATTGACAAAAATTCAAGACTGGAAGGGTCATATAGTCAGTATACTGTGGAGATGAGAACAGACCAGGGCAGGAGACTGGCCCAAGAAATAGCATTCCATTGGTCAGAGAATTTACTAATTGTAAGAGTGATATTGATAATCCACAGATTTGAAGTGAATTTCTCCCTCACAGACTAATTATTATGAATTAATACTCACTCATAGACTGAGTACTAATTCATAATTATGAATTGATCATTCCTAGCTAAAAATTAATAAATAACTATTAATTAGCTATGAATTTATAAAGGTGTGTTCTGAATTTTTACATACCTGACCTGAAACTTGTATAAAAGCTTTGCTGTATCCCCAAATATTTTTAAAACACTAATTTAAAAAAAGTGTTAGCATATTTGAATGGCAGTTACAGTCACTAGAAATCTCCAGTTAATAAAAATTAGTACCACTGATTAACCATGCAACACTCCTGTGTTCTACCGTAAAGATCTTTACACTAATAAAATACCACTTTCTCTGCTTTACATACTATGTCAGCTTTTGTTTGCATAATGTGCTCTGCTCTGTGAGAAAGTTGGAAAGCCTCTTGCTTAATGTGTAGCATCTTCCTCAGCCAGGCCCCTCCTTCCACCTAATTACATGGATCTTCTGTCTGAGCAGCCAGCAAAGGTCAACTAGCATAGTAAGATATCATAGACTGCAAGACACAATGAATTGTAAGATGTGCTATGATTTGATGTACTACACAAAGAGAAAAACACTCCTAATGAAAATGTGTCAGACTATCAATTCAAAGATCTTAAATTTAAAAAAAGAAAAAAGAAGGAAGTAAAACATTTAATCCAAAGGCTGCAGTACTTAAGAACTTGAACATTAAAATTTTTATATTTGTGTGTGTGTATATGTGTGTGTGTTTGTATAAATGCATTTACAGGCATGCCACAGTGCATGTGTAGAGGTTAGAAATTCTAAGGGTTCTTCTTTTCCTTTTACCTCCATGTAGGTTCTGGGGATCTAATTCAGGTCGTCAGGCTCAATAGCAAGCATTTCTTCCAACGATGATCTATGACCTGGAATTTGAAGCTAAATATACAATTTCCTCCCTAACTTGCTCTTTGGTCATGGTATTTTCATCACAGCAATAGAAACCCTAACTAAGATACCCTCTTTTCATTTGCAAAATTGTACTATTACTACTGCCCACTTCAAAAGACTGTATGGGATCTAAATAAGAGATTAAGTGTACGTTCAGAGGATTGGGGTGTGGCAGGCTCCTCATATATACTGGCTAGCATCACTGCTACAAGGCTCAACACTATCCCAGCTGCACACTGAAGAAACGCACTTCCCTCAAGCTCACTGGGTGAAGTCTCATCTCCTGTTTGGTGGAACTTCAAGGGGGCTTTGGCAGCTGGTTAGGTCATGAGGAAAAACTCCCACCAGGAACAGGATTAATGTCTTTTTAAAAGACATCCCCTCCAAGTGTCTCACTCATCCACTGTGTATATTTGATGCAGATATCACTAAACATAAAATGGCCCTGATCTTCAGAACTATAAGAAATCAGCTTTTGTTGTTTCAATGCCATCTCTTTCTTCTGTTTTGTCAAGGCAGTCTGATGGCATTGAGATAGCCTCTGGATGTAATTGTTTAAGGTTGTCTTATTAGGGCAGAAGCAGAGAGGCCATATGTGCATGACACCCAAATATCTTTAAGGAATCAAGTGTTTCCCCTTGTTAACCTCCCTTTCAGGAGCTCCACTCTGAGTCAGAGGCATGAACACTGACTGAACGGGCTTTTATCCCTTAAGTAGTGGTTTGCCCAATCATATAAACATGTGTTCAGACGTCAATTCAATCTCTTCTGATGGAGAGGTTTTAGAAGTGTTCAGCCATCCTTGCTGATCTCCGTTTCACACAAATAGATTTCTCCTGTGCTTGTGTCCAGATTTGGGTTTGTCAAATGATTATGGAAATTATTTAAAAATATGTAACGATATCAAAATATCACATTTTATATATACATTTTTGTTTACTAAGTATGTGTCAAACATTCAAGGTTTACAGAATGTGCTTTAGAATTTGAATTTATAACTAATTTCAGCTGCAGTTTTTATGTTAATATAAAAAACAAAGTTTATAAGCCCTAAAAATTTGTATATGCTATCCCATATATGGAATTTGAATTTTTTTTTTTGATATACAGGAAAATGACCACTGTAGTTTTAGTAACTTCTTGACCTCCAAACATGCCTATTCAGCTGCCTGCTACAGACTTCTAATGCCTGAATGTAGCCTCCCCAGCTCATTGCTAAATTCACGGACGTCTCCCAAAATAAAATACCTGCGTGGGTTAGTGAATGGGGCTACACTTCAATAACCAGAACCTCAAGTCATGTGCAATGAAAATGAGGTAGCTTTTTGTTCAGCTCCCTCTATTGTGTAACTCTCTATGTGGTACCTTTCCCCGCTAGATTCCTAGAGAAATGATGGGGAGTCACAAGCCTACCAGTGATATATCTCGTTTCTACCCTCATAACATTTACAAGAACTAAGGTGCCGAGGCTCCTGAAACCCATTGATTCTGTGTCAGTGGTGTCTGAATGGTTTCGTTCTTTTTCACTCTACTGACACTAAAGAAACATTAGCCTTTCATTTGTATCTTCTAATCAGTAGCTCAGGATACCTCTAAGCTTCTTGTCTCTCTTGCCTCCCATCCCTGGACACATACCCTACATCTTGCTGCCTGTTTTACCTCCCAGTCCTGGTCTAAGTCCCTTGATTGATTAACAGTGCCTTTAGCCAGCCTCTATAGCAAGGCTGTATCCTCTGCATGATTGGGTGTCAGGTGTCATTGCACCTGTACAAGCTAGCTCCCAACTGACTCTTCATGCATGAGTCTCTCTGTCTTGAATCTCTTATCTCCCTTGGCATTCTCTTCTTCCATAAATGGTCTCATTGTGGCCAGTAGTATTCTGACTTTTGAAAATTCCACATTATTTAGAGCCCACTCCAGGTATGTCCCTGTCTATTTCAAATATGTGCTGATCCCCTTTATTAAAAAAGAATGATCATTCCAAAGGACTTCTAAACCATGTTTTAAAAATATACATTGGGTTTTTTTCAAATTTCTCTTCTTTTGCATACTTAAAGGTAATTATATGGACCAGCTATTTCCTCACCTGCCCCTCTTTTTCCTATGATCTCATAACTACTGCGTCAACTTCAGTCTCAGGAATCTCATAGACACCCAGTACACATTTCAATTTTTAAAAGTTTTAGCAATTTCTAAGATTAAAAGACTATGAAATATGATTATTCAGCATGCTATGTTGAATAATCATTATCAAGTATATTATCAATAAATAAATTGATTATTTATTAGGTTTTCTTCTCTGATCATCCATCTTAGCACAACATTATTCAATATGTCATCTTCTCGAACATGAAAAAATAAATGGTCGGAAAAGAGACCTTTGTCATATGAAAAACTGAAGCTACTGGCTGCTGATAATGACATACCTACATCTCCCTCAATAGAGTCAAAGCCCCCCACATGGCCTAGTTCCCTCCTCCAGCCCCATGCTTCTAGTATTTCATATCTTTGCTTGGATTGCACAAGAGTTTACAGACTAGCTCTCACTTTAAAAGCTCAGCTGTTTGGTTGATATTTCAAGTGCCAACTATCCTGCCAAATTCATTAAATCCTGGTATTTCCACTGGTACCTAGACTATCCTACCATTTGACAGGAAGAAGCCAACCACAGATTCTTTCTTTTGGACTGGAGTGAAAGTCCCTGTCGAGTGCCCTGCCTAAACAGCAGATAAATTGAGTGTCTTGAACCTTTCTCTTGAACCTCTATTACATGACCTTCCCTCTCTCATTAGTTGGGAGGAGAAACTTGTAAAATATTGGCAGTTTTCATAGTTTTTCCCTGCAAGGACCTCTAACTCCCATCTTATTAATACTTTTGATGCATATCAGAAGAGAGTGAAGAGCAAGTTCATCTCTATTAGACCGTCCTGCAAAATATCCCACTGCTTAGCTCTATGTCGCTCATCACCTACCTACACAAGCCACATGTCTTGCTAAACCTGAATACTCTTTTTTGTCATTGAGCCCAGAGTAAAGAAAAGAAGACATGTTGGGTATAAAATTTAAGGAGGCAGATGTTTCCAGGGGCATGCTAATGCAAAACTGGTCCTTCCTTCTTACATCCCTCACAGGCCTCATCCTTGTCCCCAAATTGACAGTCAAACAAAAACAAACTAAAACTCATGTAGAAATAAAGGGGTATTTAATACATTCTATTGAGTAACTCCCAGAACTGCAGATTGCTGAAGGACCAGGCTTGAAGTTTAGGGTTGAAGTTTGAAGAATAAGATTTTAGTGCCACAGGAACTAACGGACAATGTTCAATCACAGCTTCCTCTTTAGAGACACATTTGCCTAAGAAGTATATGATAAATTGGTTCTTCTATAAAGGTGGCCCTGGAGTTTCTGGAAAATGGTTTGATCACATATCCACAGCTACTCCCTCATTGGCCATATTCAACCCACCATCATGTTGGCTCAGTTTAGGTCAAGGGCACATAATATGAACAGCACAGTCTAGGTCATCTATCCACAAAACAGGGAACCTTAAGAAAGTGTTGATCATTTTGAATGTTTATATCAAAAGTTGGATTTGCTACATTATGTTGGAAGTTCCCCAAATACATTGGACTTTAGATCTTGGGCAGCTGAAGCCCACTGAGAAATGAAAACCGAGCAATCAGTCTGTACAGTAAAATACCTGTAAGAGGCTCTACATTATATGGTAGAAACAAAAACAGAAGTTAACAAAGAATAAAAGAAGGAAGCCACTTTAAACTACAATGTAAAGTAGTGGTTCTCAACATTCTTAATGCTGTGTCGCTTCACAACAGCTCCTCATATTGTTCCCAAACAATAAAAATTACTTTTGCTGCTACTTCATAACTGTAAATTTGTTACTCTTATGAATCAGAAAGTAAATATTTGACATGCAGGATATCCAATATATGACCCATGTGAAAGTATCCTTTGACCCTCAAAGGGTTCATGGACCACAGGCTGAGAACACTGGTAAAAGGGAGGACCACGAACTGTGAACTAAAGAAGAGGTCAGTTCCACAAAAGTGGTCACCTGTAGAGGAAAGAACAAAGGCAGTTGTCTTCCAGGTCAGAAAGAGTATGGGGTTTATAGAAACTAAAGATAACTGAAAGAAGGGTGTTGAAGGAATATGCAGATGGGGACAGCCTGCTAGGCTGTGGTTAGAGGTTTGTATTTTATTCCAAGCATAATGGGAAACCATTGCAAGTTTGGAGCAGATCAATAAAGGGATTTAACTTTCAGGTATTTTTTTTTTTTTTTTTTTTTTTTTTAGTGAAATCACTTTTGGTACTATCTAGAGAAGTATCTATGAAAGTGACAGGAGTAAATAGAGTCACAGCAGTCCTGCAGTAAAGGTTTGTGTCCAATGTATACATTTGATGATACAATCAATGGCTTGAATTTAATTCCTTGTGGGTGACCAGGCAATTTCTGAGCTGAATAACTGAGTGAGTAGTAGCAACATCACTGAAACATTGAAAGCCAGACTGGCAGTCAAAGGTTGAGGGTTCTGTCTGGGGCATGTTCATTTGGCAAGGCAATAAAATGGGCAAAGCTTCAAAAAAATTCTTAAGTGAGCTCAAGAATGTCCCCCAAACTATTTGAAAGCACTGCAAAAGAAGTCAATATCGAGCATTCCTTGATGCCTGAGGTCCAGGAACTTCTCACTGGCTTTTATCTTTGTCTTCTGCTCCACTTCCCACACCTTTATTTTTTTTAATTACCAAATGTTCAAACACACATAGAAGTACATGAAAAAGAATGCCCAAGACACCTGTATATCCTGCATCCAGATTTAACAAATGTTAACATTTCACTGTACACATTTCTGATCATTTTAAAAGTAAGTATTACAACACACACAGATCTATTCATTCACGCATCCCTCTAACCATATGATGGCATTTATACAAAATCTGAAAACACTCAAACACTCATGTAGTAAAAGTACATGAAGTAAAATTACAAAACACGCATGTCAGAGCAGCCAAGAGACACATTTATTTTTTGATTTGCATTAAATGAAGTATGATCCCCATGTATCATGGATGCCTCAGTTATTCTGGAGTGGGTTTTCCCCTCCCTTGAAATCTTCCAAGAAATCTACAACTATGACAACCCAAAGACACTGAGGTAACCCTTAGTCTTCAGCTCATGGGGTCACATCTTACATTGCCTTTGTTGGAATCTACACCAACCCAATGAGGGCAGGAAAGTTGAATTTTTGAAACACTCTCTTTTACACAACATGCATCTAGAACTGTGCACCTACCACAGGCCACAAGGCCACCAACTCTGGACCCTGGACCCTCCACAAGCCCTGGACCCACAGACTTTCTCCTAGAGGGATCTCAGACTTTGACACCATTTCCTGGGCACAAGACAAAAGGTCTGTCCTTTCCTTACCCCAGCTCCCTGCTTCCAGGAAATGGTGGTTACTCCAAAGTTAAACATCTCTTCTGTTCCCTGAACACCCCAAACCTCCTACTTTGGACAAAACTATCTTTGTATACTAAAGGATCCTAACACATTCTTTTAACCCAGAGTAAAGATGGCTGATGTTCAGCACAAGAACCACTCTCTACACAAAATGTCTTGCCTTGTTTTCCCAGTGAACTAGTAGACAGGCAAGTAACCTCTGGTGGCCTTCTCACTTCTGACCATGGGGCTTGACAATATTCTACAGAACGTGCCTCAGATTGCTTCCACCAGCCACTCACAGCGAGTTCTTTCTATTCCACTAGTACCTGGCCTTTTAATTCCCTTAAAGAAACTAAGTGTGGGTCCTTGTTTAGCCCTGCCACTGGGGTGTAGGAAACAATGCTGGGTGGAGGAAGTGCAGAGACCCTAGACTGTGTTTACCCTGCTCCACCACCATTGGTTTCTGGGCTTTAGGGAAAGCACCAAAACGCCATTCAGGGGGTGGAAAATGCAGCCTTGGATGTGGGAGACTGAAAGCTGGGGTTCCCAAGCTCCAGGGCATCTAGTTGCAGCTAGAAAACTGAACAAAGGAATAAAACAAAGTTAGGGGCCCTCAGGCTTAAAACGACTAGCCAAGGGCAGGGGTGTGGGATGGGGAACTCTGGCTTAGTTTATTTGCAAATGTTTGTAGTTTAGTGGTCATGGGAGACTTAGGCAGTGTGACTCAGTAATTGAAGGCTTTCTCCATGCTCCTCATGGTGCTTCTTGATAAAAGAGACAGTCCTTAATTCCGAACTGTTTATTGCATTGTGGAAAATTGGGAGTATACCACCTTCTCAGGGTGGACCGGAGATTAAATACCTTTTGCAGAGAAGAGTGTCTGAGAAGGGAAGTTTATTGGTTAAACCCCCAGGGCCTTTAGATACCTTATTAGCATGGAGAACTCTCTTCTGGGTGATGTGATCTATGTAGGGAGTGGGGTCATGTGTTCTGGGCCAGGAATCTAGATGGAACAGGGAGATACCATCTCAGGTGGGTACCTTGTTGTCAGGGTCTCAGATCCTCTCAGCCTTACTAAAATTCCTGGCACGGTCCACTGTCCCACAATTAAGTGGGCAATTGATGGGCTCCTGGCCACTCTATTTCCTCTTACTTCCATTTAGGTATCTTAATTCTAATACTGTTCTACTCTCCTCAGAAAGGTCATTTGCTCATTTCATTTCTTGCCTTTTATTTTACCGGTGAACTCAAAATAGTACTAGGAAAATGAAAGTTTACCAATATAGCTGAATATATATTTTTACATTTTTTGAATGTGTGTACACACATGAGTCCCTGGTCCAGAGCACATGTGCCTTGGTGTGTATGTAGAGGTCAAAGAACAATCTATAGGCACGGGTCCTGTCCTTATGCTATGTCAGATCCAGGAATTAAACTCAGGTAGTCAGGCTTGGCAGCAAGTGTCTCACCTCAATAAGGCAGAATAAAGAAGAAAAGAGAATACATTTTAATGCTTCACACTATTACCAATAAAATGTGTCTGCTCTCTGAAATAAATATAAAATGATAGACCTAAAAAGACATCCTAGTTTACCTACATCTAAGTCCTCACAGACTTCTTAACTTGAAATATATTTCTCAAGTCAGACAAGGAAGCTGAGCCACATTTGGAAGCAGGTAATCCCAGATTCATGGGAGGCTGATGCAGGAAGACCTCAAGTTCAAGGCAATCCCATACAATGTAGTAACAGTCTGCCTTGGAATGAAAAGTAAATATTGATAAGATAAGACTGAATTCCAGGCCACTTGTATAACTTAGTGTATCCTTTCTCAAAATCAAAAGTAAAACAGGATGCTAAGGTTCCAGCTTGGTGGAGTAGCACTTGCCTAGCATGAGCTGTCCCTATGGTCAGTTCCTGGTACTAAAGAGGAAAAAAACAGGAGCAAGGGGGAGTCATACGGAAACCAAACACAGGAATATAAATTATTACTCATTAAAATTATACATTTGTACCCCCAAACTTGTATACAAGCTATGGAAAAGCTGTATTATGGAATTTAGTGGTGAAAACAAACAGCCGCAAGTGTAGCTTCACTTTGCTGATACAGTGAGTTCTTGGTTCTGAGCACAGACCCACAGGCTGACCATGCACACACCAGTTCAAAACCCACTTCATATTTTCTCAGTGGGGGTGTGGCCACTTGCCAGCCATGTTTTATTTATTTCCGTATATCTCTCCTTCAATACTAGAGAAGCATCTAAAGACTCGCATTTCCCATAACTCCTCACTTAAAGGACAAATGGTGACTGAAGACATTTGAAGGTATCCAGAACCGAGCAGCACAGCCAAAGTTTAGCTCTTTGAAGAGTACTTTTCTTTCTCGTTTTCAAAGTTTGCCAAATGATAAAAGTGGAATGTTTGGTTTACGTAGGCCAAGTTCAGACACAGGCCTGAGAGCTCTCTGAAAACATTGGTCAATTCATTTTTGCATTTCCCATTTCCAGAATATGCATGGCGCCCAATAGGCATGCAATAAATATTTGAGAATGGAAAATTTTGTGTCTGCTATACTTTCAGCTATAGCCCTGCACAGAGGTGCCTCTCAATCTCCCTGAACCCTTAGCTCGCATTTCCTCTGCAGCACTAGGCACTCCACCTCTCTTTTTTCCCACACTCTCCCAACCCTGCATCCCTAAAAGATTGAATTCAAGAAGGCAGGACTGGACAACTCAGATGTCTCATTAAGAATGCCTAAAGAAATATGCCTAAAGATGAAATTATAGCTCTCATACCAGCACTCAAAACCCTGGAATCAAAGGAAAGAAAAGAGGAGGAGGTGGAGCAAAACTATGCGATTTGACCATGGTTACTTAGCCAGCAAATGTTTTTGAAAGCTGCTAACTACTAATTGTGGTGAAGGTTTTTAAGCCGGGAAATGGCGAGTCTCTCTCTTTCCCCGACACTCTGTAATTCATGTGCAGCTTGGGATGGCTCTCTGTCTTAAATACAATAATATTTTAGAGGAATTTGAACGCGCTAAGTTAACAGGTATGCCAATTTGGAGCCAGAAGACATGCAACTCTAGAGATTTCAAATAGTTTAATAAGGCGTTACCATTTTTCTAAGGTTCTGTGCATTTTTTTCTCCCCCACCCCAATCAGCCTAAAAAGCTGTACCATGTGGCCTAATTCAAGGCTTGCGAGCAGGAGAAATTACTGACTTCATTATGCTTGCCTGGTGCTCTCCAGTAAAAGCGTTGGGCACTAGGCGTACTCATTCCAGGAGACTCTGCAGAAAGCTTTTGCACTGACAGATCTCCACTGGCTCCTTATGAAAAGCAACAGAGAGAAGGAGGTTATAGTCTATTGTGTACCAAGCTCAGAGGTTTGTGTTCCCCAACCCCCGAAGCTTTGCCTTAAAAAAAGGCCCACAGCAGGGCCTAGTCAGGCTGGAGTCATAATGGCCCTTGGGCCACTAAATGCCATTCAAGACCTGCTGAAGAAAGATTAATGTTGATTATTATTGCCATTAATGGTATTACTGTTATTGTTGTTATTATCCAGTGCTTATGGAATAAGCACTCTGTGATCTTTTGATACATTCTCCTGCTTTCCCTGTGGTGCTCAGCACAGCCACTTACTTGTCTACAAGGAAACAAAGAGGAAAACGAAAGCCATAGCTGTCGCATGAACTTTCTCATGGCTTGGGTCCTATGTTCTACTTTGCTTGGATGGAGAAGGAAAGAGGAAAAAATAGGGTTGAGCTGACACCAGGGAAGCTGGTGTCAGGGAGATACTTCTGCCAAACCCTGGTGGCTTCATATAATAAAGTTCATTTCTCGCCCTCCCAGGTCTTAGCTGAGGATAGCCACTGAACAGACAATATGCTTTCTTCACCAACCACTGCCCCCAAGTACCTTCCATTTGAAGCTCCTGAGTTCATCTTAATGGTCACCCAGTAAGCGGGCAAAGACCTCCAAGGGAGTTGCTGACATTGGGTGAGGATGGCTGAGGTCCCAAGACAGTGTGACAGTCTTAAAGGCAAACATATTTGGGTTAAGAAAGATGATAGAAAGTTCTCAAAACAGAGTCTTACCCACCCCGCCTGCCCCCTCATGTGTGTGTATGTGTGTGTTCAAGAATAACAATTTTTAAATTGAAAGCAAGTAAAAAAAATTATCTGATTCAGTTGGCCCTGGAAAAATAATATTAAGAGCAGTTGTGTACATTTTTATTAGCAAGTTGAAAAAGAATTACTGATAATTACGAAGCAAGAACATGAAGATGACACAATTAGTCACTTAAGGAAAATAAGCCTTAGACAAGAAAATAAAATTAGAGTGTGTCTTTGACCTTATAGTGAAAAATACTTAAACATTAAGGTGTAAACAGTAAACACTCATTTGATACCTTGACAAAGGAACAACCATTGTTGTTACAATATTAATTCAAAGTCATGTCGGAAATAGAAAAAAAAAATTTTTATTAAAGGCCACTCTAAGCCTGAAGCCTAAAATTTTTTTTTTCGTTTTTTTGTTTGTTTGTTTGTTTTTGTTTTTTTTGAGACAAGTTTTCTCTATATGCCAAAATTAATTTTTTTTTTTTAGAAAGGGTTTCTCTGTGTAGCCTTGGCTGTTCTGGAACTCACTCTGTAGACCAGGTTGGCCTCGAACTCAGAAATCATCCTGCCTCTGCCTCCCAAGTGCTCAGATTGAAGGCATGCACCACCACCGCTCGGCCTCAAAGTCATGTTGGAAATAGAAAAATTAAGCAGTTATTATTTGAACTCAAGAATTATGAAAATGTTGTCTTACTTATGTGGAATTAGAATTTCTATTTGAAACTACAGAATTAAATCCAGTGCAGCTAAAGTGAGCAGGGTTACCTCTGAGAGCAGTGTATTGATAAGGATGGGATAAAGGGCTACAGGCTTTTGTTGTGAACTTTGGAGTTCTATTTACCTTTTAAACTTACATGTGAGTGTAAAAACAACCAGGAAGATCTCACAATACCTATCAGACTGGTAAGACAACAGTCCCCCAACTCCTGCCTGCTAAGAAGAATGAATAGTAGGTAGTTCTTTTACATTTGAGGTAGTGAACAGCAACTCTGAGCAACATAAAAAATGGTGTTTGGGGGCCAGCAGGTAAGTGTGCTTGTAGACATATTTAGTGTCCTGAGTTTAATTATCCAGGAGTCTACATGGTAGACACAGGGAACAATCTCCTCCAAATTGGGCTGACTTCCACACACATCCTAGTGCTTGCTCCCTCTCTCTCTCTCTCTCTCTCTCTCTCTCTCTCTCTCTCTCTCTCTGTCTCTCTCTCTCTCTGTGTGTGTGTGTGTGTGTATGTGTGTGTATGTGTGTGTGTAAGTGCACATTTTATGATAAATATAAAATATATATATATTTTTAAAGAAATGTTCCTTAGGTGAGTCTGCTATAATATGACAACAGTGTAAGCAGGGAGCTAATGCAGGGAATTAGGAAGGAATGATTCTTCTACAGTGTGCCGACAGAGAGGCCAGTGTAGTAAGCATAAGACAGGATGGTGCGTCTACTATAGTGAAGACCTCATTTTGTGAACATGGTAAGAGAAGAGAGACATGGGGACTGCCTGCTATGAAGAACCATGCAAGTGAAAAGGAAGACTGAAGACAGTTACTTTAAAATGATTCATTGGAAAGAGAAGAACACATTGGGCAGAAAATGGAAGGGCATTTGAGGGCAAGTGACATAATTTTGCTTGTTTGCTTGTATATTTTTAATTTAGCAAAGACTTTGGTGTGTTTCTATGGTGAAAGCAAGAGAGAACACAGAATAGAAGACTCCAGAGAGAAGATAACAGAAGGTGGTATTCGCAGAGAGAAAAGGAGGTAAAATAGTAAATGTAGGAATCATGGCTGGTCTGAGTTGTTAGGCCACTTATCCTCAGTTCTCAGCATCATTCCTTGGTTTCCTGAGGAATTCATTGACCAAGTTCAGTGTGAGCACCGAATTTTTTCTGTGTGCACTAACTGCAATTCTGAAGACTTTGTCTCTGTCCTTTCACAGTGAACATCTTCCTCTTATTCCTCCTTTTAAAGTTTCTCTTATTTTATTGAAAATAGATTTTCTTTCAAACAGTATATTCTTACATCAATGTTGCTGGTGATGACATAGGGCAAACTAACAGTCCTACAATAATTCCAGACTTGTATTGGGCCCCATTCCCTTACTCATCCTTCGGATTTTCAGTTCCAGTTAGCTACCACCAACCAAAGCTTGTAGAAGATAAGTAAAAATTGCATAACTAGAAAATGCATAAGTTTTAAGTTGTTGACTGTTCTGAGTAGC
>NW_022196909.1:67033674-67046174 GCF_008632895.1 Mastomys coucha | reverse complement strand
GTCAGATATTTCATCTAAGGTCCCTCCATTTGCGTCCTGAGAGGCTCTCACCTTCCAGGTCTCTGGTGCACTCTGGAGGGTCCCCCCCAACCTTCTACCTCCCCAGATTGTCTGCTTTCTATCTTTCTGCTGGCCTTCAGGGCTTCAGTTCTTTTCCCCCACTCAATACTAGATCAGGCTCCCCTCTCCACCTCCCAACTCCCTCTACCCCTTTCCCTTGGTACCTCCCCTCTTGTGGTTGCTTTCTTCCTCCCAAGTGGGACTGAGGCATCCTCACTTGGTCACTTCAGCTTGTTAACCTTTTTGCATTCTGTGGACTATATCTTGGGTATTCTGCACTTTTTTTTTTTTTTTGGCTAATATCCACTTATTAGTGAGTACATACTATGCATGACCTTTTGGGTCTGAGTTACTTCACTCAGGATGATATTTTCTAGTTCCATCCATTTGCCTACAAAACTCAGGATGTCCTCATTCTTAATAGCTGAGTAGCATTCCCTTGTGTAAATGAACCACATTTTCTGTATCCATTCTTCTGTTGTGGGGCATCTAGGTTGTTTGGAGCTTCTGGCTATCACAAATAAAGCAGCAACAAACATAGTGGAACACTTGCCCCTGAGGTATGGTGGGGCTTTTTTGGGTATATTTCCAAGAGTGGTATTTTTGGGTCTTCAGGTAGATCTATTTTCAATTTTCTGAGGAACCTCCAGATTGATTTCCAGAGTGGTTGTACAAGTTTGCAATCCCACCAGCAATGGAGGAGTGTTCCTCTTTCTCCACATCCTCTCCAATGTGTGCTGTCACCTGAGGTTTTGATCTTAGCCATTCTGATTGTTGTAAAGTAGAATCTCAGGGTCGTTTTGATTTGCATCTATCTGATCACTATTGTGGCATAATTTACATAGAGTAAAATTATACTTTTACGAGGACATTTAATGGAGTAAGCATCTCTGTCACATGGCCACATCAAGATGGAGTGTGTAGAATAGTTTGCTGAGCCTGGGGCCCCCTGTGAGCTATTCTAGTCTATTTCTTCCTTCCCATTCTGTGCTTGTAAACTCCCAGAAATTTACCAACCTATATTTTCCCATGCTCAGACTGTCTTAAAACATACAGCTACTATCTGAGTTTTGGGTGGTGAGCTTAACTTTTAATGGCAAAGCCATCTCTCCAGCCTGAGTTTTTAATATTCAGCATAAAGGTTTGGAGAGACTTCATTCCATCGTGGATTTCCATGGTCTATTTCTTTCCAATCCTTAGTATCCCGAAATCTTTAACTCCTAACATGACACAACCTTGAGTCACAAGAATGGAGACATAGCTGGGGCATTGCTCAGATGTTATTGGCCTATGCACATGTCTGTGGGAGACTGTCTTTGTTATTAATTGGTGTAGGAGGACGTGATGTGAGCTGCTCTATTTCTAGTGCACGTGTCCTTGGACTGTACAAAAAAGCTAGCTAAGCATGAGTTAATAGGCCACTAAGCATCATTCTTCTATGATTTCTACTTCAAACTCCTGCTTGAGTTTCTGTCTTGAATCCCCTCAGGGATGGACTATGATCCAGAAGAGTAAGCCAAACAAATCCTGTCCTTCCTTCAGTTGCTTTTGGTCAGAGTATTTTATCATGGCAACAGAAAGACTAGGAGACTGAGTGTTATGTTGTAGAGAACCACAAATTATTTATCGACATACAAGAGGAAAAATCTTGAGTTGCAAAACATAAGGAGGAGGACTCTTGTCCATGAAATCCAAAACATCCATGAGACAAAGCAGAATATGTAGCATATACATTTGGCTAAATACAATTCGATATTCTGTGTTTACTAGTTTGGAGCACTTTGCTATTTCTGGGGTCCTAATACACTCTAAGTTCCAAGTCAGTCTGTAGTCTTTATAGATCATCAGCGATTTAATAGGCTGCAGAAACCATGCTTTGCTAATTCAATAGTCAGATTAGGATGTTTAAATGCTTTTCTATTTCTAGAATGATCATTGTCTCCTAGCACAGCCTGGTCCTCTAGAATATGACTCAGGCAAACACACCACAAGGACAGCTGACTCAACAGCCTTTCAGAGTTCCCATGTGTGGAGGTAGTCATTCACAGACATGTATGCTGCCTTCAGTATCTAAGTGCATTCATTTGTTTATTCAATGAATATCAACTGAATTCCTCCAGTGAATATAGGCATGAGTAAAGCAGATGAAAATCTCCCTCCTTGCATACCTTGTTTTCTTAATAAGATAAAATTAAAGAAAGAATAGGATGTGTGCTACTGACAGATTCTATGAATGGAAGTCAATTCAAGACACTAATGCTGAGGATCCTCAAGCTTTTAAAGTGTTTTCAGGAAAAGTTTCACTGACAAAATCAAATCTGTGAAAAGATATGTCGGAGTCACAAACATGAGAAAGCAACAAATGTCAAAGAAGATGTCAGAGAATCTGGATTCCAGTCAGCTGGGTGAAAGGACGCACTACAGAATTTCCCCTATAATTACACCTCTGAAGCTTTGAAGCTGCATTCTCTACTCACCATCCTCCAACATGAGTGGCAGTTCAAATTCCGTGGGAGATTTGGGGACTAGGGATGGGTGCTGCCGAGGGTTGTGAACCAACCACAAGGTGTTAAGATGAAGAGATGCTGAAGATGCTTTGTGTCCCTCCTCCAGCCCCTGACAGTAAACAACTATTAGAAATACATAAAAGAGCCACAAGTCACTTAAAGACGAAGGCTGCGGCTGGAGTTTAGTATCTATGCATGGAAACACATGTGCTAGAACTCATCTACGTCCTTGTCTTCATTTACATTTTCCCACTAGTAGGGTTTGAAATACAGGTCTATGTACTTCAGAGTAAGCTGATTCCAGAAAGTTCTAGAATAGGAAGGGAATAAAGAGATAAAAGATAGTCAGTAAAAAGTTTTTGGACGAGACTTCTCAAGGTTAGTAGGAACTTGATTCTACTGGAGGATGTTTAGAGCCTCCATGGGATATAACCTCAAAGTTACCTCACCCAAGGACAGAGAACCTAAAATTCTGCTCTCCCAACTCCTACCAGTCAGTGATTGACCCAATGGATAATTGAGTTTTGACTCAGTCCTTTAGTATGCTGAGCATGAATTTAATTCCAAAGCCTTTCTGATACCTTTAAGTCACCATACCAGTGCTAGGAATAGAACCCAAGTCTTCTTAAAGAACATCAAGTGCTCTAAAACACTACGCTATTGTTCAGTGCCCTGTTTGTTAGATTTTAGTCCTGAAATAGCAATTTGTTACAAATAAATGTAACTTTTATGCTTTACAAGTCAGTTATAATCTTTTAGGCACACTACGAAAGATATTAAAAGTACTCAGCCTTAAAACAATTTTAACTATTAATTTGTGTTTTTAAGACATACTAGCAAAATTGACTCTCAACAGTATTGTACACTTTGCAATAAAATTAACATATCTGAAACCAAGCATTGTGGTGCACACTTGTAACCCCTGCCCTTGTAAGCTGGAGACAGGAAGATCATAAATTCAAGGTTACTTTCAATGGTACAGTAAGTTCAAGGTTACCCTGCATTATGTCTTGTCTCAAAAGAAAAATTAAGCTTTGATCTATGTAAAATGGAGTATTGATGAATCTGGAAATGTCCGGGGCATGTACTTTGCCAGAACATACATTTGTGAAAGACTGGGGCTTGGCAAGATGTTCTACTTGCTCTGAGACTCAACACTTCAAAGTTTATCAGAACTCACGTTCTTTGCTCATTCAGTATACTCTCTAGTCCATTGTCAGCTGTTCTGTTCCAGGAGGCTAATTTATACCCAGTTGAGTCCCTTGTCCTTTTATTATAAATGAATTTCACCAAGAAGTAGCCCTGCTGAGAGACTGGGGCCAAAAGAAAAAGCTACGATCCTTTTACTTGCAAGACAGCACACATTTTTGCATTACTTTTTTAAGTTCGTAGTTTCTGGAGCATAGAGCTCACAGCTACTCTGTGTGTACATCTCTTTGTGATCCACTAATGTTGCTTATCTCTTGAGCTCCAAGGATGACACAACCCCTCTGCATGACACTTGGGTATTCCTATCTCTTTCCAGCTTCCCTTAGTCCACAAACTGCCTGAAACTCTGCTGCTTCTGTCACCTAGAGATTAGACTGATAGCCTCTTGCTCAGTCTTCAAAAGTCTAATGTGTGCACTACAATCATCCATTAGGCAGTGCTCTCATAAGTGCACTGCTATGTTCCACTGCATAGTGCTCCCATGTGTGCAGTACTATCATCTACTACTCGGTGCTCCCATTCAAATAAGACAGGACAAACAGTTGAATTCTCATGTTACTTTAGAACTAGATTAATTAATTATCATTACGCATATGCATGTATGTGATTTCTAGAATCTCTGACTGAAGTCATGGCTGGCTATAGGTTTTTAACAGGTCAACATATGCCTCCTCACTTTCTTTTATGGTCTTTATGCTTGTAAATTTACCTTGTATATTTGGCAAAGAAGCATCCAATTCACCCATTCCCATTTTCTCTGCTGAACTCACTGATGTGCCAGCCTCTCACCAAAAATAAAACATACTTTTCAAGGTAATACTAAAATCCCAAATGCAGAGATTGTCAGAAACAAATTAATATTCACTGCCCATAATCAGTTCAGTTTCTTATAATAATATAGCACACATATGGTAGTTATGAATAAGCATTGATAACATTTCCCTAATCCTTTCCACTTGGGCCAAAAGTGAACAATTTTTAAAACTTGAGTGAGCCAATCAAGATAAATATTAATAGTTTCAAACTTGGGTTCAAGATTAGAACCAATATGAATTTGGAGGTAGGAATTAGCTTTGTTGCAAGGTTCTATAGACATAATTATTAATATCATTGCCAGGAATGCTATATGATTGTATTATTGCCAAGAATCTGAAGGTTTCCTGGTGAGGAACAAAATGCAGAGAGGCATGATGTCTGGTAACAAAGAACTTCCATTCTAAAAAATCACAACTCACATAGGAAGGGGAAAAGGTAGGGTTTTTTGGTGTTCATTTTCTCATTTGATTTTGCCTGTTATATGAACAACAAATCACTGAGCAAGTGACGAATGCCTGCCTTGTTCACACACGAATCCCAAATGTCTGCAGCCATTCTGAATCTCTTAAGGCTTGCACACTATGTACATGACACACCAGATTTGGTAAAAACAGATAATATCCTGCTTAGAAACATTTTTGAACAGTAACTTTAAAATCTCAACAGAAAGGTTCGTCAAAGAGATGTTGCTATAACAATCATTGTTAGCCAGAACAATTCCTCTAGACTTTTGGCTAAATGACATCCAAAGAGGATTAAGAAGAAAACAGTTCTATTTTTCTCCTTCCAACTTTCAGACTTGCTTCCTGAAAGATTTCAGATTCAGAACTTTTCTTTTCTTTTCTTTTTTTTGCTTGTTTTGCTTCATGCAATGCTTGAAGCCCTGTAGATTCAATATAAATGTAAGGAATACTCCTTCACTGAACCACATCCCCAACCCAAATTCAGAACATATTTTTAACTAGAAATTTCATAAGTAAAAAGAACCTTTACACACATGGAAAATTTAGTTTCTATAGCACTAAATGCCCTAAATGTCCATGTTGGAACATGAGCTAATTTTATTAAGAAATATGAGTACAGGAACTACAGAAGAATACATTGCTATGTAAGACAGTTTGTAATATTTGGACACAGCTATCTGCAATATGGAGCTACATCCCATGCAGATGAGAGAGGGTAAGATGGCCTCCTCTTTAGATCCAGAATATTGATGTCAAGAAACAGTTTTACATTTTTCCTTACTTTAAAAATAAGCCATGTAAAGGAATGTTGTATCCTATAAACAATTAACATCACAGAGCACAAAGCAGGCACTGGGGTTTGGTTCTAGAATTTCTATAAGCTAATGGAAGGGCTTTTTTCTGTTCTTGTTTTTTTCCTCCATGGGCTCCAGGGTGGTGAGGGGTGGGTCAGATGATCTCTAAAATTGTTCACTGCGCCAGAACCAAGTGCTTTTTAAATCCATCAAAACTCCCATTTCACGCACATATGACACACAAAAGAGATAAACTGCCAGTTGTTATCTTTTTTCTAAGGCTTTGCTTTTGTTTCAGACCTTATTTTGGAATGATGGAGAAAAAAATCACAGATGAATCACTGCAAATTACGATACTAGTCATGGATCTTATCAAAATCGACGACTCATCTATTTTCAGAAGTTTTGCTGGCCATTGGAAAATGTAATTTCTTTCTTTCTCTCCTCCAAAGGCCAAAGGGACTTCACTGCCCCTTTTTTGAGCTGAAAAGAATGGGAAGGGGTGCCAAAACAAAACACCTCCCTGACTTTGTTTTCTATATTTTTACTCTAGATTATTTTCTATATTTGTGGTGCTTAATTCATAGAAAGGTAATTTTCAGGACTGGAGAGATGGTTCATAGGCTAAGAACACATTTCACCTTGCAAAGCATCCAGGTTCAGTTTCAAGTGCCCACATCAGGGTTTCCAGTATCAGACCTTTTCTGACCTCCAGAGGCCAGGTGTACTCACAACCACACATGTCTGCCACATACACACCACACACAAACACACACATATTTTTAAAATTCTTTTTTAAAATTGCCCAAATCCATTTTGAAGTCTTTCTTTTTGAAAGACTACTGTTCATGATATGATTTCCTGGTATTGGGTTAATAATGTTAAATATGGTTATTTTCGTAATTTTTATTGGTTCTTTATGAGTTTCACATCATTCACCCCAATCCCACTCATTTCCCAGTCCTTCTAAATCTGTTCTTCACCATTGTAATCTTCCTCCAAAGAAAATTTAAAAAAAAAAAAAAGTCTCGCAGTGGGCAGTGGGAGCCATAGTGTGTCACAGCGTGTCACACAGTGTAGCCTTTTGTCCAAGCAGCTTTACTTGCAATTGTTCACTGCAAAGTCTTTAATCTGATTTTAGGCCTCTGGCTTCTGCTGTATCATCAGTACTGGACCCTCACTTTGACTCCTCTTGGAAATCCTGCTGTTGCCCTGAGTCATAGAGATCCTGCTTCGTCTCTGTAGGAAAGGCCCTTTCATATGCTCCAGCAGCTTATAGATGGGGGAGATGTTGGGGTGGGCCAGATCAAAGCCCTGGATCTGGGCCTGGGTGGTAGCTGAGTTGGTCAGTCATACAGCTCCCCCGTGCCCACACACCAGCAGGGCCAAATCTCCTGTATTGCTCAGGTGAGGAGCAATGGAACCAGGTCTCCTGAGCCCATGCTACCAGGGCTAATTAAATATGACTTTCATCAGGCTTTCCCAATATGTTATTTATTCACTCAAAATCCAATTTTATTTTGATCCATAACGTGGAAATTTTAGACAAAAGTTAAAACATTGAATTTTGACTCACTTTACGTTTGCCTAACTTTACCACTTAGTTTGGTAAGCCTAAGTTTGCTGTTTTAAGACACATCAAATTTACTTTTCAGAAGTTTTGTGAAAATCAAGTAAAGTAATTGTGCAAAATCATTTAAGGGGCAAGGGAATGGCTTCTGCTGCTCTTGCAGAAGACCCAAGTTCACAACTGTCTATAACTCCAGCTCCACAGATCCATCACTTTCTTCTGGACTCAATGAGCACATGCACACATGATGTCACAGACACACACACACAAACACACACACACGTATACATAAAATAGATATACATATAAAATCTATTTCAAAATATAGTTTGTGCTACAACTAATGTATACCTGATTATTTTTCTGATTAGTTTTGTTCTAAATAATTTTATACTCTATGAGTAATAAGAATTCTATACATACTCAGATTGTTATTCCTTTTATACTTTTTAATGTGATTTGACTTTTTGATTCTCCATTACTATAAATATAAGTCTTGTAGTTTTTTACTCTGAACTAACATGTACTCATTGCATGTATTAATGGAACTCATACTAATGTTTCTATGCATGCCTACAGTGTGTACTGATAAAGCTTAGAATGTCTCCCTCCTCGTTGCCATCCATCTCAAATCTAGTAACCATTATCTCATATTTACATCACTCTCTTCTCATAGTTAAGATTCACTTGTGAGAACTATATATGACATCTGTTTTTTAACTTAATAAAATATTCTCTAGTAATAGCCTCTTTTTCTCCCAAAACAGTATGTCCCCCTCCTTCTCTTCCTCCTCCTCCTCCTCCTCCTCCTCCTCCTTCATGGATGAATGATTTTCCATTGTACCCACAGACAACATTCTCTTTATCCATTCACTCATTCATTGACACCCAGGTTTCTGCTATACCTTGGTTACGGTAACCATAGGTATAAATCTGTATCTCCTGGGTGTGCTAACTTCATGCCTTTTGTGTATGCCTGGAAATACGGTGTGGGGTCACATGCTAAGTTATTTTTTAATGTTTTAAGGAACCTGTGTACCAATTTCTATATTGGCTGTACTAATGCACGTTCCCACCACTGGAATGTAAGAGTTCCCATACCTCACCAGCATTTACTTTATAGTAGCCATTCTCACTAGGCAATGGCTGGCTATCTATAAATAGGATTGATTTAGATTTCTATGATAGACACTGAAAATGAACTTTTAAACATAATTGTTGTCCATTTGTGGTTTTTTCCAGAAGCATAGATTTAGATCATTTGCCAGTTTAATTGGGTTACTTGGTTTTGCTAATAGTTTAGTTATATTAAGCTTTTGGACATTGTCAGTCAGATAAGCACTAGGCAGCTGTTTCCTCCTATCTGCAGGTTGTCTTTTTAGCCTGTATGCTTTTCCTTTGCTGTGCAGATGCAAATGCAATCTCACCTGTCTATTTTTGCTTTGTTTCTTGTATTTTCAGGATTTCATATCCAAGTAATCACTTAAGTGTCTCACTGTGTCTTCCTCCAGTATAATTCAGATTGTATACTTAGGTCAGTGTTTCATGTTAAGTTAATGTGTGGGTGTGATGATGAGAGAAAGGTGTCAGCTTCCACTTTTCCTCACATGGATAGCCAGTCCTCTAAGTAGCATCTGTTGGAGAAGTTGTCCTTTGTCAAGCACATGATTTCTGTTGCCATTGTTAATAATCAGTTGGCTCTGGTGTCTGAGGTTAAGTCTAGGTTACTTTTACGCCAGTCCCAAGCCGCTTAGATTGTTAAGGCCCTGGGGTATGCCTTAAACTCACACAGGGTATGTTTCCAGCTGTGTTCTTGTTCAGGGTTGCCTTGTCTGTTCACAGTACTCTGTCTAGCTGTACACATTTCTTCGTAAATGTTTCTCTGCCTATGAACACTGCCTTTGGTTTTCTGGTGAGCATTATTTTGAACCTGTAGATCCAATTGCACAGTGTGGACATTTTAACAATATTAATCCTTCGAGGTGACATGGGATGTGTGTGTGTGTGTGTGTGTGTTCAATTTTAATGTATTTCATTAGTATTTTACAGTTTTTACTATAGAGGTCTTTCCCTAACTTTATTTAATTGGGGTTTATTTCTTTCTTTTTTGTCTTTGTCATATAGAAGAGATATTAGCACTATATGTAAGGCAGGAGCTGACCCATGCAGATAAAGATGCTGACAGCTCTCATGCAGCACAGCCTCATATCAACCAGTAGCTACCAGTTTGCTTAAATGCTCAATGAGAAATGTTCCCTCCTGCTGAGTTTACTCAGTTGGAAGCATAGGAGTCTCTTGCCACTGAGTTCAAGGCCAGGGAAGGAAGAAAGAGCTGTAACAGTTTGCAAGGATGGTGGACATCGCTCTAAGATGTCAGTTTTTGCCACAGAAAACTTTTTTCAGGTTTCTCAAAGACAATATTGTAGCAAGCTGACATTTTAATAAAGTTCCCTGAATTTAAGCAGTCCGGGGAATTACTGACTTTGAATTACTGGCAATAGTGAGCAGGGTTAAGAGCAGTTTCAGAATGAAAATTGGTTTTATTTTGTCAGGAAGTGAGTGAGCAGAGAGGTGGAGAGAGAGAGAGAGAGAGGAGGGGGGAGGTACAGGGAGAGAGAGAGAGAAATCAGCAGGGCTAATACCAAAATGTGTGACAAAAGTTGGAAATGATGGAGCAGTTGAGGCCTTTTCATGTGGCCACCTCCATGTCACCTGTATCTAAGAAGGTACAAGAAACAAAGAGTAGGACAGAGAGCCACCAGGCAAGCATGAAGTAAATTTGTTTGCTCTCCATTTTACTGGAAGCCTGAATAAGAATTGATTTTTCCCTCCAATCCTTTTTAACTCCCTTATTTAAAAGACTTAATTAAAAACTTTAAAACTCACATTTCACTCCTTCATTTTGCTGCAGTTCTGTTTTAAAGACAATGAGTGTCTCTGGACTGCCTTTCTGGCACAACTGAACTTTTGCCCTCCAATACACTATTCAACACAGCTCTTCTACCCTTGGTTTGTTATGAAATATGTCTGCTGTCCTGCTCACATTTCCCTCCATCTCTGTAGAAGTCTTGGGGAGAAGCACTTGTTAGGATTCAGACGTCCTGTCATATAGGTAGACTCTGACATCATCCTATGGAGGGCTGACATCTCAAAACTTTACACTCAAAATACTGTGTCCTTAAAAAAGTGGCCTTATCCAAGCATCTAGATTTGTTCTACATTTATTTGCTTACTTACTGTACATGGGAGTGGGACACATGCGTGTGTGACAGCCTACAAGAGCAGGGTCTCTTCTTCAACACTGTGGGTCCTGGGATCATGCTCAGGTTGTCAAGCTTGGCAGAAAACACTCTGAGCTTCTGAGCCATCTTTCCAGCCCTGTATTTGTTTCTAAATTTCAAATGTCAGATTCCTTAACTGTAAATAAATATGTGCTACAATCTAAAGAGTCAATTTTGGAATTTGTGAGGTATCATAGTTACATTTTGGAAAATATATCAGACCAATGCTACTTCTCTTTACCCTCAATCCACCCATCAGGAAACCAGAGAACAAAAGAAAATTTTCTGGGTTTAAAGAAACACCTACAGATCATTGTCCAATGTCACAAACACAGCCAATAAGCTTGAGTATGAGTAGAGGCTTTAAATGTAAATCAAACTGTTGACAAGCCCAGCAGCATACTTCCTAGCTCTGTGTACCTCTGGATCTTTTACCTAAGCCCCACTGTTCTCAAACAGAAGGCAAAGCTGGCATCTGACATTTCTTGGTGTTTAGGTGATCTCCTTTATTCAATAGTGTCTTAGTTAGAGTTTTACTGCTATGAACAGACACCGTGACCAAGGCAACTCTTATAAGGATCACATTTAATTGGGCTAGCTTATAGGTCAGAGGTTCAGTCCATTATCATCCAGACAGAAGCATGGCAGCGCCCAGGCAGACATAAAGCTGGAGGAGCTGAGAGTTCTACATCTTCATCTAAAGGCTGCTAGCAGAATACTGGCTTCCAGGCAGCTAGGATGAGGGTCTCAAAGCCCAGACCCACAGTAACACACCTCCTCCAACAAGTCTACAGCTCTTAGTAGTGCCACTCCCTAGGCCAAGCATATACAAACCATCACAAATGGATTGCTCCAGTCATTCAACAAAATATGTACTCACAGTTATTTTGTCAGACACTCAGGGATGTATCAGCAAAACAAACAAAAACTTTTGGCTCATGAAGGTTTTAGTTGTGGTGGTGGAGACAGACATTAAATAAGAACTCTAATCAAAACTGTGTATAAAAGGTCACAAATGCTGTAGGAGAAAGAAGTGAGAAGTTTCAGGGGTTAGTAGTACATTTGGGGAGGATGAACATGCTGCAGTGTTAAATGTGATGGTCTACTGAGAAGGCTGGATTTGGGCAAAGGCTTGAAAAACATCAGTAAATCAGTCAAGAGGTAAAAGGAGGGAGAACATTAGAAACAAGGGCAGCTAAAGTCCACAAAATAGGTCAAGGTCCAGAAAACAGGAGGCTGGTGTTAAAGGGAAGTTAGAAATGAGGAAACTGGAAAGGAAAGAGCTGGGAAGCTGGAAGGATAGGGCTTTAAAACTAGTGAGGATTTTGGCTTTTTACATACACAGAAATGAGACCCTAGAAGAAAGGCAATGGCATTATTTGAGTTTTTCTGAAGAATTCTGTGCCTGCTAAGTTGTTTATGTGCAAGGGCACAAGACAGTAAATAAGACAACCAGAGCAGGTAGAGGGGCAAGCAGGTGACAAACATGGGATGACATGAGGACCAGAACAGATGGAGGGAGAAAGCAGGTGACAAACATGGGGTGACATGAGGCTGGGAGAGGATGCATCTTAATTCAAAGTAAAGCCCTCAAGATGTCCCAGTGAACTGAATGTTAAGTAAGATATGGGGAAAATTCAGAGGAGACCTTGAGATTGGGCATGGCAACTGGAGCATAGAGCTTCCATTGGTAAGGTGAGAACAATTATAGGCTGAACAAGTTTCAGGACAGAGTTCAAGAATTCCATGGGAATGAATTTGAATTCCATGTTTCTATTACTCTTTTTTTTTTTTTTTTT
>NW_022196909.1:67028917-67033596 GCF_008632895.1 Mastomys coucha | reverse complement strand
GAACTCACTCTGTAGACCAGGCTGGCCTCAAACTCAGAAATCTGCCTGCTTCTGCCTCCCAAGTGCTGAGACTAAAGGCGTGGGCCACCACTGTCCGGCTCTATTACTCTTTCAAACAAAAGGACAAGGAGCAGTTGGACCTGTGATCTTGAATTTTGAAGAAGACATCTGAGTTGGTGCTTCAATTTAGAAATCCTTTATGTTTGAGCCTGAAGTGAACAGGCCCACGAGTTAAGCTGGAGAAGAAAGAGGATTCAGGCCCAGTGAGGAGAGAAAAAGAACACACCACCAGTCAACCCAAAGAGGACACGTGAGAGGAAGCTGTAAGCGGCAAGACAGACTACCAAGGATGTATGTCAAGGCTTCCACACAACTAGGTAACATGATGACAATGGCTGATGAAAGAAGTTTTGATGGAGTGGTAATGACGTTGGGGGAACTTGTTAATGTAAGCAAAGCAATGTAGCTGTGTAGACCATGTCTTCCTATAGAAGGTGAGGTGAAAGCATTGCCAGGATTTCTTTTCTCTAAGGGATCCTCAAGACAGTCAATTGGTAGCTGCAAAAGCATTCTTTTTTTAGCAGGCTCTGACATTCCTGTGCCAGTTGCTTCTACAGGCATGCATGTCATAAGGCATGCACTCACTGTTTAATGTTTTTAGTCTAACCTTTAAATTGTTCTGGTCCTTCCATTATATCTTGACTTGTATATCTAAAAATTTAACTCTCTAGCCATCTCTTTTCCTTTTGCATAAGTTGGATACATCTTTTCTCTGTGCATTTGCAAGCAAAGCATGACAGAGATAGAGTGACCAAATCCAAGAGGTACTGCAGCGTTCTTAAGTGACATGGTGGAGCAGGCTTATAACTCTCACTCTCAGGAAGGAGACCATAGCAAGGGCAAGGCCAGTCTGAGGGTTCAGCAATTACAGCACTTTTCGCATGACTGAGCAAGCAAGAGGATTAGAGTTTAGATATCCAGAACTTATGTAAGTTCTGGGTAATGAGCATGGTAGCCCACCAATAATCTCAGCCTTAAAAGCAAGAGACAGGGGATTCCGAGGCAAGCCAATTAGTGAGGCTATGTCTTTTCTTTTTTTCCAGAATTTCTTCCTCAATGGATAAAATGGAGAACAATCAAGAAGTTTCTAAATGTCAGTTTGAGTCTTCTACACACGTGCGAACATATGTAAGCATACCTACACGTCCATGTGAATCTATGCATGTGTGTGTATCTGTTTGTTTGTACACTTGCCTATACAACTACACATACAAAGACATGAAAAGAGTAAAGAAAAAGAAAGAAGAGAGGATGGGATTGAACAGAGAGGGGAAAGAAAAGAGAAAAGAAGTCCTTCCTGCCCTGTGTTGACTCTGCCGTCTCCTCTGCCCCACACATTGACTGATCCAATCTGTCACCATTGGATGAGATTGCAGCTGTCCCCCTCCTGCTCACCAAGTTCTCAGTTGTATGTCAACAGATGAATGTTAAAAGGCTGTTCCCTTATTTTCTACAGAACGCAGTAACGACGATAAGATAAATAACACCAAAATGTCTACTGTAAACACTGATGGGTTCTTGAAGTCTTTTGTATATCCTAGACTGCCATTGTGGGGAGTGTGGGGATGCTTTGTCTATTAAAAATTCTTTTTAATATCTACAATGGAAATTAGCTGTCTAGATGCCACTCTCCAGAGCCTTTTGCTCTCGGCTGTGAAACCTTCATTCAAAAGCCTTTCCTTTGAATTCTCCGCTGCAGTTTTATGGAATGCTCAATGTAAACAGATGCCTCATATAAATTTCATTTTTATAGGTAGCTAATATACTAATATCCTTCAGGGATAATTTAAGCTCCCAGGTGTCCAGGTTTTAACTAGGCTACAAAGAAAATTTAGCCAAGGACAGCAGGACAAGCTACCTAAACTAGAAATGGCATGCCTCTTCCACAGGGTTTCAGCAAACTTCAGAACAATATCACACATACAGCAATCTGGTGAGGGAAAAGACTCCATTAACTGAGGGTGGGGGATCAGATTTATAGATTTTATAAGGCTGTTTAGAAGCATGAAGTCCTTGTGTGTATTATTTATACACACAGTTTCTCCTCCAGACTAGGAGCAGTAAAATGCCTCACAATGAGAAGAGTCAATGGCCCCACTTCTTCCCATGCATATCATTCTGCAATACAGTGCAGGATCTATGCTATCAAAGGTCATGCAATACAGAGACAGATCAACAGTGTATATCACATAACGTGTATGCATCTATGTATCAAAGCTCCTGGTGAAATAATATTTAAACAACTAGAGGAGAAGCTAACATGCACATTTGTGTTGGACACTAGCCAGAAGCAAACCCGAAATACGAACGTGGTCTTTTGTACTGATTCAGGCATAAGTTTTGGAGTTCTTCCTGCCCCGGTATAACAGATCTCTGTTCAGCTGTCTCTCCAATAATACGTAGAACACAAGTCTCAGGACTAGCAAAGGGACTGACACAATGGACCTCTTATGGATTAGAGGCCAAAAAAATAAATCTTTACGAAAGAAATAATACCTTAGAAGATCAGACATTCTAGGAAGACAGATGACTAGCTTAACAGTCACTGAGGTACACAGAAAGAAAAGTCATGGGAACAAGATGCTGGACTGAGAGCAAATACAATATCTTGGGGTAAGCATTTCACAGAGTTTCTCTCAAGATCTGTCTAAGATTCATTAAGAATACAGGCAATGAGTGGGGCAGTGGTGGCGCATGCCTTTAATCCCAGCACTTGGGCGGCAGAAGCAGGTGGATTTCTGAGTTCGAGGCCAGCCTGGTCTACAGAGTGAGGTCCAGGACAGCCAGAGCTATACAGAGAAACCCCGTCTCAAAAAACCAAGAAGAAGAAGAAGAAGAAGGAGGAGGAGAAGGAGAAGGAGAAGGAGAAGGAGAAGAAGGAGAAGGAGAAGGAGAAGGAGAAGGAGAAGGAGAAGGAGAAGGAGGAGAAGGAGAAGGAGAAGGAGAAGGAGAAGGAGAAGGAGGAGAAGGAGAAGGAGAAGGAGAAGGAGGAGAAGGAGAAGGAGAAGGAGAAGGAGAAGGAGAAGGAGGAGAAGGAGAAGGAGAAGGAGAAGAAGAAGAAGAAGAAGAAGAAGAAGAAGAAGAAGAAGAAGAAGAAGAAGAAGAAGAAGAAGAAGAAGAAGAAGAAGGAGAAGAAGAAGGAGAAGAAGAAGAGGAGGAGGAGGAGGAGGAGGAGGAGGAGGAGGAGGAGGAGGAAGAAGACAGGCAATGCATCGAAATCACAGCCCCATATATGAGTGTGGCTCTAATATGAAGCGGGGAACAATTCTTCAGTCTGAGCAATAGCTGACTTCTTCACAGGGCTGGGTGGTGAAAGGGTCACTGCCAGCTGCCCACACAGCTGCTTGAGTAGCTGTGTAGAAGGAAGAATAGAGAGCGGTCCTACAGTCCTTTACCCTGCTCCCTAGGCTATGGACAGAAAGCTCAAGTGTAAACCCCAGAAAAATCACAGCAATTTGGAAGTATACTTGACCAGAATTAGCCATGTTTTATATTCTTCTACTGGTGTACCCACTTGATGAGATTATGAGGCCCCAACCAGGGAAACTAAAACCATGTATGTTGTTACCAAAGCATTTTATAGATGTTACTAACAATTACTATCAACTGGCTTTAACTAAAAAGATTATCTCTAATAATATGAACAGCTTAAAAGTATAAAAGAAGATTCCTAAAAATGAATTTTACCTAAAACTATAATGTCAATTCTTTATGTTCTCCCTCTCTCCTCCCCATCCTAAACAGAGACATATGTGTATTGATACCTATATGGCACATATACATATGGCTATGTTTATACATGTGTGTAATATATAGATATACATTTAGTATATACATACACACACACATATATATATGTATCATATACACAAACATATACATCTGAGCCTATGAATACATAACTGATTATTTGATATAACCAAAACAATTGATTATTAACTGATATAACCAAAAAATGGTTATTACTATGTATAACCTTGGTTGGTTAGGTTCTCTTTTCTTTACATTTTTATATATAGTTCATACACACAGATTTGTATTGTTCTATTGCCATCACATGGAATTAAGAAGATTTATTAACTTCTTATCTGGGGGTAGATGATATGGTTCAGTAGGCAAAGGGGCTTGCCACCAAAGATGACAGCCTGAGCTGGATCCTTGGAATCCATAGGGTGAAAGGAGAAAACCCATGCTCCAAATCTGTCCTCCACATATGCTTATAAACACACACACATACACACACACACACACACACACACACACACACACACACAAAATAAATAAATAAATAAATAAATAAATAAATAAATAAATAAATGTAATTTTTAAAATTTTTTAAAGATTTGTACACTTTGTGGTTAGATTTATCATTCATGATTTATAATTCAACAGTCTTCACTTCTTTTTAAGATATACTCGTTGTAAATTACCTTTTCTAGCACTGTAGTCCACTAAAACTGAAACTAACAGAAAGGGGGAATCCCAGACAGCTCTTCTGATACTACACTTTCCGATAATGCCAGGGCGCTGGCAGAATTCCTGAGTTCTCTTCAGGTTCCAGGATTAGGCAGACAAGGGCCAAACAGGATCCGTGCTAAACTGAGCACTCTTGAACAAAA
>NW_022196909.1:67017100-67028677 GCF_008632895.1 Mastomys coucha | reverse complement strand
AGTTCCAGGACAGCCAGGGCTACACAGAGAAACCCTGTCTTGAAAACAAACAAACAAACAAAACAAAAAAAAACAAACAAAAACAAAACAAAACAAACAAAAAAACCACTGAAGAGAGTGGCATTCCTTAGTGTCTTCCTTAAGTTTGACAAGTATCAAAGCTCCTGCAATTCTAGAAGGAAGCTATGCATGTCACTGCGTCAGAGGATGACAGTGGAAAACACCAGTAAAAACCAGCAATGAAGTGGCTTGGGGTCCCAAGGTGCAAGGCTACTTAGGAACAGAACACACATAAAAGAGCCAGATCATTATCTATTAATGCTTTAGTCCACAAAGAGATCTTTTTGAGGGTGCACACTTCCCTTTACCACTACCACACACAACTCAAACTAGCACTTATTCATTTCAAAATTAAACAAGCTTTGCTAAGTTCTCACATGCCCTTTTGATGGTCTTTTTACTCTATATTCTGGCATTAATATTTTTTTTCCAAAATTATTTTTAAGGCTATTCCTATTTTGCTGGCTCTTTCAATTCATTCTTGGTGTTTTTATACACACAAACACAGTCTTGTTAGTCCGCACGTGTGTACACACACAGCACAGTCTTGTTAGTCCGCACGTGTGTACACACAAACACAGTCTTGTTAGTCTGCACGTGTGTACACACACAGCACAGTCTTGTTAGTCTGCACATGTGTACACACACAGCACAGTTTTGTTAGTCCTCACATGTGTAACACTGCTGTGGACCACTCTTTCCCATCTTCAGGTTGAACTCTTTCTTTGGAAACCTTAACATCTGCAATGGGGCAGGAGAACAGTTGTACAAGCCTAGTCCCCCTGTCTTTACAGTGAGATTTGTGCTCCATTGCTTCTCTCTGTCAGTGCCCACAGGCAGATCTCTATAGTCTGTAAGTTCAACTCCTAGGAATAAGAAGCATTTCTGCTCTTCCTTCACACAGGTAAGCAGTTAGCTCACCAAACCGCATTGTTATGCACCTCACCACATGAATAATTATTTCCTCAGGAATTTATCTGTTGCCACAAGCATGTGTTCACCTCTTCAAGAAGGTAGACAAAGAGCACATTTACAGGCCCTAAACCCTTATCAAACTCTGATTTATGCAGGTAACCACATCTTAATAAACACACCAAAATCTTCTGGACTTGGGGTAGTTATTAAATAAAACTCAGTGTGCTTGTGGGCCTGAGGACTTAGAAGGCTAGTACACTTCCTCTAAGGCAGGTGAGGTTTACAGCATTTATCTACTAGTGTTAACTTGGCCCCTGGCTACCCTGACCACATGTTCTCCATGTTATAAGATGTATGAAAGCAGGGATATCCCACTTCTTCAGTCAGTTTACAGTCTACCTGGTCAGTGATGTACAAAGAAAGAGAATTATCACTGGCTGCTCTTTGCTATATCAACACAGAAAAGTATAGAATAGCGCTTGCTCTTTGAAAACAGATTTACAAAGAAAAATGATTAACTATTGAAACCTTTGCAAGATGGGGAAGGATAAAGAGAAATAGTATCTCTAAAATCAGTTATTTTGTTAGGTACTTTCCACATGAAGTATTTATTTCAAACCTCAAAGACATATATATTGCATAAGAGCCAGTTAAAGTTGGGGTAAACAAATAATGTGTCCAGGTTCTCATAATTGGCCCATGGTGATTCCAAAAGTACAAGGCCAATCTGCCCAACTCTGTTCTCTTGTCTCTATAGTGTGCTGCCCATTTCTCAAGCCACTTCTCCATGAGGGCAGGTAGTCAGTGAAACCACCAATATTTGGTAATAAGAAGTATTGGGTTTAGAACTAAATGATGATTTTAGATGTTGTAAATTCATTAATACATCTATGTCTCTATCAGTTACTTTATGGAATAAAGCAGAGGGCAATGTTATTATACATGCTTCTAGTATCCCCTCATAATACAATTCCTTAGTCTCCAAGGCACACCAGTGTCACCATTCACCAAGTAACTCAACAGATATTTATCTATTAACTCCTGGAGGCTAACCACTAGTATGAAATTTGTGAAGGAATTCTGCCATGTATGGTCTTGATGACTAAGCATACCAGCCCACAAAAAACAAGGATCTCAATGTAGCCATGAAGCATAGAGCTTTGAAGAGGTTGAAGAAGAAACTTAAAAAAAAAAAAAATCACTAGGTTTTCTAATGTATATAAGTAACATCATGGAGCCAGTGTCTAATTAAAACTGTTAACCACACAGTGAATTTGCTTCTACTCAAAGTGGTTGATGCCCAAATTGCCCAACTGAAAAATTCTGGGTGGGGAGAAAATGAAGTCCTAAATGAATTTATGCACCAAAAATTTGTCAGATATTATAAACCAAGGACTGTACTGGGCACTGTGGATTCAAGTTAGCTGAAAGACAATACCCATGTTTCTCTAGGTCTTTATGAGAAGTGGGTCAAAAAGTAATTAAGTACATAGACAAAGATTTTGGTCAATACTACAAAGTTGGGGGTGTTGGAAAAGTAGATAGTACAATTTTCTAGTGATTAACTAGCAGTCATAAATAAATAAATAAATATATAAATAAATAAATAAATAAATAAATAAATAAATAAATAAGCAAGCAAGCCAGTCTATGTTCTGACCTCCAGAACCTAAGCAAATAAGAACTTACACGGGGGGTGGGGGGGAAGGAATGTTCAGATGTAGTTAAGGACTGGAAATGGGATGATAACCCACAATCGTCCAAGTGTACCCATCACAGAGGTGCTTGAATGTGGGAGGGGGAAGTAGCCAAGCCATTGGAGCACAAAGGAAAAGGTTGAGAAATATGGCCATTATATACAGGGAAGACTCAACTTGCTGCTGCTGGCTTAAAGATGGGATTAGAGGGCCACAAGTGAAGAAATGGGCATAAATTGCTATGGAAGATCTCCAGGAACATTGTAAAGGAAAGCAGACAAATGACATTGGATTATAATCCTGTGAGACCACGTCAGACCTGCACATATGCAACGGTAAGACAATGACTTTAATGCTAGTTTAAGATGCTCAGTCTGTGGTGGTTTGTTTTAGCATTCATGAAATATCATGCAGTCCCAGTTGGGTAGTGGAGATGTCAGAAAAAGCAACATTGAGGAATTTAGTTGAGATTTAATGGGTGCATGTTTTGCCCATAGATTCTTGTCTTTCCTCCCTCATTTTGTTTTCCAAGTCTAACACTCGTGCCCATGGTTTTATCTGTGGTCTACTATATGTATTTCTGACAACTGGTCTAGGTCATATTCTCAACAAACTCCATGAAGCTGGTAGCTCTGACTGGGTTCTCTTGCCAACACATATCCATAGTTATAGGCTGACCTTCTTTAATAGATACGTGTCTACTGAGTACCTTTGATGTGGCAGGCTCTGTTTAAGTGTTATAGATACAGCCGTAAACAAAGGCGCATGTAATGTCGCTGCTGGTACAGCGTGATGAGAGTTCATCTTCAGGCAAAAGAGCAACTCTATTTGAACATGGTCTTTTTTTGAAGAGTAGAATTCTGAACTTGTTATAATCTTAAAAAGGACAATAGTCTCAAAGTAGCAAAGCTAAGATGCTCACCAAAGCAGCCTCATAAAAAACTGGCAAATGCTTGGAGCTTAATCTACATGGCTGTGAACTTGACTGTCTCCTATTCTTTGCTAGAACATTTGAATAATATTATCAGTTCTAGGAGATGAAATCATGAATACTACTCCCAGAATTGTCTACATTAGATAAAGGATTAAGCTGTAGACTTAAAATGCATTCTGCTTTAAAAGAGATATAATAGATAGTATTAATTATCCATAGAAGCACCATAGAATCATAGGTAAATGGGCTTTGGACAAGCTTGTGATAGGTTATCTTGATTTATGCATTGTGGATACAACCATTCCCTGGTCTGGGATCCTGTATTAGAGAAGACTGAGACAGTGAAATTAACACTAGTGTTCATCACTCTCTTCCCCATTGTGGACATGATGTGACTAAGCTACTTTGAGTTCCCACCACCTTGAGTTCCCCACCATGATGAACTATGCCTTGAACTGTGAGCTAATATAAAGTCTCCTTTCTTATGTTTCTTTTGTTGGAGTGTTTTATTACAGCAACAGAAAAGTAATTAAGACACAGGGACAGTTCAAGAGAGAAAAACAAAATCATCACACCAAGGACTTTGGTGCACTCAGCAGAGTGCCTAGACACTTAACCAAAGTTTTAAGTACTGAAATTTTCAACCTATATCAAATTTCCAAGGAGAAATGATTTGGGTTGTTACTCATTCTGTCTTAAAATAATCAATGTAATTTGTGCCTACATATATACGTATGTTAATCTATGGCCCAAATGAAGGAAGCCTCCCAGCTCACTTCAGAAAAATCAAAGAGAATCTGGCTGAGGTCTTGATGGAGCATGTTCCCATCAGGCCATCCAAAGCAGTTACAGTCGTGCTTAATGAAGGAGAATTCTTCAACTGCCTATTGGCTTGAGAAGGTGACCTGCCAGTCCCTGGGTATCTGGGTGGGAGACATTAATCAAGCATTCCATTGTCAGTGTTCGTTAAGTATAGTTAAATGATCCTATCTGCCTGGGCTGTTTAGACCTGTCAGAAGTAATCTGTCCCTTCTTGAGCCTTGCAGAACAGGTTTGCATCCCTGTGACTCAGTCATTTGTTACCACTGAAATACAAATCTCTTACTTCCAAAGTCTTGCTCACCCTTACAGTCTCCAAATATGCTTCTCATGCCACGCCATGGAAAGTGGCTATAATTGTTATTGGATCTTCTTGTTTCTCAGAATAGTACAAATGATGTGGCCAAATTTTCCTCCAGGGAGTTGAGGAAAGTAGAAAGTAAATGGAAGGCAAACCACAGAGACAGCAAATGGGAATTCTCAAGCAGAGCTTGAAAAGATAAACTCAAATGACTTTAACCTTGTTGACCCTAGAGAGACCCAGTCAGACACCAGGGCATTAACCACACACTGCACAAACAATAATCAGAAAGTGTAGTTAGAAGATTTCTGGTCTGTACTACAGGATGGCAGTTTGCAATGTGGAAGAGAAAAAAAAATCTTCCCTTCACCTGGGAAAGATTTCTGAAGCTGAGAGCTATTCTTTCTCTTATCACAGAGGCTTGACTTTGCCACCAAATGAATGTGACTCTGTTTCCCCATCTTCAGTGCCAGAATCAGGCTAACAGCAAAAGATAGCACTATGATTTTAAGTTGAAGGAATTGTTGACTAAACGCTTACAGCCTTATCTTGTAGTTACAAATTTCTTTTCTAGAAATGTATCCTATTGGACTTTTTTTGGCCATAGAGAAATATTTGTCCCATTTTTCTTTATATTTGAAGGAAAAATGAGACATAAAACAAGGAGGCACATATATTAAATGAAAAATGTGGCACTAGTCCATAAAAGAATGTTCTATAGTCATCAATTGTTTAGTAGAAGATCTGAAAATAATTTTATTTTTATGCACTCTGACTTTTCTATACTTCTTTCTGATTTTTTTCTACAAAGATCATCATGTGCTCTGGTTGGCAGGAATAGAATGAAATAGGAAAATAAGTCTGCTGATGCCTACACAATGGGCCAGACTGAATTGGGCATCTCCCTCTAAGACAATCTATGAAAAGACTCACTTCTGACAAGCTGGTCATCATGCAGCTGGGTACCTTTTATATTTATTTCTACTTAAGTACCAACTGGTACTGCACCATTTGTTCTTTTAGCAGAGCCTCCATGGAAGAGCTGATTGCTAATTTAAAAGGCCACATGGAAACAAAAATGTGTGGGTGTGATCTTCATGACCAGTTACCTAAGGAGTCCTTCAGTGCTAGGGATGCTTGCGCCAGGGATCTCACTTGGAGAACTTATACAAGATGGTCATTTGCATTTCAATGCCATTGAAGTGGATTGAGCTGAGACTCTCACTGCAGATAAGCACACTTCTTTTATTACACTGGCTCCCATCCCTTTCTTATTAGATTACAAGTTTGTCCTTGAGTTGCTCTTATTATCAGGGACAGTATTGGTATGTCAGAGAATCCTGTTGATCAAATAAATGAATCCCCATGGGCTTTCTTGCATATTTTGTTTGCCTCCAAAAGCACTTTTGAAACTTTCAGCAAAGCCCTGTTAGTTCTAGAAGTCAAGGAGGAACCCCATGACGGACTTCAGTGTGGGAAGGCCTCCCAGCTAGAGCAAAGCAGTTCCTACTGAAAGAGAAAGAAATGCTATTTATACTTGCCTCTGGTATCATTTTTTTTCCACACCATTCTTTCTGCTTTCAGAAGACCATGAGCGTAAAAACTGTCAAAAGGAAATGATTAGGGATAGTCTACATGCAATGAAAACCCTGATAATAGAGAAGATAAATGGACAAAAACTGTGTTTGAAAAACACATGGAATTTAAAAAACTGTTCTAGCAGAACGAGAGAAAATGATGAACTTCTCACAAACTAGCAAGAAATGTTGTGCAGGCAGTGTAAGGGTGTGGAGTGGGTCTCAGGTGGTGATAGTAAATAAAATACAAAATATATTCAATCTTCCTCACAATTAAAGGTCTGAAAACTGCTCAGAAGAAACCATCTTCCATTTAATAGACAAGGAAATGTTAAAGGAATTGTATTTGAAACATGCAAGGTGCAGAAGTGTCTTGCACCAGTGGGGGGGTGGGACGGGACAATGTATTAACAAGTTTGAAGTTTTTGCATGTCAGTTAAGCAAAAATTACTAAAGTAAAAATATATGTCATCTTTGACTTGGTGATTACAATCCCCCCCAAAAATGGATTTGGCAGATATGTTGCAAAAGAAAGATAAAACAAGTCATACTCAGTCATAGCAAAAGCAACAAACAAAACCAAAACCAAAATGAAAACATGGAAACCATCTAAATGCCCAACAAGTATGGACTTATTGAAAGTCTGGAGTGTGCTACAGAATAGACTAGACCTACAGTAGAATACTGTAGAACCATCAATTAAAAACCAAGACATTTTTGTGTGTTCAGATGAAGAACCTCACACATGCTTTTGTTCATCACATATGTTTCTTTGAGAATCATACGAGGGTACGTTACTGCCTTTGTCTTTGGTAGAAACATTCACTGAAGTTGGGCATTTTAGGAGAGGGTTTTTTTTTCTCTATTTTGTACCTTTCTGTATTGTTTGAATTTTCTAAATATGCTCACGTGCTTCTATCATAAAAATTTTAAATGTCAACAGAGGTTATCTGCGTGGTGAGAGCATTGTAATAAATATTATAAAAGGCAGAGACAGTTGTGTGTGGAGAAAACAAACCAGAACACTCTGCATAAGAGACGCTCCAAACTCTCAAAAGCATGTCGCATCCGTTGACATGGGAGATTTGAAACATAAATTGTCTCCTTTGCAAAATAGCTGGCTTCAGAGCCCCCTGCTCACCTAAACAGTTATGTGAACACTGAAATTACAAAGAGGCTTCCTAGTAGGAAACCAACAAAATAAGGCAGTATGGGAACTCGAGAACAAGCCCGTGAAGCATAAGAAAGCCACCATTTTTCATGACAACACAGTATCCATGCTTTGATGTACACACCCTTCTGATGGGGTGAGCAGGGAGAACTCGGAACTGGGAAGAAGAAGCCCTACCCACGGAGAATCTTCTAGAGTTTCTGGAGTGACAGGCAAACTCACAGCAGGCAGCTAAGGTGAAGCCACCAACAAACTAAGAATCTCTGTGCTCAGTTAGGTGAAGTATAAACGCAAAGTAAGGGAAGTGGACTTAGGACCTGCATACTGAATGGGAAGTGAAGAGGCAGCACAGCCGAGACACAGCCAAGAAAGGGGTCTGCTCCTCCCACGAGTTCAGCTCTCCAACCTCTCCTGCAGTAACTTTTTCTCACCTAGTATCTTCATTAGAAGCCAAATACAGGCATATTTTCTATGCCTCTTATTCTCAGCCCAATATTTTCTAATACACAGAAGTTCATCTAGGGATGAAGAGATAACTTACTTGGAAAAATTCTTGCCATACATAAATGAGAACTTGAATTCAGATCACCAGCACCAATGCAGAAAATGTGTGCAGAGGTAAATATCTTATAATCCCAATACTGGGAAAGGAGAGACAATAGGACCCCTAAGGCTTGCTCCTCAGCCTAGATAATCAGTGAGCTTCAAGTTCAGTGAGAGACCCTGTCTCAAAAAATAAGGTGGAGCATGAAGGTAGAGGTTCTGATGTTAAAGTCTTGTTCACCAACTAGTTCTTGATTTGTCAGTAAAGAAGGCTGGGGGTCAGTTGCTGGGCAGAAGGTACAGGCAGAAGTTCCAGGTCCCAGGAGGAAAAGACAGATGCAAAGGAGAGAGGTCTTTCTGCCAGCAACCATGTGAAGTCTAAAGGGGCCAGGGGAGGGTGGTAGCTTGGGCCTGTGGTCTCTGATACAGGTGGGTGGCCAAAGATGATGGGCAGGAAAGATAGGTGAGATTAGCCACTGAAGTTTAGGGCAAGTAGACAAACAGAGATAATAAATTGGTAAGGGCTTTTCTAGGTGGGGATAGTAACGCCCAGCAATTGTGCCTAGGAGGCAAGTTGTAAAGTAACAAACGTGTAAAGTAACAAACGTGCATGTGTGTGTGTGTGTGTGTGTGTGTGTGTGTGTGTGTCTTTTATTCACAAATTCAAGGGTCTCAGGTGGGAGCTGGTAATGTGGTCACCTCCTGGAACAAAGGCAGGTAAAACAAAAGGTATGCCGGGAGGGGCTAGTAGCACAGCAAGGGTATAATTGAGGAAGATGACTAACATCAACCCACGGCTTCTATGCATACACACACATATGCATCCCAATGCATTTATACCTGTGTTTATAAATGCCTAAACAGTACACAGACACTTACACCACAGTCCAGAGATGGACTTTGTTAAACTATGAAATTAATATATGCAGTAACATTATGTTTCTACTATAGCTCAGCTCACACTGTTTTACACAGCTCCACATAGGTGCGGGTATCATCTCCCATCACAGAGGACAGTGGGACTTGGAAAGGCTAACCTGGGTCCACAGTGACTATGCATATAGGAAGTAGGTTGGGGCCTAGTTAAATACTGTGGATGCTATACAGTGTTTCCGAAGTTAAACGGCCTCCACATGCCGTCATCTGACTTTACATGAATCAAATATGAGTAGGGTATACAATAACTCAACCGCACTTGTATTCTGCACATATATCATTCTCTAGGAATGAAGATGTTCTGCATCTGGGCTTTTCAGGCGATAGCCACAGACCGAGCACTTAACAGTTGGCTGGTGATTAAACTGCTGAAGAGTTTTCACTGAATGTCATCTTAGTTCACTGCAATATAAGTAGATACATAGGCTACCATATTAGATAATGCAGTTCTTGCCAAAGTCACTCAGGAATTACTTAACTACTATCAAAAGAAGAGAAATTAGAGAGAAGTACCTCTGTATTTAAAAACTCACAAACCATCGAGGTGGGGAGCAAACCTTTTGAACTAATCTTGTCCAACCCTTTCATTTTACACAGATGAACACACCAAGAGCCACAGACATAATCCAATTCATGAAGAAGGGTCAAACCCACAACCAGCCTATTAATCCACGCCTGGCATGCTGCATAGTGTCCGGCCACAGGTTTAAGTGTCTGTACACGCTTGATCTAAGGTTTTTAGTTTAATATTTTATCTATGCTCCCTGGACTTATAAGAAGTCATGGACAGATGGAGGGCAGAGTCTTAGGCAGGACTCCCTGAATAGGTAAGAGATAATCTAAGGTAAAATTCCACAGGTAGACAAGCAGGCCTAAGCTGATGACTATCCTGCTAGCTAATTCCATGGTCTATTGTTAAGGAAAAAAGTGTGACCAAATACCAAAAGTGTCTCCCTCCAAAGTCTATTATTCCCTGCCCTCCTTCCCACCCTCTGCCCACAAACAGATCAAGCCCTGCACACTTCTCCACAGAGCAGCTCTTCTATTTAATTAGGTTAATAGGTTACTGATAGGTTAATTGGGTTAAATCCTGGGCAGAGAAAATGTTCTAATTGCTGCTGCTGTCCCATTGCCCCGGGCTGAGTTGAACCTGCACACAGCAGTCTGTATCCTGCCCCTCCAAGGCCAGTTTACACTGGTCACACCGGCGGAGCCCGGGGCAGCCTCATGCCCCCAATGCTCCGGCCAAGGCATTTTGAAAAAGTGTACTTTTCTCCCTTCTAAATGATTTCTTCCAGGTTTCCCGTGAAACAAGTCATTTCATTTTTTTTTTTTCTTGACAAATGAAAGGGGGGAAAATGCCTTTTCAAATCCAGGGCACTTGAAAGTTTCATTTTCCTGTTTTAATTTGCTTCAGCGTTTCAAGGGAATAATAATAGTTTTTTAATGCCAAAGGTGGCTTTCATCACTCAAAACCCTCTAATTTCCTCCCATATTGCAAGTAATGTGTTAATAGCTCCAAAATGAAATATTACCTAAAACACAACTTGGTAATTTTCCTCACAGTTCAAAGTTATTTGAAAAAGAAGAATCACCTTTTGCAAATATTTACTTTGCAACAAGAGAAGACGCTGCTGCGAATAATCTATTCTCTCATCTTGTGTGCTGCCTTTGAATCTTCTATTCAGAAAAAAGAGAAATACTTGGAGAAAAAAAGAAGAGGGGTGAAACTGCCCTTCCCTCCCCTGACCCAGCACCAGGGTCATCTAAAGCCCCAAACCTGTCTTGAAAATCCCAGACCACCCTGTATACATACAAATGGAGAGAGGAGACAGAGAGAGAGAGGAAGAGAGAGAGAGAGAGGGAAAGAGAGAGAGGCTGTGCACTCAACAGCCTCCTTATAGGACACACACCAAAGAAAAGATGTGCATAGAGGCCATAGAGAATTTAAAAGATTTATTTATGATGTATTACTGTAATTTTTAATTTAGACATGCAAATTTTTTAATTTGCACCGACTGCTCTGCCTTAATGGTTTTGATTAATACTTGGAGGTAGTGTTTGTGAAAGAGATTTATACCGTGATTCATCTGCAAAATAATCAAATCATTACCAGCTAATGACAAAGCTGTGAAAAATGATATAGATATTGTGTAACTTCCAGCTACAGCGGAGCACGTGGAGGTACCGGATCCTTCCAGCAAATGTGGGCTTGTGTTAATAACTGCTGGGAAGTTCGCTCTAGGTCCACTCTAATTTGGCAACAAAAAACATTGATCTTAATAAAGCTGTCTGATAAAAGGAGCAGTGATTAACATCCAGAGCCCTGCTCTGCTACTGATGCCAAGGTCCCCCTTTTTTTTTTTCCAGGAATGAAATTCCACTGCACTTCCTGCTTATCGCTCCATCTCACCTCAGCCTTTTTGTGGCTCTCCAGATAAGGCTGCAGACAGCCTGGGGAGAGGGTGGGACAGCAGAGCACTGAGGGAGCAGTGCTGGTGGCTACAGGTGGCAATTACAGGGAAGCGAGAGTCAGAGCCTGAAGCCCTCCCTCCCAGATCTAAGTAGACCGCCTCCTCTCCTGCTTTACTACTCAAGATGGGAGAGGCAACTCCCTGGACAGG
>NW_022196909.1:67014707-67017090 GCF_008632895.1 Mastomys coucha | reverse complement strand
CGGCACTCCCGGCCAGAGGAGCCCTCCCTCAAGCCCTCACACAGCTACCTTGGCACAGGGACAGGTTTGGATTTTGACATTATGACCTCCACTTATTCTCTATCCTTAAAAAATAATAAAATTGCCTTTGAGGGCTTGGTTTTGGGGAGAAGGAAAGGACAGAGTCGCACTCTCACTTTGTAGCCCAGGCTGGCCTGCAGCTTTAGGTAGAGGACTGGAAAGCCTCCTTCCTGCCTCAGCCTCCCAAACAGCAGAGATTAAAGACACAAGCCACCATATTACACCCAACTTTTTAAAAGGTACAGGTCTTGTGATTTTTGAAAATTCAACTATTAGCTTTGTATTTATTTATCATGTGGGCCTCATGGTTTGGGAATACATACACATGGTGGAATGCCTTGTGGTATTAATTGTTCTGAGCCCCTAGCACCAGTGCTTGGAACTCCCTGCCTTCTTCATTGTGAATCCTCACAGCACACATAGAAAGTGTGTTATCGCTGTTATCATCTTTCCTTTCTTCATCAGAAAACTCTGCATGTGTACAAAAGAGAACTGGCCCAGATGGGCATCGGATTTATTTCTGACTTAGTCTAGCATCAATATCTGCCTTAAGTTACTATGGAAAAGTGAAAACTCTCCATCTAAGGAGTCGGAAGTGAGAGTGGGTAAAGAGGGTTGAGGTGAAGTGGAGGGAGAGCTTTAAAAGAAGAACATGTTCATTCACAATCACAGCCTCCGAAGCAATATGTTAATGCATCATAAAGAGAACCAGCTCCTTTTTTATCCAGCTCCTCACAAAGGAAAAGCCAGGGAGTTGATAATCATTAATATTTCACCAAGGACCCATCCATATTTTCTGTGATGGTGACACAGACGTGCTACTTCATCAGGAAGCCATTTTACAAAATTAGAAGAAGCCAGCACCATTCTGCAAAGCCCCAGTCAGGACTACTTATCATTATTATTTATTACTTACTGGGTGCCAACTGGGTCTATGTTGCAGAGAGGGACTTAGAGAGGCACCACGTAACGGCACACAGTTCCTGTTCACTGGGCTCATGATCCAGCTCCAGTCATATAGCAATGATGGCTCTTGTGTCTTTAATTACTGGTAACTACCACAAAAGGAAGATCAGAACTTTCTATCACTGTTCTAGACATGAAGATAAATGAGGAGGGAAGCAGTAAGTGTAATTAATTTTAGCCAGAGCTGGAAGAGGAAAACTTTCAGCAGTGGTGCCACACATAGCACCCGTCAGGACCAGCTTGCTAACAGAGCAGATACCACTCACTGACTCACAGACAGGATGGCAGCTGCCCCTGCGAAAAGGCCCAGGAAAGGCAAACAAATGAAACATAGCACTTGTGACATTGTCTCATCTCAACATGTCAAAAACAATTGAGTGGCACCCCCATGCTTGTGCCCTGGAAAGCTGTAGGAGCTCAGCAGTAAGTTCAAAGCCAACCTAAAACGCAAGACGTTCTGAACAAACCCATGTCACAAGCCTGTGGGCAGCTAAGCACTTGTACAACCCAAAAGTAATATATGTTGCAAGTAAGGAAACTAGGAGAAATGGGGAATGGGAAACACACGATCCGAGGTAGAGGTGCAGGAAGGTGTCGAACTTACTGGAACAACTCCCCTAGTGCCCAGATGAATAAGGCTGCTAACTTCTCAGGTGGCAGACCTTGTCTCCACCTCTTAACTTCTAGGAGCTTCTAATGACTGGACTGCACACTAGAGAAAATTAAATCCAAAACAGAGGTATGCTGCTGATGTCAGAAGAGGGAGATACTTCTTTGTCTGTCAGTAACATGTGAAAACAAGATAAATTTGCCTCTGCTTTCCAAGGTTAGACAAAATATGAAGAACAAATAGTGGGCATCATGACAGCTATTCTGTTGCTGCTAACTGACCACCAAAATTCTGGAATCAGTCCCAATCCAGATCTTTCAGCCCCTTCACCTGCTACCAATAATCACAGCCTTGTCTTTGCCAAGAATAGTAGTTGTCTTTCTGAAATCCATTTTCAAATCTTATTCTACTCTTATGCATGAGTCATCAGCTTCTTGCATTCCATTAAAGTCTTGTAGGATATAAAGTTGAGTAGGATTTTAGATAATAATGAGAATATTCGAGGCACTAGTGCTGAAGAAGACATTTTTCATTTACATGCTTATTGTCATGGCAGTGTCCTGTGTTGCCTAGACTGATCTCAATCTTCTGAGTTCAAATCATTTTTTCTGTCTCAGTCTTCCCAATGGCTGGATAGCTGATGTCACATGGCAGGTTACCACAGCAGGACAATGCAGTTCCAGATTACTCCCCCTATAGTGGTGTGTGTGTGTGTGTGTGTGTGTGTGTGTGTGTGTGCGTGCGTGC
>NW_022196909.1:67006341-67014697 GCF_008632895.1 Mastomys coucha | reverse complement strand
GTGTGTGTGTGTGTGCGTGTGTGCGTATGAGCACACACAGGTGTCTATTTTAAAACTTCAAATAACTACATGTGGCTATTGTGCAGTTCCAAGGGAGGAGGTGCCCATCTTTCTGAAGCTTAACACATTGTAAGTGAAGAAAGGAGTTCTCACTGCACTTAGTGGGTCTCCCACAGTCCCTTGAAGCTAGAAGTGGCCACATGGCTGAGGGCCACTGGACGAAGTTATTGCTTTTGTCACATATCTTCTTCATTCTTATTTTCCCCCGTAAATGTAAATGTTGCTTTTATTTCCTCAGATGAAGTGAGGAATTGAGAGCCATACCCAAGATTTATGAATACATGGCTTGGCCTGATCCCAGAGCATTTCCATCTAACTATTCCTAGGCCTACGCCTGGAAGCTTCTAGCCTCTGTACAGTCTATTCTTCTACAAGCCCAGACCTTGAAGTCCTCAGCTTCCAGCCTCTGTCTGCTAACCTAGGCCTCAAATGTTTCAGATTCTGAGATTTACTGCTGAATAAATTCACCCTTTCTAGCTCTTTCTGAACTCTGACTAGATGGCTCAACTTAGCTGTTTTGGCTCAAATTCTTTCCAAGCTGACTAATTCAAATTAGCTTCTCTCAGCTTCTGACTGAATTGCTCTACTTAGAAGGACTGCCTTTGAACTCCACAAACTCAACTGTTTTGCTTTGAACTGAGCTCAACTGCATTCTGATGAACTGTACAGAATGGAATTTCCCCGAACTCAACTGAAACAAACTGATCTGAACTGAACCAAACTGAATAAAACTGAACTAACTCAACTCTCTCTCCCTAATTGTTCTTAAGTAACCTCTCTTTCCTGTCTGTCCTCATGATAGTTGGGTGTATCCTACCTCTTATTCCTTTCTGCTTTGTCACTTTGTCAGCCCCCCAATTAGATGTCACTGTTTGGGATTAAAGGTTTGTACTAAAGGCATGTCTGCCTTTCAGCCTGAGGATTAAAGGCATGTGGAGTGTCTGCATTCCAGCTGGATCTTATCTTTGGGTATGATTCCTTGCCAGAGCAGCCATGTTGCTGAATTAGAATTTCTCTGCAGCCCCCATTTTTCCTCTGTCCAGGTGTATATCTGACAACACATGGATCAACTACATTGAGTATAAAATAGGGAAGATAGTTGAAGGGGAGCTAGGACTTTTAAACCCATTGGTCCATTGCAGAAGTCCTGAACTGCTAATGTAGGCTTATGTGTTGGGTGTTAGCCCTCCATCATTTCAGTGTAGCTTGTAGTTCTTACTATCCCGTTTTAATGTTCCTGGGCAGTCCATGCTACCAGCCATCTGCCCAGATTCTCTTAGATCTGCAGATGAAAGACCCACACACATTAGTTCATTTTTAACCTGCCTTTGTGGCTCGGTGGCTGGGCTCTACACATACACATTACTTCATTTTTAACCTGCCTTTGTGGCTCAGTGGTTGGGCTCTTCTAAGCCTCTCATGACTAACTTGCCCTTCCCTTTACTCCTATCTCAACATCTCTAAATCTTACTTCAGCTTAGTCGCCCTGTTTCCTTCTGTGAAGCCCATTCCTCTTGCTGCCCAAAATGCTTTTGGGCTGCCCTTCCATGGGCTGCTTTCCCTTTTCACCTACATTTTGGAAGATCTACCCTGTGGCTTTTAAGTCTCTTCTGTCTTTCCCCCAAGTATACCGATTATCCTCCTCCTGACCTCTCTCTCTCCCTGCCTGTGGGTACCCGAAAGTCCCACCTCTTTCTGCCCAACCATAAGCCACTGGGCATCTCTATTAATGAATCAAGAACCAATCGGGGACAAGGACCTTCAGTATCAGTACTCACAGATTCCCAATTAAATCAAAGCATCAGAACCACTCCTCTACATTTCAACCTTTGCCTGTTTTCTATGTTTATGAATTACAACCCCCAGTGTATATAACTATAATCCAGAACAGAGATTAAGCCCATGGACCTTGGCCTATGGAGATGGCATAAAGTCAGTGCACAATGACTGACCATAAGGTCAGTCATTCCTCTGCATGCATTCCTCCTCAGAGCTCTCTGTAGTACCAGCCTAGACACACTGTGAAGCTGTGGGCCTGTATACAACTCCCTGCCCTGAGCTCAGCATCTCTGCTCTTTGCTCAGTTTCTCCATGAATTCATCTTCTTGCCTCCTTCTTTGCAACTTTCTCCCCCATTAGATGAGTGTTCCAGCTCTTGTTGATCACAACTGAGAGTCCTCCCCAAATTTGGTGCCTGGAAAGAGAACAAGAAAGGCTCTGCAGCAGGTTGAGATCATCCATTTATTGGGGCAAATGGGTAGGAAGGTGTTTGGATATATTTTTGTGGAGAGGAAGTGAGTTCCCTCCCCTCTCATTAAAGTTTTTTTTCTAGGAGGTAATTTTCTAGAATGTACCAGAAATAAAGCTTCCCTAGTATCAATCCTGAGGTCCTTCTGTTTCCCTGGTGACTCATATTTGCTTTTTAGGATAGTGTTGGCTTCAGAACTACAACGCTTCTGGCTCAGCCTCTTGGGTATTTAGGATTGCAAGTGTGCACCACCACTCCTGGCTCTTGATGACATGAGGATGAATGCTTAGCAAATGCTAAGCTTCTGCTTAGGTGCTCATATGCTACTTCCCTTGATCCCAAATATATTCCCAGCAGAAAATCAAGAATAACTCATGGACTAGGGTCACTGGGCAAAGTTTTGTTTTGTTTTGTTTTGTTTTTAATTCTCACATTGAATTTATTGACAGTCCTTCACCAAGTCTATGGACTATTCTTCCTGTAGGCATATGCTAATCCACCTTCTGTTCTCATTTTATAGATGAGGAAAGCATGGTTCAGAGAGCAGAATAGACTGCAAAAAGTACCAGCCTTGGGATCCAGAATTCTGGCTGCATCTCCAGGGCTTTTTCTGCAGAGCAAGAATAGGACTATAATCTCCCCTGTGGCTCTATCAAGTGCCAGCTACTGATGGCAGGTTAGCTTCCCTCCAAAAAAAAGAGCTTTGTTGGAGAGGCATAGGAAGGAAGAAATCCTGGATGCCTTGAATGATGGGAAATGTCTAGAAATCCAGTGGTGTCCATGCCCTCTGAGTCTCCTAGGGTGTTCTTAGGCGAATGGGATCCCTGAGCTCATAGAGAAGCATTAAGGAGTAGCTCTTCCCTGACAATGTCTTGTGATCTATTAACAATGAAAAATGCTCTTGATGTGTGCCCTGGGCATCTGTTCCTCCTCTCTCAGCCATGACTCTGGAAAACTATATAGTGTACAATAGGTGATATGGAGTAAAACATGGCAACAGCTCACTGACAGAGAGCTGGAAGTAGAAGAGGGTGGGACAGACAGAGCAGGGTGGCAGCTCTATATTCTGAGACCATGAATAAGAACCACTAGGAAATTTTACCAGCAGCTATCCTTTCCACAGACACCCAGAAATAAAACAGGGCTGACCAAAGTCTCACCTCACCAAAGAAGAAAGCTGAGTGCTTTCCAGGGACTGAGCCCCACCTTTTGTTTTGCCCCTATGTCTGACTCTTGGAAGGTTGTCCACCATGAAAATTAAACTAAAAGATGGGCATTTAGTGCCCAGCCCCTTGGCTATTTGGGCTTAGGTATATTTCCAAAGCTACCCAGGTTACAACCTTCCCCTAATTTCTGTGATTACATCTTGTACGTTGATGGCTGTAAGCTTGTTTTCCTAACTGAAAAAATGTTCTCCCTTCAAACCTTCTCTCACACATAGTCAAAGGTGCATGTGGTCCTGTTCTCCCAGGAATTTGTCCTTCTCTCCACTTTCTCCACTTTCTCCCCTTTCTCCATCCATCGTGTCATCTGAATCTTCCCTTTCTCTCTTTTCCTAATTTAAAAACTAAGGGAAGAAATTCTGGGGTGAAGCCTCTCCAGGATCAGTTCAACAGGAAAGTATCCTTTATGTGTGTGAGTGTGAGTGTGAGTGTGTGTGTGTGTGTGTGTGTGTGTGTGTGTGTGTGTGTGTGTAATATGTACATGTGCATGTGGGTGTGGGGGGAAGTGCAGGGTAAAGGGTTGTAGGAGTGGGGGTGCCCCCTTAAATCTGAGAAGATCAGAGGACAGCATTGTGAAGTTGGTTCTCTACTTCCACCTTTACAGAGGCTCCAGGGATAGAATTCAAATTGCCAGATGTTTGCGGGTGATGCGCTTTCACCTGCACAACCATACCACTGTCCCTAGAAATTCCACCTCTGAGGTTTTCCCAAAGCTACTCACTGCAGAGATCAATAGCTTTTCATGACATCCACTGGACATTTACCACCTTGAGTTTATACCAGTTGCATTTCTATCCCAACAGAGAACAATCACCCTAGAGTCACAGGTGAGGATGTCTGTCTATGACAGATCACAGGCAAGGAAGTACTATTGCCCATATAGATACTGGATACTAGGAATAGAATGGAAGTCACAAGGAAGGAAGTATCATAGTCCATCATAGACACTGGGTACCAGGAAGAGAGTGGAAGCAAGGACTCTCTGAGTTTCTGCCTACAATATAACTAATGTGGTTTCTAGGTCCAAATGTGGATTGCCTTTATTTTAATGACATTCATCTGAGCATGACAAAGTCATTCAGCAGACATTTGCTATGGATCTATTTGCTAGTCCACAGGACAATCTCATGAAATAGGCGTCAAGAAACAAAGGAAAAACATCTTAGCATTGGTACTTGTGGCCGATTTGTGAAGAGAAAACAACCCAGAAGCTAAGGCTTTAGAAAAGAAAGATCAAGAAGCCTAAGGCAGAAGCGTGAGTGTCATTTGAGAAAGGGGGAGCACTGCAGGCTTAATAAGGAGTGCTAGATCCCTGTCTGTTCTGTGCGCTGAACAAAGGAACAAGGCTGGTATTGAGCCTCAGTTTATCCTTCTTGGCAAGTGTAAAGCATCCTGTGTACCTCGACCTGTATGTGACACCTTCCCTGAATTCCCACAGTCACATCTGGGGCAGTCTCAGTATGTTGGTGGATTTTTGGTTGGTTTTCTTGAGTGAAAAGAAAGTATCCGGTATCCTTAATTCTCATTTACTCCTTTTACATGGTTGTGGTGATCATATGTGGCCCAGAAGAAAAGAGAATCGCCACAATAAAGCTCTCAATTGGTGGATTAAATAAAATGTTTTATCATTGATTTCTAAATTACTAAACTACATTGAGATGTTGCCAGTGTCTATTTAATGGAACTGCCAAAAAACATTTAATTTTTTCATATAAAACACACCCAGAAAACTGAACAAATTTCATCAAAATGTTTAAATGCCAGAAATGATTCCAGTCTAATAAAACATTAAGGCCTTGCGTTGTCTATTGTATACACGGCAGACCTCCATAAACGACACGGCTGGAACCTGCCTTTTCATTCTTTTGCACAAAAGCACCAATTTAGGTCCTGCTGGGAAACCTTTCTGGGGATCACTCTGTAAATAAAGCAAACCAATTTCTTAAAATATAGTTAGCCACAAGCAGTTCCTGAGGGTCTGCAAGGAATCTCTGTTGATCAGACGCCCAGGCGGCCTGGGCCATCAGCTGGTGAGACAGAATCTGTTGGTATCTGCTGGTTCCCTGAGTGACAGCCGTGTGCAATCACAGAGGCATGTAGATACACATCAGACAGCATGCACACAGAAACAAGCAGCGGGAGGGGAGGGTTTTGGATCCCAAATGGACGTTGGCATGGAACACTTTGAAACTGCCATCTTCCGGAGCCTGACCATTTTTTTTTCCCACTCAGCAACTCAGTCTACAAAGTGAAGGCTATAAAATGGGGAAGAAGCATTGAGTTTTATGGGGCTCCTCAGATCCCCCAGGTGTAATGTTCCTGGCTTATGTTCTGGAATATTTTTAAAATATTTATTTTATTTTTAACTATGTGTACATGTGTACATGGGGGTGGGAGGGATGTAAGTCCTCATGAAGGCCTGAAGGGGATATTGGATCCATGGAGCTGGAGTTACCGTCAGTGGTGAGCCCTTAGAAATGGGTCCTGGAATCCAAACTTAGGACTCTTAATCTCTGTGCCTTCTCTCCAACCTAGGCCTGTTCATCTAACCCCCAGCCTTACAGTAGGATGTTGGTTTTTAGCACCAGAAGAAAACAAATCCTCAGGCAGAAGGCCCTGTGCAAGGCAAAATCAAAATCTACATGAGTCACCCCAATCCTACTCTTCCTCCATTTCTACTTGGGAGAAGAGCAGGTGCCACTCACCTTGGCAGCCTCATGACAAATAGGAATCCATTTTATTCAAAAGTAAACCCCAGAAAAAGCCAGGCTAGCTTCAACCAACCAAGGACTTCATGCCTCACTTTTCTAGTATGTTTTGTGGACAGTGGGAATAGAAGGCTAGGATAGAAAGTTCAAGAATATGGCCAGCTTCCTTGTACCGGGTTCGGCAGTACTCCCTCCACAGTGCTGTAGGTTGGGGCCTGGGAGAGTATACACCACACCTGGAGATCTTACAAGTGTCCCTGAGTAACTGAAGCCATGTCCTGCCCCTGAATCAAGAGCTAAGATTTACAAGAAAGCCAGTGAAATTCTCTGAGAGCAAACCCACTTCTTGTCAACCTGAAAGATCAGTTAGAGTTCCCAGAATTCACCCCCAGAGTGTGCCCCTAAGTCACCCAGGGAGGGACTGTGAGAAACTGTGTAAGTGGACTCAAACCAAAACAAGACTCACCTGACAGTGAGTTTCATTATGAACCTGGGGTTTTTCTAGAATTGGTGATGTCACACAGTTTTGAAATGTTGGGAAGGTGAGGGCCTCCCATCTATGCTCCAAGCTCACGTGAACCTGATGTGTCTGATAATCCTCCCTTCCCAATTCACATGACAAAAGCATGTCATCCTCCCAATAGGTCCCACGAGCTCTCTAGCCCACCCTGCCCTTCTCACCATTAGAGAAGTGGTTAACAACCAAGTCTGGTGTCATCATATCTGTTCTTAATAATTTTTACCACAAACTGAGGCAAGTCATAAAGAGGCTTATTTTGGCTCAGAGTTCTAGTCCAAGGTTAAGAGACTGTATCTAGTGATGACCTTCTTCCTGGCAGATTCCCAAGGCTCACAGGGCATCATATGGCAAGAGCGAAAAACAAGAGAAAACTAAGCCCCCTGCCTGCTTCAGCAGACCTACTCTTGAAATCACCCATTAACCAATTAATTCATTGTTTGCGTGAGGGAACAACCCTAATTGTCTCATAAAGATCCTACCCAGTTCCACTGTTTAATGTCTCATACTGGACATTGAATTTCACTGAGTTTGGACAGGGGAGGCCATAGTCCTCATGAATCTGTGTCCATTTCCAAGGCTGTGTCACCTCCACCAGATCATACAGCCACCAGCATGAATGAGCTCCCAGCTGTCTAAAGCAGAAGGAATCTCCGAGGTAGCTGTACCTCTAAAGTGCCAATTTGAACTTGAGTTATTTGAGTTATACAGAAGTTTTGCCACTTAAAACATCATTCATGTAGGAGGGGTGCCATGTGCCAGCCCTGCACATGAGCAAATGTAGCAGAACATAGAGTCCCAGGCCCTGAGAAGAACTGGCCTGCCCTAAGCCAGAATAGAGTCTCAGGCCCCACCCTTGAGCTAATGGATTATAATCTGCATTTTATAGCATCCTCAGGTGATTCATGTATGCATAGATGTTTGGGAATTTTTGAGATAGGCCCAGGTTTTCTGAGGGTGTCACAGCATTAGTAACTGGCTTGTTATACATAAGAATCCCAGAGCTACTGAAGCCAGACTTCTCCCTCAATGAGAATTTAGGAAGCTGCACACATGTTAATGTTGGGAACATGCTGACCTGACTTGCAGCTTGGGTACCACCACCATGCAGGAGGTTAGTATCAAGACAGAGCAAGCATAGCCCTGTGCAGTTTCAGATTTGTTTTTCTTTTTTCTTGGATATTTTCTTTATTTACATTTCAAATGCTTTCCCCTTTCCCAGTTTCCCCTTTGGAAACACTCTACCTCATACCCCTCCCCCTGCCTCTATGAAGGTGCTCCCCCACTCACCCACCCACTCCAGTCTTCCCACCCTTACATTCCCCTAAACTGGGGCATCAAACACCCTCAGGCCCAAGGGCCTCTCCTCCCACTGATGTCAACACTCTGCCACATACAGGGCTGGAGCCATGGCTTCCTCCATATGTACTCTTTTGGTTGGTGGTCCAGTCCCCGGGAGCTCCGGGGCTCTGGCCTGTTGACACTGTTGTTTCCTCCATGGGGCTGAAAACCCCCTCAGCTCTTTCAGTCCCTTCTCCATCTCCTCTATCAGGGACCTGCACCACCCCCCCTCAGCTCCTTCAGTCCCTTCTCCATCTCC
>NW_022196909.1:67001118-67006329 GCF_008632895.1 Mastomys coucha | reverse complement strand
CCCCCCCCCCCAGCTCCTTCAGTCCCTTCTCCAACTCCTCTAATCAGGAACCTGTGCTCAATCCAATGGTTTGCTGTGAGCATCTGCCTCTGTATTTGTCAGGCTCTGGCAGAGCTTCTCAGGGGACAGCCATATCAGGCTGTCGGTAAGCACTTCCCAGCATCCACAATAGCATCCCGAGTTTGATGGCTGTATATGGGATGGCTAATATCCACTTATCAGTGAGTGCATACTGTGTGTGTTCTTTTGTGACTGAGTTACCTCGCTCAGGATGATATTTTCAAGTTCCATGCGTTTGTTTGCCTGTGAATTTCATGAGAAGCCAGTAGAAACTTCTCTCAGGACGTTTGAAGGGACTGAGTTAGGTCACACAGGTAGTACTCCAGGCAGCAGTTGAAGTGTATTAAACAGTTAAGAAATGGTTGTCTTTAGCTTCGTCTGCTTGTTCCCTGCCTCTGCCCTAAACACCATCCCTCGAGGATACCCAGGTTCCCTTCCAGCTTTCACGTGCTCTGTTTTGACAATTAGTCCATTTTCCTTAAAACTGTTGAGCACCCATTAAACAAATCCTGGAAATGCAATAGAAACACAAATGGACTGTGAAGTCATTCAGTCTGTGTCACGGCTCTCTCCTGCTGAATTCAGTTTAGTCTGCAGTGTAGAATTGAAGCACCAGGAGGGCAGACGGTGGAAAGCATCGGAAAGCATTTGGATGACACACAGGGAAATCCAGCACTTACCAGAGTTTGATTGTCTAATGACTGATTACAGGTAATGTTACCTGTAATCAGGGTCAGGGTCTGGTGTTTCCAAGCTCTTGGGCTCTTGTCCAAAGAACTGAAAATAAGATCTCATACATAATTTTTTGTTTGTTTGCTTTTTCAGAGACAGGTTTTCTCTGTGTAGCCCTGGCTGTCCTGGAACTCACTCTGTAGACCAGGTTGGCCTCTACTCAAGTGCTGCCTGCCTCTGCCTCCCAAGTGCTGGGACTAAAGGCATGAGCCACCATTGCCTAGCACATATCCATTTTTAATAGACAGAAAACTTTGTTTTCAAAAATGTAACAATGCAAGCAATAGGTAGATACACTGTCCAGGCTGACAGTGGGCCACATGAGTAAGGGTGATCAATGTCCCCATCATTGTATGGAGCTTCCTTTTATAGAGTTCACAGGAAGATTGTTTTGGGTAATTAGAGGCATAGTGAGGGTGGTTCTCTATTTCCACTGATAGATTTGAATTATATAAGGCCTTGATGACTGTATGTCTCGTCCCATGGTGCATCTGATTTTAATTGTATGCATGCCCAATTAATCATAAAACAGTTAATAGGAGACTTTCCCTAGAAGTTTACTTGAGGACATAGTTTTGTCTTATTGCACATGAACCCCAAACCAGTTCAGACCAGATTGGCTTTTCTGCTCTTCATACTGGCTATAATGGGAATATGCTTGAATAGAAACTAAGTTTGATTATTTCAAGGGATTGAACATCTTATGCTCTTGTTCAGAGAGAAATATGTGTAGCCTGATGCACTTAGGGTCCTAGGGTTGTGGAGGTTGCTAGGTACACTATTTAGACAAAGGTGTGTTTATGTACACACATGTAAAGGAGCTAAGATGCCTGATGCATTATTATGGGGATGGTATTCAAAACCAAATGGGTTACCAGATTACTGAACCATTCCCTAAGCTTGCATGCCTCAGTGAGACTGACAAATAATTTTGCAATTGAATCTGTAAGAGGCATATTGGAGTGGTGTGAATGAAGACCATGTAAACAGAGCTAGATGGATAATACAAGCTGGAGAGATGGCCTTCGAGAGAATTACCAAACCAAAAATGAGAATGAATAGAAGTTAGCATTGGAAGAGGATCCCAGGCATGGGTGTTGACTAGTAAGTGGGGAGAGCCTGAGGCCGAAAGAACTTCAAAAAGTCAGTGAAAGAACGAGAAAAGACAAGTGTCCTGGACCAGTCAGAGAGACTAGCAAAGCTATACAAGCAAGCTAGCAATAGGATCTAGTATTTGGGGAGGAAGCAGTAGATCCTTAATATAGGTGGTTCCTATGGTTTAAGAATGAGGAGTCCAAACCTTGGATTGAAAATTGTTCTCATTATAACTGACAGTAAGAGGTGAAACAGGAGGGAGCGTTCAGAGTTGGTCAACTATAAGCCTTCACTAATAGATTAATCCAGTCACACAAATAATGGGTTGATGGGTTAGTGAGTTATCCACAGAGTAGATCAGCTGTGAAAGGTCATCAATAAATGTGACCATCCCACCCTGGACCAGAACTGTAAACCAAGATAATCCTCACTAGAGCTCAGCCAGTCTGTGGTATTGTTGTTAACAACAGAGAACAGATTAAGGCAGCATCTGAAGTAAACATATCTACCACCCATGACCTTCTAGACACCAGGAAGAGCTTGATAATATTAATGGAAAACCACTAATGAATAAAGAGATTGGGTGTGCAATTCAGAGGAACTGAAGACACAGCAGATATTAACATTGCAATATGAGGAAAGAGAGGGCCACACTAGGAAAGCCAGGGGCTGCTCCTCCTAATGTCTGCTCTCTCTTGCATTTCAAACTATTCTTGCTGGGACTTTTTTATTTTTATTTTATTTTATTTTTTAGATTTTTCTATAAATGTTCATGTCTTTAATAATTTCATAACTTTTTATCACACTGAAGCTCCTGCCTTGCCCTTAGGGTCCTTAGAAGTCTAGCATCATCTTTAGCTCCTATTTCCCTATGTCTGCCCCCATTCTTCTCATGCATTAAAAACAAAAAGTGAAGCAGTGCAAATGTATACACAAAAGAATGAGTGGAAAGTGTGGGATACAACAGGACTTGATGGTAAACACAGCTACTGACAGATGTTACACTCAGCTCTCATACTACAGCCTTACCATCTTAACTGAGACTTGAATAGCCTTTCAGTTCCAAACCCTACTCCACTCACTGAAGGTGTAATAACTAAATTTAATTATTTTTGCTCCTTTTTCTTGCATAGATAATTCTATCTCAAGTATTTACACCCAAAAACCAAATATTTTTAGTGTTACCTGGCTCTTAATGTTTTTATAAAAAATGGGAACTCAATCATACACAATCAACATCATTTGGAATCTCCAATAGCAAAACATACAAACTTTTAGGTAAATGAAGGAAGATAGGCCATTCAGAGCTTCCAGTTAAGAAAGGATATTTTAGATAAGCATGAAGAAGTACTTAGGATTTGAAGAAACAAAACAAACAAACAAAAACAAAAGACAAAAAAAATCCCTCCTTCCCTCCAAGTGCCCCTTCACCTAGCAATAGGACAGTAGCTGGATGGGATTCGCCTTTATAGTGCAAGTGTTCTCCAAGGGCTGGCATGATGTGAGGTCTCTACTCTGTGCTGGGTATCTCTGGAAACAGGAGCTACTACGAAGGTCAGCAAGCACAGTATTCCAGAGGTGAGCTCTTAGGATCAGCCAGAGGGGAGGAAGGGAAGCTAGGCTGGAGCTTGATGGAGATGCCCACAGCTGTCAGTGCGGGGAAATCTGAAGCTGGTACTGTCTCTCAGACACTCCACACTGAGGCAGAAAGTCCAACCTTTAATCCTACGGTCACTGGTCATCAGAAGCCATTGATCTTATGCAAAAAGGCCCTACTTGGCAAAAGCAGTTTCTTCGGGAGCTGACAGTTATGAGGCTAGCCACTAGATATAGGCAATCTTGTCCCTAAAGAAAAATCTGGGTGGCACAGGGATTGCCCACCAAGTCTATTCCTCAGATGTCTTTTTGAGTCCAAAGAGATCAAATGTCAGTGGCCAAGAATGTGAGTATGGTGGGTAGATAAGGACATAGAAAAAGAAGAAACAGATAACTCTGAAAGTATTTTGGTGTAGAGACCGATTCGAGAAAGGTCAATGTTGGGCCAACAGTGTAACAGCAGAGCTACTGTGTGGACTAACTTCCACTCCAGCCCCAGCTCGTTTGCTGACATCCACCTGGTCCTCTCTCTACTTAGGGCTGAGTTACCTAGCTAGCAGATCTAGCACATTCTTAGAAAACCAGCATAACAGGAGGTACAGTATGGCCTCTATTCACACACCCACAGAAAAAGTCTATCTTGATTAACTTACCCAGAATTTCGTATTCAGAAAATCTAGAAGGTAGCTTCTTTCACTTCAATGTCAATAAAAATGTGGAATCACTTTGAAAAGTGCAATGCTAATATTTTGAATTAACCAGGTAGGAGAGTGGTGCTGGGCCAAGGAAAGGAACTTAATAAGTACTCTGAGGACTTACTCTCTTAAAGGCAGCCCTGAGCTTCAGGTTACCACACAGAAGCAGTTTCACAGTGAGCCGCCCCACTTGTGCCAACAGCACCAAAACTATCAGCCTCCCCAGAACTTTGCAATTTTTTTGAGATAAGAACATTTTTTCAGAAATCAGCAATATTTTTTAGCAAGCAAATGGTAGAGGAGAGGAGAGGAGAGCAGCAGAAGATCATGAGGACAAAGGAGGGTAGAGAACAGAAGAAAGAAATGAAGTAGTGGAGAGTAGGGTAGGGAAAGGGGTCAGAGAGAGGGAGAGAAGAGGGGGGTTACCACCAAGAAATCAGTTTCCTCCTCTACACTGCTTTAGGATTGTGTCTCTCAGAATAAAGATGGGAACAATTGCAGAGTGGCATGAGTACAATAAAATGGTCCAGCATAGTAATTCTAGGGATCATGTGCAGGAAGCAGTGTTTCTGTAGGATACGGATGTATTTCTTACTGAAACCAGAGAAGACCTGAATTCCTCCCCTGTCAGTGAGAGAGCCCTGCAGTAAGCATGCCTTTGCAACTGAGTGGACCTAGGAGTCCTTGAGAGTCAAGTCTAGAACCCTGGTGAGTCTCCAGAGCTGATATACAGAAATACTAATGAGAAGCCGAGGGTGATTCAGGAAAAACACCGTTACACTTATTAGGCACAGAGTCTGCATGAGAATCCTAAGGTCCAGATCTTAGGACTGAAGAGATGACTCAATGGTTAGAAGTGCTTGTGCTCTTGCAAAAGATCCTATATCAGTTCCCAGCACCCCGTTAGCTGGCTCACAACCACTTAAACTCCAGTCCCAGGGGGATCTAATGCTATCGTCTAGTCTCTCCTTGGACCTACACTCACAAGTGTATATACATTCTCTCTCTCTCTCTCTCTCTCTCTCTCTCTCTC
>NW_022196909.1:66954202-67001108 GCF_008632895.1 Mastomys coucha | reverse complement strand
TCTCTCTCTCTCTCTCTCTCTCTCTCTCTCTCTCTCTCTCTCTCTCTCTCTCTCTCTGAAAAATAACAATATAATTATAATCTTGGAAAATAAGCCTGGTTCCCTAGCTTTCCAATCAGAATCATCTTTCTGATCTGCTGACTACTGGAGAGAAAGTCACATTCTAGCTGTTCACTGAGAGTTATTCTGAGAAATAACTTCAGGATTAATCTTAGACTAAAATGTTTTCTTCCCTATGCATGGGTATACTATAAGTTTTCTTTGCTAGTGAGTACTTCCTACCTTTGGCTGAGAAAAGGCTACAAAAACAAAGAGAGAGAGTAGCTTGAACAGCAGAAAGCAACTGTGGTGAAGGGAGGAAGATGAGGAAGAGAGGAAGGACCTTTGATGAAAGAAAGAAGGGGAAACTGGGAGGCAGTAGCAGGACCTCAGTAATATAGATCAGCCTCCAAATGCAATGGATCTGGGGAAGAAATGTGTGCTTCCCATGTGAAGAGTCCTTCTATCCCCAACACACAAGCATGCATGCACACACCCCTCTGCAGAGCCCTTCAGAACAGTGGAAAAGCACAGAAGAATGCCACTGGAGCATTGGTTTGACTTCACATTAGGGCCAAACACAGAAGAAGGCTGAGCCCCGGGGAGTGATGGAGCTGGAAAGTCTGCTATTGAGAGCTATGCTGGAGTAGTGTTGAAAGCAAAAGTGCTAAAGCAACTACATTTCCCTGCGCCCCCGCCCCCTTCATCCAGAGTCCTTGGCTATATTGGAGAAGTGACTGAAATTCTTTCTTCAAACAAGAGCTGAGCCCCAAATTCACTTGCTTGGTTACTGAGTTAAGAAGCGACACAGAAGAATAAGCAGGATGCTAGGATCTCTCGGGAGAGGCACACACGCGTACTCTGTGCATTTCACTCCCACGTGGACTTTTGCTTTCTTCCAGGTGACTTGGCTACCTACCCACAGACCCCAAGGTCTTTGCTAAGCTTTGTTGTGTCTAGTGAGCATGGACCAGGTCCTTTCCCAGTTTTAGGATCAAGTTCCAAGACCAGTAAGGAATAGGGCCAAAAGAACTAATAAAATGTACTCATTCTGCTTTGCAGAGATTTCAGACTTTAAAGTTCTTAGAGTGAAGGCTTCACGTGACAACCTTTATACCTGCAATGGCTTTACTACAGTTCTAGTTTGAGCTTAGAGTCCAAGTAGCCCTAAAAGACCTTAAATCACTTCATCATTCTCTACCCTCCATCCCCTTTCCTAGTAACTGGTTGAATGTTAATTAGGATGTTTCGTGTTGTAGTTCACATTTAAATTCCTGTTGGTTCATCAGTGCTAGACTGAACCTCCCCATGTTCAATAACCTTGAATGCAATTCTGCATAAGCTCAGTTTTGGACTTGTTCTTTCTACAATATAGTGGAAAATATGAATATCAGTTTCAAAAGTAGCGCCTACCCCAACACCTCACATAGAGTGAACCAGCAGTTAGAACTCAGAGGATGCTGTCCAAAGCTGCATGCTGTATGTTCCATTGACTCCAGAACTCTCCTTAGGGTAACTTTAATTCCAGCCTGTCTCTCCCTCCATACCTCCCTCTGTTCTTCCCTCCTTCTCTCTTCCCCTGTTTTCTTGTGGTTTTGAGAAAGAGACTTACTATATAGCCCAGCCCTTGAACCCTTCATCTTCTAGCCTCAGCCCCAACCCTGTGAGGGCTGAGATTACAGGCATGTATCACCATGCTCAGCTCAGCTTTAACTTTTCTAAGCAGCAATATTTACAACCCTTCTTCATAGCATCTGCCCAAGCTACTGCTCATACAGAAAGTAAGTCCAACAATATCTTCAAACTCCAACATCTGCATTGTATGTGTTCAGACAGACAGTCTGTCTATGAGGCATTTTCTTTTCATTAGCAGACATGTCAGAGTCCAGCCAGAAATCTAAAGGCTGGCATCAGTTTGAAGGGCTGTTGCTAGGGCTTCCTCTGGTCCCCTACCAGAAAGAGTAGGGACTTTCTCAAGTAATACATTGTTTGCTGTACTCAGTAATTCTTTGTTGAAGAATTTCTGTTCCTTTTAGAAAAAAAAAATCTGAAACATCTCTCAGGGTGTATATTTTCAGTAGAAAGGTTAAAGCAGTTAACAGATTATACTAAACTATGTGCGTAAACACACTCAAAAGTCTGAAGCCAGGAAGCTGGGGTGATTTAATTATTGCATGTTTTAAGCACATGTGGGTATGATTCATTTCATTATTCCTAAAGAGTGGGTAGGAGGAGAGGCATCGTGGCTGAAAGGTGCGACTTGTCGTGCAGCTTTGCAGTTTAGTGTTTATTAAGCAACAGGACATCTCAATTCCTTTCACCAGCTAAAAAGCAAAGACAATTCCTAGAGTGACAGAGAAGGATAACCTCAGGCTAAATGTGAAGAACAATACAGAAAAAACAGAGACATCAGAAACCACTTTCCAACTTCTATCATTGCAAAAAGAGCATCCTTCTCTTAGGAAGTGGGAAAATTTCTCAATAGGAAGTAAATGGAAAAAAAAAACACCAGAACTTTTTCATATCATGAAAAAGGGTTCTTTCTTTCTTCCTTCCTTCTATTCTTTCTTTCCCATTCCACTTAGTCCTTTAAAAACATTTCTAGGTCAATAACTCACAGATCTATTCTGGCATGGTATGGCACAATTCATATAAAGAACAGATATAAATGTTTTTAGGCCTTTAGGACCATTTTTCTCTGTGTAATCACTCAGAACCTACCATCTTAGTAGAAATGAGTCAGACAAAGGAACTTGACTATGTTCCAATAAAACTTCATTTTACTAAGGCAAGAAATTGAGTCTGTACAAAGTTGGTAGTCAGTTGAATGTTAAGGTTGGGTTTGAAATCTCTGCCCAAAGGATTCATGTCATAAAGGACTGGTCCCTGGCTGGTGGTCTTCTTAGGAAGTTGACTGAATCATGGGGATGCTAACTTCATTAACTGGCAAACCAGCTGCTGAGTTTGGTAGCTAAGAGGTATGCTTTGAGGTAGGTCCTGTTCCCAGACCCTTCTCACTCTGCTTCTCGGCACCAGAGGGTGAAGAGCATTATGTACCACACACTCTTATTATAATGTTCAGCTTTATCTCAGGCCCAAAGTGATAGGTCTAAGACTGAATGAATTAAGAACTTAGAAACTGTGAGCCCAAAATATGCTTTGCTCCTCAATATTGTTGCCTCAGGTCTTTTGTCACAGTGATGGAAAGCTGATTTCTATGTGTACTCTGTGTTAGGCTGTAAAAGGTATGCATAAAGGAGACTACTTTCCTAAGGTAGAGTACACTGAAAGTACTGAATGAATAGCCATGAGTGACTTCAAAAGACTGAACTATCACCTTAACATAGCATTGTTAACACAGCCTTGGCTAAGTCACCTCATCTTTTAGAGCCTTCAATTCTGAATTTTTTAAGTGGAAAAAGTAATGCCTATCCTGCTTGTTTCCAGGATATCTCAGGACAACATTGAACCAACGGTAAAATCGCCAGCATATACTAACTTCTGAAAATGTCCCACATGAAGGTAACTACATAGGAAAACAGATATGTGGGTACTTTGTTTTCTTTTCAAAACCCTATTTTGTCTTCATTTTGTCAGATGAGGAAACCAAATGCTTAGCACTTTAAATGGTGTTGGTCCCATACTTGCTCAAAAGAAACACAATTCCAACTTCAGAGCCTGCATAATCACTGCTCACTACTTTATATTCTCTGAGCTTGAGAATTGAACACAGAAGACACAAATTGTTTGTTCTTTAAATAAATCATGAGCAGCTTCTGTAAACGATAACTTATCTGTATGCCACTGTGCAATCTTCTTGACCTTGTGGGACCTTGCATGATTGTTCAACCAATGTTTGTAGAAAAGGGTAAGGTGGATAATTGATGGAAAGCCCATTAGGTGGTAAATAAATGTTCAAGTAACTAATGTGAAAGAGAAGAAAAGACGTTTGTTGGGGAAAAAAAACACTAGGTAGCCCCAAGAACAGAGGAATGCTTGAAAAAGTCCTTGATACAGAAGAACCCACAAAAGACCGATAATGAAGAGAGAGCTCCTGAATTATCCTGTGGACATGTCTCAGCTCATGTTCCAAATTTCCTGGAAAGAGAATCTCTTTCTCCAGCTGCATCAGGCATTTCTGTCCTTATATTAATCAGCGATGGCCAAAGAACAAAGCTGGTGGCAGTGTTACACCACAGATGGGATGCGCAGAACCATAAAGCAGACAGCCACAGGGGTGGATCTATCCTAAGTGGCTTGCCAAATCCACATACCATGTTCTGTCTCCAAATGACCTTGTAATGACATTTTGGATTGAACATGAAAACATTAGACATCTAATGTTTCTTTGAAGTCTCTGTTGAGAGCTCCCCACCAAATACAAATGTATTATTGAAAGTTCCAAACCTCCCACACTCACCTCCACACCTCTCCTTATCTCCTGTCACACATCTGTCTCTTGTATGTTATAAATACTTTCTGAGTCACAGAACCTACTGATGCTCATAATCTCTGATCAGCTCTCTTCACCCCACCTACTACCCCTAGTAAATGTGTCAATAGCAAGATTATCATTGACTGTTTGAAGGCTGTCTCTAGTAAGAAAATGCTTTCTCATGACCTGGTATCATAGGTGTATCTGTGGTGTACAACGTTAACAGTTGAAAATATATTCTTTAATGTTGTGGTTTGGTATGAAATGTCTCCCACGGGCTTGTGTGCTGAGTGCTTGGTCTCTGGCTGCAGATACTATTTTAGAGGATCTTAAAAACCTCAGGAGATGGAATCCAGCTAGAGAACAAGGTTGAAAAAGGCAGGTTCCTAGAGATACCTTGCTTCTAGACCCTTCCAGTCTCTCTGCCTCCTGTTTACTCCAAGGTAAGAAGTTCACAGGCCACTGCTCCCATTGCCTCAATGTTTTGTCCAATAACACAGGGCCAAGTGATCAAGGACTGAGCCCTCTGAAACTCTGACCAAAATAAGTCACTCCTTTACCTTGTTCTCCCAGGTAGTTTGGGCCCAGCAATGAAAAGAGCAGCAAATGGGTGGTTTCTCAACACTAAATGGGATTAGTATTAATAATTCCTTTGTGCATTTTTTTAAGAACTTCTTTTTGATCAGCACAGTACCAGAATACCTGGTAAATCAGACGTTATACTTCTTAGATAAATGTATTTCAAAGCTGGAAGTAGTGGTGGATGCCTGTAATCTTAGCACTTGGGATCTGAGGCAGGGGAATCAAGAGTTGATGTCAGTCTGATCCTTTTTCTAAATCAGCAGCTTCCATAATGTAGCAGTAAGCAAGGTCAGCCCCTCGTAGAATGCATATAACTCCATACACGCAAAATCTAGGAGCTGAGAGAGTCTGGGGCTGTTTCAGTCCTTGGTATTCAGCACAGTTTAACTATTTGTATTTTTCCCTTCACACCTTGAAATGGTTTTGCCAAAACTGAAAATATTCATAGCTAATAATAATTACTTGAATTTGTGATCCTCAACTAATTTCCATGCAATTTGCTAAGGAGTCTATGAGCATTATTTATTTCATTTGATTTTTACTGCCACTCTAAATCTCTGCCACAGAGGCAGAACCAAGGGCTTAATGCATAGCTGTGCCATCATCTGACAGGGCATTACAGGATCCAGTGGTCCCACACCAAAGTCTGATTGATATCTGAATGTCCTATAGTTTTTCTGAACTTGAGACTTGGTTTGACCACTACTACTCTTCAATGTTCTTTCTTTGTTTTTTTCAAGTGAGAATTTAGGATCTTTTCCCATAAGATGTCAGGATGCCTCATTCAGTAAATATTTTATCCCCAACTTCTCCCTCAAAAAAAAAAAAAATCATGTTTCTAATTTCCTCATTGAAAGCAGTAAATTGAATCTACTCTGAAGGCCTATTCCTGTTCTCCACTTTCTAGTTGTACCTGATGGTAGGCTAAGCATTTTGACAGCTCTGGAAAGAAATGGTGTCTTCCCTTGTGGTGCTGGAGGATCTGCTGCTACACAGCAGAGCAAGGGGGGTGAGGGAGAAAGAGGAAGTAAGAATTACACATTAGGTCTTTTGTGCACTAGGTAAGGTTTAATCAAAATTTATTATACAGCTATCATTTCAAGACTAACCCTTATGTTCCTGTGGGGTTAAGTTTTGAAGCCCCTACTCTCAGCAGAGAAATGCAACATGCAAAATATAGCACATTCTCTGTTAGTTACTTATTCCTCTAGCCTGTTGAAAATACCTCCATTGCTATAGGTTCTTGGAAATATGGTCTTCAAAGGAATGAAATTTTATCCATAATCAAAGCCAGGGCAAAGAAAATAAAATGTTTTAACACTTCTTAGCCTCTAAGTTGTATTAACCCTAAAACCACAATTGTATTAACCCAAGGGAAAACATTATTCTCCTCAAAACTTTCAATTAGCCTAATGAGTCTGATTTCATAACGCCAGATTCCACAGTGACATTGAGAGGCCAACACTGATATTGTGAGCTCTCTCATTGCTCACAGTAATGATGCAAAGAAACCACCAAGACCTTCGACAAGTATCACCGAAGACCATCCGGAAACACGGGCATTTACATTACAATTCAAAACAGTAGCAAATTTCAAGTACCCTTGAAACTAATTTTATAGTTGGGGATCATCACAACATAAGGAACCTTATCAAATGGTCACAGCATCAGGATGGTTGAGAGCCCTGAGCTAAGAAGACTTAATAGTCAGTTCTCTGTGTTTAAGTACAAAGAAACAAGATGTATAAGGAAGAAAAGAAAAATGGTACTTCCCGTTACATTTATTACCAGCTGAGATGATCCAGAAATGACAGAGAGGAAGCCAAATTGAATTTTTGAGATCTCTCCCAAAGTCAATTTTAGTTAAAATGGCGTGAGGTTCCAAGGTGGTTTTCCCTCCTTCTCTTGGTTGGTGTGACTTTCGGTTTGTTTTCTTTCAAATTGACACTCCCTTTGCACATTCCACTTCCGCCAGGCTTGGGAGGGGGAGCTCTGGTAATTCTACAAGATGGTTGATTGCTGTGGTTTTCGCTGATTAGGGTGAAGCTCCAATAAAGCTCGCAGCCGTGTTGCCACGGTGCTCAGCTAAGCCCTCAAATCCTTAGAGGGGCCGCTCACCACTAAACAACACATCATAAAGTTTGCTTCGTGAAAAGTAGATTTATTTCTTTCTTTGGACGCATACACAGTCATAAAGGTTTATCTTCTGATCAGAGAAAGAAAATAAGCAAAGCAACAAGGGTCTTCACAGAAGAGGATCTATGAACCAAATTAATAAGGTTTTTGTTCTGTCCAGGTTAGCAAGAAATGGGAAGGAAGTAAAAACTAATACCAAGATTGAGGCAAGCTCCACAATCCTGCTTATTTTCCTCCCTCCCTCCCATCCTTCCTACCTTTGTCCATCCCCCCTTTTGTCCTTTCTTTCTTTCTTTTTTCTTTCTTTCTTCCTTCCTTCCTTCCTGCCCTTCCCTCCTCCCTTCCTCCCTCCCTTCTTCCTTCCTTCCCTCCCTCCCTCCCTCCTTCCTTTTTCCTTTCTTCCTTCCTTTCTTCTGTCTTCCTTCTTTCTTTCTTCCTCCCTCCCTCCTTCCCTCTCTTACTTCCTTCTTTCCTCCCTCCCTTTCTTTCTTTCCTTTACTTAGATTCATGATAAGCAAACTTCGATGTGTGTTTAAAATCTTGAGGGTTTATATTATTAACCAAACAAGAATTTTTACAATCAGGGAACACTTGTCTGGCTTCCCCCTCGCCTCCTCCCTCCCCTCCCATCCCCCCAACCAGCACACACAATTTTTGTAGAATATTTTGTTGGCTATAATTAAACTATGTGTGTTAATTAGGATTAGATTTTAAATGCACTGCTTGGGAAGTTGAAAAATACAGGATCTGAATGAGCCCAAATTGAGATGACACTTGAATTTTCGCAGATGTTTCCATAATCCTAATTTCAAATTGATTGTACTTCCTGAACAGTGAGAAGCCATTTTCAGTTATTTATTCAGACGTGTGCATCGCTTCTCCCTCTGCCAGTGGGCAGAAAATATCTACCACTTTCAATAACTCCTTCAAATAGACTATTTTCCAAGACAGGTTTTAATGAAGGGAAGTGGGGACAAGTAAGTCCCACCTGCTCCTAGGGTCATCATCAGAGACCATATATGAACCCAAGCAGAAACGGAAACTTCGGCAATTACCCTCTTGCCTACCCCTTCATGAGGGGTTCAGCTGGCATTTGAACTATGATTTCTCAACAGGCCAAGGAGAAGTGCAGAGACAAAAAAAAAAAAAATTCCCAAATATTGGCCAATGGTAGCCATATTAAGTGACACTCAGTGCAGCCAAAGAGATGTACAGTGCCCTACTCCACATAAGCCCTGCGTTTGGACCCAGCAGCAGGGCCACCTGTAAAACACATTCCCAAATAAATGGCCTGTAAAAAAATAGGGAAGTCCCTGCCAAATGTGAGACTATCAGATGAGACTGAAGTACAGCAGGCCACTTTGTGCCTGAATGACAGCAGCATCCCGTCTTATCTACGGAGGGAGGAGGGGTCTCTTTTAGTTCCATTCTGGGTTTGTATTTTATGTGCAACCCCAAATCCAGAGCATCTTTAGCAATCCTGTCTTGGAAGCAGCCCCACTCCCCTAACGAGTCTTCAGTTTGATTGTAATTCCTTGCAGCTTTCCTGGGAAGGGTGGGGGGCGGGCTGCTGAATTAGAGGCATCATGCCTTCTTCCACCTGTAACGATTTCCCACTCAACTGTAAGACAATGGCCATGATTGATCTAATGAGGGACTGGAAAAGCCAGCTGATTGCTATAAATAGTTGAAAGCAAAAACTTGTGCTTGGCTTCCCAAAGAATTTCTCATCAACTCTGGTACCCTAACCTAAGTAGGTAAGCATCGTTGTGTGGCAAATGAGGTGAGACGCGCGCGGAAGCCTTTCCTTGGTAGGAGTTTGCACACAGGCAAGGCAGAAGTCAAGCTGTGGAAGACAGCTGATGTAATACTCAGGCTTTGTGGGAACAATCCAGGGCTAGTCTGTATCTGCTATGAAGGCAGAAATCATTTTTTCAAACAGAAAGCAGCTTAAAAAGTACACGTGAGATTGGAATGTTGAGGGCATTTTAATGACTGTTTTTAAATCATATTTGAAGTCCAGTAGAAAGAACTGTGTGCCTTCAGTTGTTAAAACAAAAATATAGAAACCTGCAGATGTACACAAAACTAATCTATATAATAGAGCTGGAAATCATGTAAGTTTATTTCCTTGTTGCATTTTTAGCATAGTTTTTCTTTCAAACCTGGACTACATGTTACTTTATATGGTACCCACCCCATATCCTTGGTCAACTACATCCCAGTTTCTGTGCTTTTAATCCAGGACTCCCTGTTTTTAGGCTCTCTAGGTAATTCCAATGAATAGTTAATGTTAAGAATCAGTTATTATACCCGTTAATAACATGGAAAAGCTTTTCAATCTATCAAGAAAGAGAGAGAGAGAGAGAGAGAGAGAGAGAGAGAGAGAGAGAGAACAACAGAGAAACAGAGAGACTGAGAGACAGAGACAAGGGAAAACTACTTGTCTCTCCATCCAGTACCCTGGCAGTTATGTGAGGATTTAGCAATTCATCATAAGAAGGCTAAAACCTACCTTGACACTACTACAGGCTTCCCCTGGGGTTTACGGTGACTCCTTGATATTGATATTTCCTCATGGAATAGATCATTTGCTTAAGGATACCCCTGGTAGATGACAAAATTAGATTTCTGATCAGATCAGTGTTGGCTCTAGAAAAAGGGTAGGCATTGCAACCCTATTATCCAAATCCAATCTAAGAACTGTTTCTTTGTCTCACCCAAAGACAGTGTTTGAATCTGTGTGACCTGGTTCTGGGTGTCTGACTTCCAGTTCTCCTGAATTCCAACTACATTGTACAATTTCAATCTTTAGCATCGATAACTTGTTTTTTTGTTTGTTTGTTTGTTTTTGTTGTTTGGTTTTTATTAGGTATTTTCTTTATTTACATGTCATATGATTTCTCCTTTCCCAGTGTCCCTTCCAAAAAAAAAAAACCAAAAAACAAAAACAAGAACAAACCCCTGTTCCCTCCTCCCTCCCCCTGCTCTCCACCCCACCCTCTCCTGCTTACTGGCCCTGGCATTCCCCTACACTGGGGCACAGAACCTTCACAGGGCCAAGGGCCTCTCCGCCCATTGAGTAGAGGATGACCAACTTGGCCATCCTCTACTATACACATACTGCCAGAGCCATCAGTCCCACCATGTGTAATTCTTGGTTGGTGATTGAGTCCCTGGGACAGGGCCAAGGGCCTCTCTGCCCATTGAGTAGAGGATGACCAAATTGGCCATCCTCTACTATACACATACTGCCAGAGCCATCAGTCCCACCATGTGTACTCTTTAGTTGGTGGTTTAATCCCTGGGAGCTCTGAGGGTACTAGTTCATTCATATTGTTGTTTGTCCTAAGGGGCTGCAAACCCTTCAGCTCCTTCAGTCCTTTCTTTAACTCCTTCATTGGGGACCCTGAACTCAGTTCAATAAATGGCTGTGAGCCTCTTCTTCTGTATTAGTCGGGTACTGTCAGAGCCTCTCAGGAGACAGGATAGCTTGGTTTTTGCAAGCATCTGAACTCAGATATTTTTACTAAGAGACTTGCTAAGATTATCTCTTAAAACAATACTAAAGTCTCAGAGATGTAGATGCTGCTACATGTGTATAATCACTGATGAAAATGAAAATTGACCCTTCCTGCTCCCTGCATGGGGAGAAAAGAGGGAGGGAGAAAGACTTGGGTGTCTGGAGAGTGAATTATCAAGCTGGGAGTGCACAATTCATACTCAGGAGGTGCTTACTGAGCCTGTTATGCAGCCTTAATTTCATTCATTCACTTTGGCTTTATTCATCTAGTGCATTCTTGTTAGAAGACTTTACTTTTCTAATTCCTTTTTTTGTTTTTTATTGAAAATAGTTTTTTTCCTAGACTATATTCTGATTTAGTCTCCCCCATCTCTTCCCAGATCCTCTCCTACCCAGCCAAATCTACACCCTTTATTTTTCTCTCTCATTAGAAAACAAGCAAGCATCTAAGAAATAATAATAACATGAGAAGATAATTTTTAAATGAGGGAGACCACAAAAGACAAGAGTTAACTTGCATGCTGCAGTGAGCGTCAGGCACTATGCTGGGATTTTTACAACATCAAACAGTCCCTTCAGCAGCTTCCCTGCTGCTGCACATTGGAATATTCTACATATGTGTGTATATGGTGACACACATATATTATTAGTCAGAGCCTTTTCTGCTCTATAGCTTAATAAGAAAGTGTGGGTGTGAAATAAACCTTTCACTTCTTTCCATTTTGGGTGGATTGTACAAAAGAACTTCATGTTTAAATATATTTATTTATCCCCTTTACAACCCAATATCAGCCCTTCTTTTTCTCCCAGTAAACTTTCATATAAGTCCTTCCCCCATTCCTCCTTCCCCTGACAAGAGGAAGCCCCCCTCTAGATGTCACACACACACACACACACACACACACACACACACACACACAGACACACAGAGTCACTGCAGGACTAGGCACATCATCTCCCACTAAGGCCAGACAAGGCTATGCATTTAGGGGTGCAGGATCCACAGGCAGGCAACAGGCTTGGATATAGCCCCTACTCTGATTGTTAGGGTACCCTAATGAAGACAAAGCTGCTCATCTGCTACATATATGCAGGGGGGCTACGTCTACCCCATGCTCATTCTTTGGTTGGTAATTCAGAACCCTAAGGGTCCAGTTGACTCTGTTGGTCTTCCTGTGGAGTCCCTGTCTTCTTCAGGTCCCTTAATCTTTCTCCCAACTCTTCCATAAGACTCTTTGAGCTTCATCTAATGTTTGGGTGTGAATCTCTGAATCTCTTTCGATTGGCTGCTGTGTGGAACCTCTCAGAAGACAATTATGCTAGGTTCCTGTCTGCAAGCATAACAGAATGCCATTAATAATGTCAGGGGTTGGTTGGTTCTTGTCCATGGGATGGGTCTCAACATGGGGCAGTCACTGGTTGGCCATTCCCTCAGTCTGCTCTATCTTTGTCCCTGGACATCTTGAATGCAGGACACATTTTGGATCAAAGGCTTTGGAGGTGGCTGCTGTCCTTGTCCTTCCACTGGGTGTCCTGCCTGGCTACAGGAAGTAGCCACTTCAGGATCCGTATCCCCCACTATTGAGTGAGGTAACACAGACCAAAACGCTTTGTATGGTATGTACTCAGAAGTGGCAATTAGCTATAAAGTACGAGAGAGCCATGCTATAATCCACAGACCCAAAGAAGCCAAAGAACAAGGAGGACACAAAGGAAGATGTTTGAATTTTTCTCAGAAGGGGAAACAAGATAGATATTGGAGATCAATATGGAAGGAGGGAACTGGGTAGGAGAGAGGATGGGGAGGACAGAAGAGGAGAGAGATCATATATAAGAGAGTAGGAGATAGAAAAGGGAGACTGGCTGGCTAGGGGGGAATCTCAAACTGCCAGAGGTCTGGGATGAGGAGAGGCCCCAGAGAGTCCAAGGAGGTGACTCTAGAAAATAACTTATTTCTTAAAACAATCTTTTAATTGTCCAGTAGTTGTAGGGAACAATCAACTGTGGCAGATTTTAAGTATAGTTTGTTTTGTCAGGCCTAGGGTTCATCTGAATACAAGAGAAGGTTGTTGTCAGGGTTCCCACTGTCAGGCATCTCAAGACTCCTAGAGTATTAGAATAGTTCAGAGGCCATACCCTATTGCCTGCCATATCAGCTGGTGCAGTCAGGCTACCCCTTGCTTTACCATCGTTCTTTAAAAGGAAGTACCTTGAGTGGTTAATGCTTAAAATGTCAAATTTACCGAAGTTGTCTCTATGCTGTATTCTTTTCTTTATCTTTCATGTATGTGTGTGTACAGAACTAACAGTAAAAGTGTCTCTGACGCTTGCCTGGTCTTGGGGCCCTTTCATTCTATTGCGTTGCCTCATCCAACAGACATGTAAAGGTTTGTGCCTAGTTCTATTATGCCATATTCAGTGGATATCCCTAAGAGGCCTGCTCTTTTCTGAAGGGAAAAGAAACAAGGGTGGATCTGGAGAAAAAGAAAAGGTTGTGGGGGTTGGGAGGGAGGAGGGAGGGGAAGCTGCTGTCAAGAATTATTATTGAAAACAAAAAAATAAATAAGTAAAGTATGAAGACAATTTTTTAAATGGGGGAGACTCCAAAAGACAAGAATTAACCTGTGTGTTTCAGTAACTGTCAGGATTTTTTTTTTTTTTTGACATTTTACAAACTGTTTTTTTGTTTGCTTTGTTTTTGTTTTTTCATTTGTTTGTTTCTTGTTTTTTTTTTTTTTCAGCTAACAGTTAGTCCCTTCAGAAACTTCCCCTGGTGCTACTAGTTGAAATATTGTAGAGTGTAAGGAGTTGAGGTAATCTCATTCACTCATATGATAAATGCAGATGAGCAAACACTGCATGCCAAGAACCATTCATGGATGATCTAGAAGTTTACGGACTCTGGTAAAGCATCTCAGCCTCAATCAGTCAGTCACCAGAGGGGCATGAGGAGTTGATTATTAAAACCTCAAGAATTTTTTAAAACAAGTAGTTAACATTAACCTGATATATTTACAACAAAAATTATAATGACAAGTTTTAATTGTGAAGTTTAAACAATCTAGGATCATCTGGGAAGAGGCACTGTCTAGATCAGGTTAGCTTGTGGACATTTCTGTGGAGAATTATCTGGTGTATGTTAATTGATGTAGGAAGACCCAGCCCAGTGTGTGTAGCACTATTCCCTGGGCTTCTGTTCTGTTCTGGAATATATAAGCATGGAGAAGATAAGCTGAGTAGCAAACATGGATACATTCATATTTGCACTGCTCTGGACTCTAGGTATGATGTGACTAACTATTGTGAGTTCCTGCCTTGACTTCTCTTCCATGATAGACTGTAACCTGGAATCATAAACTAAAATGATCCTCTCCCTGATAATTTGCTTTTTGTCAGGGTATTTCTTTGAAGCAACAGGAACGAAACCAAAATATTAAGTCATCATAAAATACAAGTTAAAGGTTTTTTTTTTTTCCTTTTCTTGAAAGCCACTTTATAGCACACCATTACTTATATTCAGTGGTTTTAGAGTTCCAACCTGAGCATCTGATCTCAAAAACCACTAGTATGCTTGTTGTGTTCTGGTGGAGGTCCCCTACTCATGCACATTTAGGGCCACATCATCAGAGTATTGAGTATAACCATTAGCCTTGATAACATCCTGGCATGCCAAAGTCAATCCCCTTTTTTAACCTGATATATGTACCTATTGCTGAAGGGCTTTACTTATGTCATCAATCATAGAAAAAATAAAGCTGGTGCCCAGCTAGAAGCTTCCCACCTACTGACTAGTGCTCAGAATGCTGGGAAGTACATCGCCATTTCCTAGCAACAAACCCTTAAATCTATAACAGAAACCTACTTGCAATATGGCCTGATTTACCAGTGGCATGAATGGGAGAAACTGACAATTTTTTAAAATTTGAATATCAGTCTAACTCCATGAGATGTAACCCATACATAACATAGCTAAAGTTGCCAAGAACCTATTCCTATATAGGTCATGGGGCTAGAGGAAAACCTACTCTATTACTCTGATAAACAAACATAGCATTAACATGATGCCAATGACAATCTGTTCTACTTGTAGATCAGCTAACTGTTCAACCCTCATCAAAGCTTCCTGTTGCAGCAGATGATAACTAACACAAAGATTCACAGCTAAAAGATGTGGAGCAGCTCTGAACAGGATGTCTCTATCAACCCCTCCTCTCAAGACTCAGGGATCTATGCAGAAGAGAAGGCAGAATGTCTTAGAGCCCTTAGTGATGGATGACTCCAAGAAAATGGCATTTTCCAGACACAACATGACCAGTACACACATGAACTCGCAGAGCCTGTGACAGCACATGACTCACCCAGGTTTGAACCAGGCAAAATCCCAGCACTGAGGAGTTGACAAAAGTTCCACTTTTAACTGACTGATACTTGTTGGAAGAGGGAAAACCAGTTCCTCTATTACTCCAGTGCAGGCCATGCACCCAGGAGTAGCTGGTCTACACAAAGCAAACTCTATGGTTTCTTGGTTGGTTGGTTGGTTGGTTGGTTGGTTGGTTGGTTGGTTGGTTGGTTGGTTGGTTGGTTTGTGGAAGTTATTGCTTCATTTTGTTCTGTTTTGGTACTTTTTGTCTTAGTGATTTTCTTTCTTTTTTTTCTTTTTGTTTCTTTAATTGTTTTGTTTGGGGGGTTTATTGGCTTTATTGGATTTTTTTTATCTGAGAAAAAGAAAGAGAACATGGAGTTGAATATGGAGATGGAGGTATTGGGGAATAATAGGAGAATGGAAAAGAATATGATTAAAATATATTGTATGATATTTATCAGAGAAAAAGAGCTTTTAAAACCATTGATAGGGAGAGGAGTGCAAAGCATACAAGGATAAAAGAGACATTTAATCACCAGTAAGATTGGACTCTCTGAATATAACTTATAACATGCATGATTAAAATTCAGTGAAAACTTTTGAAAAAGTGCAAATATTATAAATTGAGATTACATATTACACATTTCTAGTAGTTGTCATACAGTTTGTAAACTGATGATTGAAAATCTTTCTCTCCCCTTAATAGAAGCAGAGACAGGAGAATCACCGGAAACTTGCAGCCATCTAACCTGGCATATAAACAGTGAACAATAGAGATCCTGATGCCCCCCGAAAGAGAAAAAGAGAGAAGAGGAGAGAAAATTATTGAATGGTTAAGAGTAATTTTATTTTATAGGTATATATATATATGTATATATTACATATAGATAGATATATATGTAATATATACATATACCTTGTAAACCTTGAGAACATAGATAATTCTCAAGGTTTTTTTTAATTAACTAGATTAGCACAGAAAGTTATATGTGTCTCTGTGATATCTTCATACAGGAATTGATATACTTTTTCTCACTCCTTCCCTTTCCCCTGGCCCTCCACTGTAATGACAGACAATCCTGCAGCTGTTATTGAAGTCACCTAAAGATCAGCAAAAATAGTAACTTGGACTCTTTCAGAATTTAAGTCCACAAGGGGTGAATGCGTCTGATTTAGTGTTTCTTATTCCATTACTTGTCAGTTCAAGTACCCATTAGTTCAATCAAATTATTTAATATTATTACTTTATATAAAATGCTCCCAAAATCATTACATGCCAATATTTGAGGACCTTGGTAAGAAATCAAAATGTCAGCTAGTTTAGCCAGCTAGAATACAATTTTTTCTTAACTTTCTTCACTGGGAATTGCTTCTGCTTAGCTGTTGTCAAAAAGTTGAGCTAAATAAATATGAGGAGACAGGCAGTGGCTGCTTTTCGTTCTACCATCTACAACCCCCAGCTTCCCATCCTCCACAAACACACACCTGCTCCTTCTGAGTTACCTCATCAGGCAGGGCTTTTGTTGGGGCACAGCAAGACAGTGTGGTAAGATTTCATTGACAGAGGATTTAAGGGCTTAGGATTGGCTCATACACTGTATAGAAGCTGGGCAATAAACTCAGATCAGCACCCTGATGCTGGTCTCTGGAGTGTGATTCCCTGGTTAGGTCATGTGGCTCTGTCATCTCTTGCCCCTCCATCCTCAGTCCTGTTCAGTGTGTGTGTGTGTGTGTGTGTGTGTGTGTGTGTGTGTGTGTGTGTGTGTGTGTGTGTGTTTTATAGGCATGTGTGTGTATGGATGTACTTATGGATGTGTGCACATGTAAAGGCCAGAAGTTAACTCTGGGTGTCTTCTCTGTTGCTCTCCACCTTATTTTTTTGAAACAGGGTCTCTCACTGAACCTAGATTTTGGTGTTTTATCTAGACTAGCAGACCAGTGAACTGCCTGTATTTGGTGGTTCCTGGGTTACTGGATTATAAGTGTATACCTCTACAAATAACTAGTGTGTGTATGTGTTTGTGTGTGTGTGTGTTTGTGTGTGTAAGTCTATATGTTTTCAAGTGAAAGAATGTGGTATTTGTATTTCTGTGATTATGTGCTCTTGTGTCCACTTTACTCCTTCCTTTTAGTGACCTTCTTCTCTTTCTACATACTATTACATCGCACATACACACACATACATGCGTGCATGAGTACATGCATTAATAAATATATGTAGAGATATACATTAATCTAGATTCTATTTAAGAGAAAACATGATATTTGTCTTTCACTTAATATGGTGATCTCCCTATCTGCACACTCTTCTTCATATGCCATAGTTGTATTATTCTTTATGGCTGAATAAAATTCTACAGTGTATATGTACCATAGTATAGCATACTCTATCTATCCCTTATTGAAGGGCATCTAGGCTGGCTACAGATCATGGGTATTGTAAATTCTGCTGCAATAAACATGGATATGAAAGTATCTCAGTAGTATAGGTATGTACTACTAGGCGTATGTCTAGGAACAGTATACATGATCAGGATATACAGTTGGGTTTTTGAGGAACCTCCATACTAACTTTTACAGTTGCCAGGTGAGTTTATACTCCTACCAACAATGAAAAGGAACTGCCTTTCCTCACATCCTGTGAGCATTTGTTATTATTTGTTTGTTTATGTGTCTAACTGTTATTTTGTTGTGTGTGTCTCTGTGTGTGTGTGTGTGTGATGTATTGGAGTACAGGTCCACACACACTATGATGTTCATATAGAGGTGAGAGAATTACTTGCAGGTGTTGCCTTTCTCCTTCCACAGTGGGTTCTGGGAATCAAACTCAAGTCGTAAAGTCTTTTTGTTGTTGTTTTTAGTTTATTTATTCACTTAATATCCCAATATCAACTCCCCCTCTCTTTCTAGTACCCCCCATGCAGATACTTTCCCTATTCCTCAATCTCCTTCTCCTTTGAGAAGGGGGGAATCCCCCCTATAAGTATCACTCCTACACACCCAGCCACACCCAGCCACTCCTACCACCCCTACCCCGAGGACTAAGCACATGCTCTCATACTGAGTCCAGACAAGGCACTCCATTTAGGAGAATGGGATACACAGGCATGCAGGCAACTGATTCAGGGACATCTCTAGCTCCTGTTGTTGGGGACTAAGCTGTTCACCTGCTACATATATGCAGGGGGGCCTAGATCCAGCCCAAGCTCGTTCTTTGGTTGGTGATTCAGTCTTTGGAAGCCCCCAAGGCTCCAGGTTAGTTGACTCCGTTGGTCTTCCTGTGGAGTCCCTGCATTACCATCCTCTGAGAGGCTCCACCCAGCAGCCAATGGAAAGAGATGCAGAGACCCACAGTCAAACATTAGATAGAGATAGAGGAGTCTCACAGAAGAGTTGGGAGAAGGAATGAGGGACCCAGAAGAGAACAGGGATTCTACAGAAAGACCAACACAAATCTTATGACACAAATTGTCTGATCTGCTGAATCATCTTGCTAGCCTGTTTGCTTCATGAAAGTCATTCTGACTGGGATGAGATGTAACAGGTTGAATTTATATTTTCTTGATAGTGAAGGATTTTGAATACTTTATATATTTATTTCAAATGGTCATTTGTAATTCTTTTGAGAACTATCTAACTCATTGACCATTTATTGATTGGATGATTTTTTTTCCTTGTGTTTGATTTCTTTAGCTCTTTTTATATCTAGATACTAATCTCCTATCAGATGATAATTGGCAGGCATTTTCTCCCTTCTGTAGCAGTCTCCTCATTCTGCTGATGGCATTTTTGCTGTGCAATAGCTTTTTAATTTCACGAAACCCTATTTTTCAATTCTTTATTTCTTGAACTGTTGGAGTCCTTTTCAGAAAGACACTCTCCAAGACTCTATCTTAAGGTGTGTTCCCCTATCTTCCACTAGCAGCTTCCAATTTGCATATCTCACTGTAAGAACTGCTCTGTGAGTCCCAAACAAATCACACCATGCAGGGAGGTTTATTGGGAGGAGAAAACAGAGGCAGCCTCTGGGAGAGGGAAGATAGAAGAGGGAGGGTGCAAGGAGAATGGGGCTTTTATTTGACCTGTGGCACATGCACAAAGGACATGAGACAGGGACCATGGTGCATGCGCAAAGGGACAGACACAGGAGTAAAACTGTTGCCTCTTGGGCCACTAGAAATGACTTGTCTTATTGCTGAATCCCTGAAAGCTAGCTGTAAAGATGCCTGATTGTCCTGAAGTCACTTCTAGCTGTCCATGGATGTGCCCGATTGAGAATACTTGCATTGAGATCTTTGTTAGTTTGGATCAGGTTCTTGTGCAATGAGAGGCAGGAGCCCAATTCCTGTCTTCTACCTATGGATATCTAGGCTTCACGACCCCATTTGTTAGTAGATCTTCTTTTTCCAAGGTATGTTTTGGGAACCTTGATTAAAAACAAGTGGCTAATGTGGGTAGTATCTTCAACAATAGTGTTTTACTTTCAAGGTCTGGAAGACAACTAAGAGCAATGGCAATAGCTTATATTGTTTTAGGAATATCTTGGACCACTCCCCAACTCCCTGAACAACTCCAAGGGAGGCTTACCATGTCTGATACTGGAGATTTTGTTAATCTATGGCTCTTAGGGGGCGCACTATCATTCCATATGGAATATATATGTGTGTGTGTGTGTGTGTGTGTGTGTGTGTGTGTGTGTGTGTGTATAATTTTAAAGTAAGTTTATAAAATATTTCCCTATGACTTTCTCAGACATCCTTAATGCTATTTATCTCTTTTTCCTCCTCTTCCCTCTGTATTACTCTCCCTCCCTAGCTAAAGTTCCCACAACTACCATTTTCCCATTTCCTTCTTCAAGTTGAAACTGACCTGGCAGCCTCCTCCCCACAGAATAGCTCTCATAGTATCAGAAGCTTTTATGTAATCTGCCATCAAGAAAAGCAATCAGTAATCCTACCCCAACTGCAAAGACCATGAACCACAGCAATAAGCAACCTAGCAGAAAATCCCCAACACAACCCCAATCATGTCGTAGCAGCACTTAAAGTTTGGAGGTAACTAACAGCTGTCTAGATGTATTTAGGGCATGCTTAACAGGAGGGAGTTTATGTCTGGTCTGCATACCTAGCCAACCCATGTGGCTGCTGAGGTCAAGGACCATAGAGAACCTATTGCTGCCATTTTCCTAAACCAATACAATTTCTAACCCTATTATCTTTATATTCACAGATAAGGGCAGGCCTTATCCCTCATCAAAGAATCTTTTATTTTTTTCAGCAGACAGAGACAAAGATCCGCAACTGTGCAAATTACAAAGAATAAATAAGTATGAGGTGCCCAGCTCCCAGTTAGTATATCTACAATATAACCCTACACTGGACACTCACCAACAATCTGGAAGATGCAAAGTTTATAAGAGCCAAAGAGACACTTTACAAAAGTGTCTTCTAGATATGAAAGAGAAATCTCAAGATGATCACTTAAATAAGACCTGCAAGTGACAAACGAATGGAGGAAGTTAAAAGGCCTCACTCCGAGATGAAGATCTTCTGCTGAGAGAAGCTTTCTCCAGAGACAAGTGCCCTGATAAGTTACTCAGTGTCAACTGGTCAGATTTGTGATACGTATATATGACCAAAATTAAATGGAATGAGGAACACACACATCAATTTATATATATACACACATATATATGTAATATTTAGTTATTAATTATATATTTAATTTTAAAAGAGAAGCCTTGAGTTTAAGAGAAAGTCAATAAATTAGAGAAGTTAGAGGGAGAAGGGTAGAAGTGGAGAGTATGTAAACACAGTACTCATGCCTAAAATCTCAAAACTATTCTTAAATAAAAAAGCAAGCAGCTGAAGTTATGTGGGTTCTTTATCTATTCCATTGGTCTATGTGTCTATTTTTATGTCAGTCATGCTGCTTCTGTGATAAGAGCTATGAAACACAGACTGAAATCAGGTATTGTGGTAGCTCTAGTATTCTGTATTAAAGGCTTTTGTCAATCCATTGAATAAATGAGTCTATATTTATTGATTTATACATATTGAATGATCCTTGAATCCTTAGAATGAAGCTAGTATAATTATACTGTCTGATCTTTTCCATATGTTGCTGAATTTCATTTGCAAATATTTTATTAAGGAATTTTGTGTCTTTGTTCAAGAAATTGGCCTAACATTTTCTTTTTGGTATTTCACTGTAGTTTTGATGTTAAAGCAATGTTAGCTTCATAGAATTATCTTGGTAGTGTTGCAGCTCTCTTTTATTTTATGGGATAGTTAAGGAGCATCGGTAGCTTACTCTTCATTAGGAGCCTGGTAGTATTCAGCAGTTAATCTGCCCTGTCCTGGGCTTTATTCTTCTTGCATTTGAGAAACATTCTTAAAAAGATTTACTGTAGTTTGATTAATGTTGGGGGTACAAATATATGCATACATGGGTGCCTGTGGAGGCCAGGATAGGGTGTCAGATCCCTTGACACTGAAGTTCACATTATTCAGCTATGAACTGCCTGATGTATGTACTGGGAACAGAACTGGAGCCTCTGCAAGAACAAGTTCTCTTAACTGCTGAACCATCTCTGTAGCTCTGGAAGATTCTTTATCACTGTCTCAACTTCATTGCTCTTCATGGATTCATTTAAGTGATTTAAAGGATTTTTTTGTTGTTTCTTTAGTTTGTTTGTTTGTTTTTGTTTTGTTTTTGTTTTGTTTTTGTTTTTTGAGATAGGGTTTCTCTGTGTAACACTGGCTGTTACATAGGAACTCACTCTGTAGACCAGACTGGCCTCGAAATCAGAAATCTGCCTGTCTCTGCCTCCCTCCCAAGTGCTGGGATTAAAGGTGTGTGCCACCACCACCTGGCGATTTATAGCTTTTTAATCTCGTTATTGGTTGGTCATATGTACCTAGGAAATTATGTATTTCTTCTTGATTTTTCCATCTTATTGAAATATAACTTTCTAAGTATCTCTTGATGATCCTCTGGACTTTATTAGTAGCTGTTTAATGCCTCATTTTGTGTTAATAATTTTATTGGTTTGGTAATTTTTCTTTTTGTTAATTTGCCTAAAGATTCATCTATCTTGTTTATTCTTTTTTGAAAGAGCCAACTCTTTTGTATTTTGTCAAGTCCTTGTATTGTGCTTTTAGTCTTTTTTGTAGTTATTTCTGCTCTGATCCTTATCCTTTCTTTGTAGCTCATGATTTGAGGCTTCACTTCTCCATGTTTTCCTCTGAGCTTCAGGTGCTTCATTACCTTATCTATTGGAGATCTTTCTGATGTTTTCGTGTGAGTACTCTCAGCTATAAACTTGCCTTTAGCAACTGAATTTGTAATATCCCAAAGAATCTTGCATTTTCATTTGATTATAGTAAGTTTAAAATTTTCTCCTTTATTTCTTTAATGACTCACTGATCATTCAAATAAATGCTGTTCAATCTTCTAGTGTTGGCATAGTTTCCCTGGTTTGTTTTGTTTTATAAGTTTATTCCACTATGATCTAATAAGATACAAGAGATTATTTCATTCTTTTGTATTTGCTAAGACTTGTTTTATAGCATAAAATGTGATCTATTCTAGAGAAAGTTCCAGGAATGCTAAAAGATGCATGTCCAACATCTGTTAGATAGAAGAATGTTCTATGGCTCTTTGTCAAGTCTGTTTGATCTAGGGTACAGTTTAACTCTGAAGTGCCTGCAGTGTTTGCCTGAATGATCTATCAGCTGATAAGGGTATTGATGATATCTACTGCTATGGTACCTGGACTCATCCTTTATGTCCATGCTGCTTATCTTACAAAGTTAGATGCATCAACATTTGATGAATATTTATTTATAATTGTTATACCTTCTGGATCAATTTTTCCCTCTAGCAATCTATAGACATTTCTTTTCTGACTAATTTCAGCTTCCAGTCTAGCTTATCGTGTTAAATACAGCTACTCCTGCCTGGTTTGGGTTCTGTCTGGTTTGCATGTTGGCTTCCACACATTTACTGTGTTCTGTGTTTGTCTTTGGCAGTGAGGTGTGTTCATTATAAACAACACATTTGGGTCCTACCTTCAATGTTTCAAGTGTGAAGTTTAATTCCTTCATAATACTTTGAAGCTATTCCTAACATCAATCATCATCATTCATTTCATCTTGTTTAACTGATTTGACGTACATACTATAAACAATTCTTGATTTATCTTTCCATCCCTCTTCTGGGAGATACTACTCTGTCTCTGTGATTTAACTTCTACACTGTAGCTGTGAGTGAAATCATACATTATTCGCCTTTCCTGATTACTCTATAGTCCTTAACATAATATCACTGATGCTTATCCACAATGTAGCATATGCTATAATTCCCCTACACACATACGTACATACACACACACACAGACACACAAACACACACACCACCACCACCACCACCTTTTTTTTGGATACAATGGAACTCACTAGTTAAAGAAGGCTAACCTTAAACTCACAGAGACCCTGTTGCCTCTGCCTCCTTAGTGCTATGATTAAGGACATGCACCACCATATCTAGCAGAATTATTTTATTTTATGAGGTTAAATAATATTGCATTGTGTATGTATTCCACACATTCCTTCAACTTCATTGAAATGTATGTGCTTCTACAATTTAACTATTATAAACAATGATGAATATGGGCATATGGATATTTTGTTTCGATGTCATCTTTATTTCTTTGGAGCAAATATTCAGAAATAGACTTATTGGATCATATGATGAGTATATCTTTATTTTTAAGGAAACCCAATATTGCCAACAATGACACTGTAGTATTTTTATATCATCACCAATATTATACATGCAGTATTTCAATTCGTCATGTCATAACCAACACTTATTTCCTGATGTTTTCATGATAAACCATTATAAACTCTGTGAGGTAGTAGTTCCTAATTTTTCTTTATTTCCTTCATGATTAATAAAGCGTCTCTCTCGTACTGTTGGCTATTCCTGTCTCATCTCTAGAGACATATCTGCTCAACTCTTAGATCATCATGAATCAGCTTGTTTGCATGATTTGACTGTGGAGCTTTAGAAGTTCACTCAACAGTGACATCTCCAACATTCTGGGGGCTGCTTTTACTCTATTAGCATTGTTTTTGTACACAATTTTAATATAACCTCATTGGTAATCATTATCTTAATCTGAATTATAGTGCAAATTAAAGAAACTGGAAATAAGTTTTTACCCTGATCTTCAGTTCACATGAATATGTGTATACATTATGAAATATCCTTTACAAAAGTTTTTGAGACTTTCATACATGCATAAAATGAAGTATAATTTTATCCAACCCCCCTTTTTCTCATCAACTTTCCAAGTTCTCCCTCATATGTACCACCCAACTTCATGTTCTCCTTTATTTTTAATAACCCACTAAATCAATTTGATATCGCACATATCTATATAGTTTATAGGACCATCCATCCCATGGCACATAGGCAACTTACCAGTGACTAGACCCATAAGAAACATGAGTTTTCCTCCCTCAGCAACTATTTGGTGCCAATAGCTCCTTAGTTAGAGGCAGGGTCTCCTTTCCTGTACTTTTTGGATTTGGGCTTGTAGATATAATTATCCCAAACTTGAGCAGCTGTGGTTATCTTAGCTAAAAATGTTCCTTTCTTTCCCCTCTCCCAGTAACTGCAATAGGATTGTGATCCAGTTCTGACCCAATTGCTGCTCTAGCATTAGGACCTAAGAGTGTATCCATAGCACCCATGTTAAAACAAAAAGTAAATGAGATAACCCAGAGCCAGAAAGACGAATATGGCAAGTATTCACTAATATAGAGATGTTAGCTGTTAAGTCTTCAATAAGCAAGCTATAATCTATATATCACAGAGGTTAGATATAGAGTTGGGGAAGAGGGATCAATCTCCCCAGGAAGGGGAAACAGAGTTATGAGGGGACAAGGGAGGGGACAAGAATGGAAAGCTAAAACAGAGAGAATAAGAAGGGAGGAGGAGGGAAGAAATATGGGAGGGATAGCTAAAACTAAAGACCATTTGAGGAAACCAAGTATAGTAGAAGTGTCCTAAAATATACACGGCTATGAAGGAAACCTAAATAAAATTGCCAAATAATATGGAAGACAGAGCCCCAACTGAATACCTCTCCTCAAATGAAGCTTCCAGTGCCAGAAGTGGGTTACATCTAATCGAATTGCTAGCCAAAGAGCCCCCATGAGCCCGGCCCAAACAATCCAGCTCTTACCAGGACTATTGGTTGTTCTCCACAAATGTACTGTAAGACCTTATTGCTGCAGACAACACCTACACAACTTATTGAACAGAGAGAAATAGAGCTGGTATCTACCTAGAGTTGCCACCCCTATGGAATAGTGTTCATGGTCCTAGAAGAGACATGGAACAGGGAAAAGAAAATGCCTTAAAAACTAAGGTGGGCAAGGGCCAACACATGCTTATAAGTGTCATGAGCCATCTCAGAGAGGCTGAGACTAGTAGATGACTTTCCTGGATAGCCCACCGCTTTGCATGGCCTAATATGGATGGTCTCTGAGAGGCAATGTCCCAAGAGACTTCACCCCAGGATCGCTTCTTGCAGCTTTCCTGTCACTCTTATAATACCCTAAAGATTCCTGGAAATCAGGCCATCCTAATGAGCAGACTTCCTGCAGATCAACATAAAACTGAACTTTCATGAATTAATATTGTTTATATGAATTAATAATTTTATAGAGTTCCTGATTTGATTCAAATAATTTTAGGAAGAAAGTTTTAAGAGATGGTCTTAGTTGTTTTCTAGAAAGGTATGATAAAGTTAAAAATCAAAAATACAATGTCCCTGTTCCTCATAATACGAATTAAAGGCTGCATAATTAAGAAAAAATACAAAGAACTCTTCAGGCTGGTCCTTTCTGCTGGAACAAACTGCTAGCTACTCTGTTCCCCTGAAGACGCCACATCCTAAGGTATCCCAGAAGATCTGCTGTACTCAGGGCATATGACACCATAGCCTGAGATATCCCAGGAGATCCACTGCACACAGGGCAACTGGGCAACAGACACCACAGGCTGAAGGCTTCCCTGTGGGCTCTGTGGCATGCAGGGCAACTTACTCAACAGACTGAAAGCCTCACTGGAGTTCTGCACACAGGGAAACAGAAACCACAGTCCATAGGCCCCCTAGAGAACAGGACACAAGCTTGACTGCTCCTCTGAAGACCCAACAGTCTGAAGGCCTCCCAGGAGATCTACTGCAGGCAAGGCAAACAGATCAGCAGCTTCTCTGCCCCTCTGAAGAGCCCTGAGATAGAAGGCATACTTGAAACAATCCCACAAAAATCAGGGACAAGACAAGAATTCTCACTCTCCCCATATCTATTCAATATGGTACTCGACGTGATAGCTAGAACAAGACGACAACAAAAACACATCAAGGGGATGCAAACTGGCAAAGAAGAAACAAAGATATCACTGTTAGCAGATAATATCATAGTATACATAAACAACCACAAAAATTCTACCAGAGAACTTCTCCAGCTGATAAACAACTTCAACAAAGTGGCCAGATATAAAATTAACTCAAATAATTCAGTAGCCTTCCTTTATACAAATGATAAACAGGCTGAGAAATAAATTAGGGAAACAACTCCCTTCACAATAGACACATATAAAATAAAATATCTTGGGGTAACTCTATACAAACAAGTGAAAGATCTGTATGTATGACAGTAACTTCAAGTCTCTTGAGAAAGAAATCGAAGACCTCAGAAAATGGAGAGATCTCCCATGCTCATGGATTGGCAGAATTAACATAGTGAAAATGGCCACATCATAACAAAGGCAATCTATAGCTTCAATGCAACCCCCATAAAAACACCGACACACAATGCTTCAAAGTCATGGAAAGAACAATTCTCAAATTCAGTTTTATATGTCTTGCCTCATCATAGTGCAACCTGTGGCTTCATCCTTGGACATGAATGCTTTTTCTTGAACACAAATCTGTCCAAAATCTATATCTCTTTTTAGTGTAATTATGAAAGCTCATTGCGTGTGTGTGTGTGTGTGTGTGTGTGTGTGTGTGTGTGTGTGTGTGTGTGAAGTTGACAACTTGGGTTTTTTTTTTTATATTTCTTCTTTTTATTTAATCTTTTTTTTACACTCCAGATTTTATTACCCTCCTGGTCCACCCTCCGACAGTTCCATATCCCATACCTCCTCTCCACCCCTCCTGTCTCCACAAGGATGTCCCTACCTCCCACCCTCCACCCAACCAGATCTCTAAACTCCTTGGGGCCTCCAGTCTCTTGAGGGTTAGATGCATCTTCTCTGAATAAATCCAGACCCAGCAGTCCTCTACTATATATGTGTTGGGGCCTCATAACAGCTGGTGTATGCTGCCTGGTTGGTGGTCCAGTGCCTGAGAAAATCTCAGGGTCCAGGTTAACTGAGACTGCTGATTCTCCTACAGGGTAACTCTCCTTCTCAGCTTCTTCCAGCTTTTCTCTAATTCAACAACAAGGGTCAGTTGCTTCTGTTCGTTGGTTGAGTGCAAATATCTTCATCTAACTCTTTCAGCTGCTTGTTGGGTCTTTCAAGGAGCAGTTATTCTAGGTCCGTTTTTGTGAGTGTTCCATAGCCTCAGTAATAGTGTCTGGCCTTGGGGCCTCCCCTTGAGTTGGATCCCACTTTGGGTCTGTCGCTGAACCTTCTTTTCCTTGGGATCCTCTAGAGTTTCATCACTACAGTTCCTTCAGACAAGAACAATTATGGGTCAGAGCATTGACTATAGATAGGACGGCAATCCCATCCCTGACATGATGGCCTGTCTTCTTCCTGGAGGTGGGCTCTACAAGTTCCTTCTCCCCACTGTAGGGCATTTTATCTAAGGTCCCTCCCCTTGCGTCCTTAGACATCAAACCCAGACACTATTGCTGATGCCAAGAAGGGCTTGCTGACAGGAGCCTGGTATAGCTGTCCCCTGAGAGGTTCTGCCAGAACCTGACCAATATAGACATGGATACTCACAACCAACCATCTGACTGAGTATGGGTACCCCAACGGAACAGTTAGGTGAAGGAGTAAAGGAGCCGAAGGGGATTGCAACCCCATAGGAAGAACAACAATATCAACCAACCAGACCCCCCAGAGCTTGCAGGGACTAAACCACCAATCAAAGAGTACACGCAGAGCGACCACATGGCACATGGCTCTAGCTGTAACAGAAGATGGCCTTGTCTGGCCTCAATGGGAGAGAATGCACCTAGCCCTGCAGTGACTTGATGGTGGGGGTTGGGACTGTAGAGGGGTCAGGGGTGGGTAAGGAGTGTTGGTGGTGATACCCAGGGGTAGCTTTTTCTTCTCAGAGGAGAAGGAGAGAATTGAGGCAGGATCTGTGTGAGGGAGTACTAGGAGAAGACAGGGAGGGGGAGGGGGCTGATGTTGGGATGTAAAGTGAATAAATAAAAAATTAATTATTTTTTAAACAAACCTAAGGTGGGTGGCTGGAGAGGTGACTTAGCTATTGCGGGCATGTAATCTAGAGGGCCTGCTAGTGATTCCCAGTACCTTCAGTGAGGCTCAGAACCATGTAGACATCCAGTCCAGAGTATCTGATGCCTTCTTCTAGCCTCTTCAGGCATCAGGGATGCACATGGTACACATATTCACAAACAAAACATGATACACATGAAATCAAATCTAAAAGGGATCAGGAAGATACCTGAGGCTGGCTGACCTCTACATGCACACATGTGCACAAGCACTCGTGGGCCACACTCATGTACACTCACACCATACATACACACGCACACACAAGGAGAGGTAAAAGAGGAAGCCCAGTTTAAGGCAAGAAACAACAACAGACACAATGTCCTTCATCTATATTATTTTGTCCACACCCACGGCACATATTTTGAGCTTCAACATTAATTTGAAACTATGTAAAAAAGACTTTTATTTAGAATCTTTTTGTTTTATTCAGACAGCAGTATAACCTATATTGGAAAAGAACAAACTTTTTAAAAGATTTATTTATTTTAATGTGTGTTAGCCTGCATGTATGTGTACATATGTGTGCGCTGCGCCTGAGGAAGCCAGAAGAAGGTGCTACCTAGAACTGGAGTTATAGGCAGTTGTCAACTGCTATGTGTGTGCTACAAACCAAACCTGGGTCCTCTGCAAGCAGCAAGTGTTCATAACCCCTGAACCATCCCTCTAGTTCCCAAATCAGGGGCTTGCAATGACATCTCTGATGCTCTATACCTACCCTTAGAGTCCCTACCTCCAAAACTTGCAATCAAAATTGACTTTGTACTTTAAGCTATTGTTAGACCTACTGTAGCATAAAGTGAAAAGTGATGGTAATACAATACGTGTATCACCTAACACATAATTGGAACTCAATATATTTTTAAGTAAAATAAAAGTTATACATATCCTAAGGATCATTAGGCTTAGACGCTCCTTGTAGTGCCCAGGTTGAGCCTTATCGAGAATATTCCCAGAATGGGCACCTACTGCTACTCTCTCGTCACACCTGGGTACCCACTTGGTTTCCTATTCATTTCCTTTGCTCTCAGTGTAGCCAGGGGCATGACTTCAAACATCCCACACTGCTGAATGCATGCCAGTTCCTCTCCTTCCTTTCAACTACAAGTAGAGAAGTTAGACATCAGGCCAGTTTTTCACTCCTCTGAACATTGCTGAGAAATTCTAGATTTCTTCCTTTCTTCCTTTCTTCTATCTCTCTACACCTTTGGGAGTAGCCAGTTTAGAATGAAATGAGCAAGAGTCAGATGTGGTAAGAGAAGTAGGAAAGGAACTGAGGCCTGAGTAATCTAGTATCTGGCTAATCTACACCTGAATAATTCATAAACTGACTAATCCAACCCTATCACCTATGCAAAAGCAGGCCCTTTAGCTTCTCCCAGTGAGCTCTAACATCTTAGGCCAAAGCTGAGAACTGACTCTGCCACTCATCACCTCCACATGGCTTTCAGGGGGTGGTCAGGCAGGTATACACTCTTTCCTGTGGTTTCATTAGACCTCAGAAAAATATTTCAAGCAGAGAAAATTCAGCATCAAAGAGTTCAGAGGAAATATAGTCATCAGAACAAAGGCTCCGGTGTTCCCAGGAAGATAATCTTAATGATTAAACATATGAAACTATCACATTAGAATCTAATTCTAAATCTTCCTTTTCAAAAGCAACAGTATTTGTTTCTCAGTAATCCCCCACCCCCCTGCATCCACATGATACAATCCCAGGCTGCTTCAACAGATAAGAGGCCAGCTCCTCTAACCCAGATAAGGAGAGACAGGCAAATACTAGCACATTTGTCACTGATAGTGAATCAGTTATTTGTGTTGTTCCTGGACCGTGAGCAGCTTAAAGATGTAAGAGTTTATTTATTCTTACAGTTCAAGGATGTTGTCTACCATGGCAGAGAAGTCACCATGGAAGGAGCTTGTAGCAAGCTGTCACATTGTGTCCATAGTCAGGAGTCCTCACACTATGCTGCTATTCTTATGCAGTCCAGAACAGCAATCACCTCAGTCAACCTAATTCATATAATCTGTCATAGGCCTGCCCAAAGGCTTGTCTCCTAGGCGATGCTAGGTCCTGTTATGTTGATAGTCAATGTTAACTATCACAGATGTGCCATCCATAATACAGGAAGTCTACTTTAAGCTATCCATAGTATAGCTTAACTCACAAAGTATGCTCAGTAGTTAATAGGGCATCAATCCAGCAGAAAGGGGAACCAGGTAGATACTGCCCACATCTAGATGGTAATAAAAATCACTGTCCAGTGCTGGTGTGTAGCTATCCAAAACAACCCCCGCCAATAGAATGAAAACTGATAAACGTCATTAGCTGGCTTAAATGACCAGAGTCTCTCATTCTCCAAATCTCCAATCTTTTGCTTCAGGTCAGCCCTATGTTAAGCACTGAGACAAGTACATCCACTCACAGAAAAATATGTGGACATCCATGTAGTCAGATACTGTCCTAGTTAGCATTAAATTTCAAGACCTGAAAAAAGTACCAGTTGAGTAATTGCCTTTATCAGGTTGTGGGCATGTCTATGGAATATTGTCTTGACTGTCTTAATCTAGGAGGGCCCACTTCACTTTAGACAGTGACATTTCCTGGGCAGGTGAGGCTGGGCTATATAAAGAAAGCTAACTGAGCAAGAACTACCACAGAGCAGGCTATCAGACAAGCCAGAAATTAGTGTTCCTCCTTCATTTCTGCTTCAGGTTCCTGCCTTGAGGTCTTCCCTGACTTCCCTCAGTAATGGGCTGTGACCTATGAGCTGGAATAAGCCCTTTCCTCCAAGAGTTGCTTTTGATCACAGTGGTCATGGCAGCAGAAAGGAAACAGAACAGACTCCCAGCCTTGAGTCTACCACACTGGAGACTAACACTTGACTTAATAGAAGCTTGTGGAACTCAGTTGCAATTGGCAGAAATCTCAGGGACAATCAAGGAAGAGGAGAAACAAGGCCATCAGCTACTGTTTTCATCATCACAATAGCACCTTTACACTGAGTACATCACATAGACATGCTCAGGAATATGGTGACATTAAGAAACAAGGCCCCTGTGTATCCATATTCATGAGATGGAAGATCCATCTCTGGAGATGAAGAATATCTCTGCCTTTCTATCTCATGGCTTCACAAGGCCACATGCCACACCAATGGAAATAGAGCCTTGTATTATTGATCCAGACCTTTCTTTGTCATTCACACGCTGAGGCTTGTCATCATGCTTTGACCAGCTTCATAAATTTTAATAGATGATTTTAAAGCAAATATTATCTTGACATGTAGCATGCAGACAGAAAACTCTACAAACTCTAAAGGTGCAGTAAAGTTCTTACCAGATCATTATACTTGGGTAAGCATCACCTGGGTAAGAAATAGAGGCAAGGCAACTAGACCTTCCTCCCTCTGTGCCTTTTTCATCCCCTCACCCTGTAGTCAGGCATATATCCCATACACTGAAAATACACATATATTCACACACACACACACACACACACACACACACACACACACACACACGCATGCACATGCGCACACACATGCACACACGCATACCAGGAGTGCTTGATCTGATTTTACTCATGTTATATAGATTATTTTGGCCTATTTTCATTTGAAATAAATTACTAAAGCCAGATGTGGTAATTCATGCCTGCAATTCCAGCATTTGTGAGGTAGAACATAAGCCAAGGAACCTTGATAGTATACTGATAAATAGTATACGAATGAATTATCTATCATTTATAGATAAGTAAATGGATAGATAGATAGATAGATAGATAGATAGATAGATAGATAGATAGATAGATAGATAGATAGATAGATAGATAGATAGAGGGAAAGAGAGATAAAGAGATTGAGAGAGAGATTTCGTTCTTAGGGTGCTGGGGATTGAACCCAGGTGACCACGAATGCTAGGCAAGCTCTATACTTGTTACATTCCCCACAAGTAAATTATTAAGCAAATGTTTTTGCACATGTTTTTTGTTCACATGCTTTTCATTTTGTGGAATGTATTTCTATGGTTATATAACAGTCCAGTGTAAAGCAACCCAATATGTGTGTAGCCATACTTCATGTGCTTATCATATTAACTACCAGTTATTCAGCCACTCACTGTACCATGGACAGACATCTGAGATGCTCCCTGTTCAGGACTATGATGACAGTAGTTGCTATAAAGATCATTTTTGTGTGGATATGTAACCCAGTCTCTTTGATACATTTATCAAGAAGCAGAGATGTATGTAGCCCAGAGGTGGATGTTAAACTTCATTAAAAACTTCCATATTTCCAAAGTGATTCCACCAAATTACTTTTCCATTAAACAGCAAGTGAATCCCAGCATGTCCTGGCTGACAGTTAGTATTGTCAGCTTTGACTCTTGTTGTCTTTAGCCATGCTGATGGATGTGGAAGATCTTGCTGAGATTTTATTAATTACTTTCACCTAGTGACTTAATTGCATTGAGCATCTTCCCATATGAGTGTTGGGCCATTTAGATAATTTCTTTTATAAAGGTATAATTTCCATACATTGAATTTGGGTTCTGTTCTTCCTGATTGATGCACAGGACATTTTATATATTTAAGATTTGAGGTTTTTTGTTTTATTTTTATACTGCAGATTTGAATTGCCTTTGGAGACTACATTGTCTTCTTATTGGTGACATCTTAATAAAGTCTAATGTCAGTCCTTTTCTTCATAGTTTGTCCTCCTTGTGTCTTGTTTTAGGTCTGTGTTCACCCCAGGTGAGGATCCTGTTATACATTTTTATCTAGATTACCATTCACTCAGAAATATAAGATAGATAGATAGATAGATAGATAGATAGATAGATAGATAGATAGATAGATGGACAGAGTATATTAGACCTACAGATGAAATCTTTGAAAACGTGAGATGGTATACAAGCATAACTGCAGAGCTGGATCAGTGGCTAAGATCACTTGCAGCTCTTACAGAAGACCCATTCAGTTTCCAGCACCCATGTCATGCAACTCACAACCACCAGCATCTCCACTTTGAGGGGATCCAATACCTGTTCAGGACATTTTGGTTACTTGCAGGCATGTGTGAATACATATATTCAAATCCACACATATACACAAAAATAATAAGACTCATCCTTAAAACCCAGATTCTGTATGAGCAGAGCACTTCCCTTCATATTTGTTTCATATTCTTGTATTGCTTATGTAAGTTAACTATCTACAAAATTAGTTTGCTCTGCCCCTTCATAACACTCTTCTTTCCATTCTGGCTTGTTCTGGGGCTAGCATTCCTGATCACTACCTTACTTTTCCTGCTTTTTCAATGACTTATGTTGGACTGCCTGTGGAATCCTATTTGTAGGCTTGCCATACCTCCGGATTTTTGAATTGAGGACTACACCAGAATCAGATGTGCTTCTCTGGATAACTGCTTTGTGGAAACTATTATTCTGTAATGGCTGATGTCTATCACTGGATTTCATGAGAAGAGTTTCATGTTTCCCTAACCCAAATTGTCCATGCTTCCTATAGGATTCAGTTTGAACACAAATAATCTAAGACTTCTCTTTTACAGATTTTTGTTTACTTGTTTGTTTGCTTTGGTTTTTCAGATTTTTTTTTTGATCCACAAACTGCCAGGAAATAAGGAGGTCTTATGTATAAATGTGATGTTACAGAGTTTCAAAGAATCTTATTTCTCTGTAGGAAGCTGGTTCAGACCCATAAATGTACTCAAGGTTAGCTTCTCAGCCAGCACGAGAGCTGATTCTTGTGAGTTCCTTGTAGCTGAATAATGACGTGCAACATTTTTTATGGGAAGTTGGCATTTATTGAGCAAAGGCTTTAGTACAGATTTAAGCACAGGCATTAAAAGGGTGGAAGAGAGACATGGACCAAAAGCACATTCCTAGAATAGGTTTAGTTTTCTCAAGACAGATGAGAAGTGCCATTCATCAGGTGCAAAGCTAAATATAACTCTTTATACTTTAGGTTAGATTTCCCCAGAAGTGACCCTTATGTTTGTGTGCACATAATCTGTGCAGAAAATATACTCGGGAAGGGAAGAAATCACAGGAAAGAAAACGAAACCAATCACACCCACTCTTTCAAGAATAGTTGCAATCTTAGTTTGAACTCACAGCAGGTTCTTAAGTGTCATACCTAATCCATAATGTGTTTGCTCTAGTTAGTTAGAAGCTACAAGCTACCGATGGTTGAAGAGGGAGGATACAGAAGACCAGGACAGAACACACTACGCGTGGTACAGCTTCATCTGTTTAGATGAGTGAGTGGAGTCAGTATCCTGACAGCAAGTCGCTCATATGCACCAATCATAAGAGCAAATACCTGGCATCTCTGAGGAGGGGGCACCAAGAAACCAGTAAAAAAAAAAAAATCTGTAGAATCTGAGAGGCAGAACATTAATGTATACATGTCAGACTTAAAGTGTAAATATAAACCTCGTGGTTACTTACAATGCTGATGGATTCAGAAATGAGACTAAGCCATAGGCATCAGTCAGTGCCCTATGTGTTGGGCAACCCTACTAAGAACAACTGGCATGATGATCAGAAAAGGCTTATTGGCTGCTTTATCTGGTTGACTTTAATAACTTCATTATAGTCCTATGTGGCCACGGTGCATTAGAATTCTATGACCCAATACAGTCCTTCATCCATTCTCAAATACTTTCAATAATAGCACAAGACAGACAGCATTAACATATAAAATGAGGAAGGACAATGTGTTCCCTTCCTTGGGAGCTGACACTCTAGAAGCTGAGGTAAGCAGTAAGCTCATACCTAGGAAGAGGCAAAGCTAGCTACCTCACCCATTCCCCAGATACCCCCAAGAACTCAGCCGAGTTGCCTCAAGGGAAGATGTGAGCAGTTAACTCCACCATGGCAATATAGAAGTAATGAAGACATTTTCCTACCTCCCTAAAAAGATTCTTGTGGTGGTGGGATAGAAAAATCTGTTGGATTTAATTTTTTTAGCAATTTTAAGAGGTGTTGCTTTTCCATTAAAACACAATTAGGAAAACTACACAAAAATTAAAATCAAACTCAGCTTTGGGGTGGTGAGCACAAGGCTAAAAGACCATTCCTCCCGTATTATAAACACTTCCCCAGGGTGTGAAGAACTCAGCCATAGGAATGTGATTTTTCTTATCCTCAAGAATCGGTTGAAATATGGCAACTCTAGATCCAGCTTATACTAGATCCTGCCTTAGCATCAGCTGCCAAAATGTGATCAATTTAAGACAGACTCCCCAAATTAATTATGTTTTCCTGTAAAACATAGAATTAATTTTCAATGAGGAGTATTAAAATGGAATGTATAATACACCACTCAAACGGTCAGTTGTAATTTTTTCCCAAATAAGTGTACTGTACATGATGTGTATGTAATAGTATTAATTATTTATCACTCTATGTGGCAAAAATATCAATTATAATAAATAGTAAAAGGGCTATTAGCTTTCTTGAACAATAAATAAAATGGAAGTCTCAAGATCAATATGATGAATATGTTAAGTTAAAATTCTCTTTTGCCGTAAGAGTAGATAAGATTTTATGTAGCAATCCCATGAAAGTGTCACAGACATTTTAAAAAGAAATATATTAAATAAAAATAAAAATCTATTAAAGAAGGTAATTTTAAATATTTAATGATATAATTAGGTTTTATTAATGTAACGTTCTTTATTTTTCAGATTAAAAATTCACAGGGCTGTCGTCTTTTCCATCTTAATCAAATATCCTATTTGTTGTAATTGTTAGGTATTTTCATTAACATTTGAAGAATATTAACTGTTTGAAATAAAACTATTTTTTCACTTGCTAGTTTGAGGAACAGGGATTACTTTGTATATAGCAAAGGAACAGCTAGAAAAAGAAAGGGAAAGATATTTATTAACTGTCCCTCTGGCAGACCCAGGAAGGATGTTTATTAACTGTCCCTCTGACAGACCCAGAGCAGAGAGGACTCTGAACCCTAAACTCCTACTGCTAGCTGTGTAGGACCCAGGCTTTCTCATGCCTGAGATAATAATGATATAATAATAATGATATAATTATTTTCAAAGACCAAGCATTAAAAAATCTAGTGAATTTCTGTGCTTCAAAACTACTAGAAAACAAAAAGACAAGCTACACTCTGGAAGAAAATATTTTCAACTTGTCTTTCTGGAAAAAGCTTATCTTCAGAATATGTTAAAAAGCTTATATGAAATACTAAGAAAACAATTTGAAAGTTTCCAGTAAGAAGGTTTACAAAGGGTCAATGAGCACTGAAAGCACGGACCACATTGGTAGTTGTTTGGTCAATCGTGCATCCACCATTCACCGACAGACAAGGGTTTAATGTAGTCGGAAGAAAAATCTCGTATGGGGCAGAACACTTTATCCATTTATAAAAATGTAAAGCACAGCTTTACAATGTGACCTACTCCTGGATATCTACCCAAGACAAATCTGCTCCATCATCCTATCTTGAATATTCTTTAGTAGATATTTCCTCATAATTTGTGAGAGCCCCCAGTAGGTTAAAGGAAAGGGCTACCCACAAATTAGCCAACTTCATGGAAAAGGCAAGAGTCACCTACCTGCTAAGTCTTCCCTATGCTACTCCTCCTCCACTTATCAAATCTATTAATGATTTAATTGCCCAATTTCCCCCTTTACCTGCAGGAAGCACAATCAGCAATTCCACACCTAGAAGATACACAGGAACTTACTCTCCAACATTTCCAGACGTCACCCTCACGGGAAGTCACGAGGCCTGGCCACACACTCACGGACAGTCTGACTTTCAGTTCTCCTCCTGGTCTGTATGTTTAACTTTAGGTGAGATTCATAGTTAAGCAGTAAAGACCCTAAGACCTTATGCTTTCCTTCACACTTAGATTCCAGAAGTTCTTACTAAAAGTATTGAATAAAGGTCATTGTTCTGAGCTTTAGATTACTCGGTGAAGAACAATGCATGTTGGAATCTTTGGTGTCCATCCTGGTGGAGTTGGTGTTGTTGAGTAAATCATTGGAGATGTATCATTTATCTTAAAGAGTTAGTAATGCAGTAACAATGTATATGCGTGCATATGTGTATACATATGCATTCTTCTGTGGAGGAGACATCACCATCATCAGACAGTGTTTGCCACTGATTCCCATGAAGTTCCACACTGAATCAAATGCACAGCATAGCCCTCCAAATGAAAGGTGGGTTCAGGAGATCTAAAAAGAAATAAGGGGATGAATGATAGCCAATAATTTCAGGAACCCATAAAGATGGCATAGCTAGGAAGTGCAAAAGGTGGCAAATGCTGTCCAGCCCAGACGAATGGGAGGGAAAAAGAGAAAGAGAGGCTATGATGCAGTTATGTGTATGATTGTACAATAGCGTTAGTTTGGCCAGGTTATTTCATGAAGCTAAGGAAGATCTCAGGGGGAAGCACATTAAGATGGGGCAGGGGAGAGAAAGACTTAACAGTCAACAGTGAATGACGTAGGCAAGTGAACTACATGCAACCAATATTGTTTACACAAAACACAGTGGCATTGTGTAAAGATGCAGATTTGTCTCCTTTTTAATTATGAAGGATAAAATAAAATTGAGTGACTGAGAGGAATAAATAGATAATGAAGTATCAGGGGTTTTTATATAGAAGCTTCTTATTAAAATGACTGTCTCCTTCAACTGTTTAATCTAATTTCTGCAAGGCAGGTTTTCACTTGTTCTGCTCATATAAATGCACAGGTATTAGTGCTGTTATTAAGACACTGAGCAGTTCACACCCAGGGTAATGCAGAGCCACCTTAACCCCTTCAGTGGCTCCTATTCTGTTTCTCTTTCTGTTCCTTTCCCTCTAGGAAAACATGCAATCTCAATCTCGTGTGTGTGTGTGTGTGTGTGTGTGTGTGTGTGTGTGTGTGTGTGTGTGTGTGCATGCGTGACAGGATCTCCCTTGTTCATACTGCACACGCCAAGCTAGCTTGCTACAGATGCCATACCATGCCTGCCTGCCTGCCATGCTTCTCACCATGATGGTCATGGACTCACCCTCTGAAACTGTCAGACTGATAAACTCTTCTGTAAGCTTCTTGCTCACAACACATCTTCACAGCAATAGAAAAGCATCAAGGACTTTCTCTCTGAACCACTTTCATTTCCAATCCTAATGTCATCATAATAAATAAGCACATGCAGGGATGGAAACTGAGGATTTTGCCGAGAACCTTCATATGAGGAAGAGTCTAGACCAGGACTTGGGAAAACCATTCTCCCTCTTACTCATAAATACTTTGCTTTTCCCTCTTCCAGGTGTGTCTGACCTTGCCATTTCTTCAACCTAGGAGACACATGTTCCCTCCAGGTGTTAGATGAAGCTAACTTTCCTATATCACCATTTACTGGTTCTTTCCATTTCTATCCTTGAATACAGTTATTTACTAAAGGACCCCACTCTCCCTAACATTCTGCTTCTATGATGTTAGCCAACCTTAAAGGTAGCTGTAATAGTTTCCAAGTGAACTTAATACCACCTATAAACAACTGGAAAGAGAATTTCAAGGAGGAATTGTCTAGATTAGGTTAAGTTCTGCATTTAACTTAGGTGGTACCTTTCCCTAGTTAAAGACTGTTTTTTGAAAAGCAGAGTGAGTATCTATTCCTCTGTTGAGGGATATCTGGGTTGTTTCCACATTCTGTCTACTATAAATAATGGTGCTGTCAACATAGTAGAGCATATGTCTTGTTATATGTTAGAGCATATTTTGGGTATATTTAGGAGTGGGTATAGTTGGGTCCTCAGGTAGTATTATGTCCAAGTTTCTGAGGACCACCAGACTGATTTCCAGAATGGTTGTATAAGCTTGCAATCCCACCAGCAATGGAGAAGTGTTCCTCTTTTTCCACAACCTCACCAGCATCTGCTGTCACCTGAGTTTTTGATCTTAGCCATTCTGACTTGTGCGAGGTGGAATCTCAGGGTTGTTTTGATTTGCATTTCCCTGATGACTAAGGATGTTGAACATTTCTTTAAGTGCTTCTCAGTCATGCAAGATTCCTCAGTTAAGAGTTCTCTGTTTAGCTCTGTACCCATTTTAACAGGGTTATTTGGTTCTCTGGAGTCTAACTTCTTAAGTTCTTTGTATACATTGGATATTAGCCCTCTATCAGACCTTTTCCCACTCTGTAGGTTACCATTTTGTCCTATTGACAGTGTCCTGTGCCTTACAGAAGCTTTGCAATTTTATGAGGTCCCATTTGTCGATTGTTGGTCTAAGAGCATAAGCCATTGGTGTTCTGTTCAGGAAATTTTCCCCTGTGCCCATGTGTTCAAAACTCTTCCCTGCTTTCTCTTCTATTAGTTTCAGCATATCTGGTTTTATGTGGAGGTCCTTGATCCACCTGGACTTGAGCTTTTTACAAGGAGGTAAGAATGGTTCACTTTGCATTCTTCTACATGCTGACCTCCACTTAAGCCAGGACCATTTGATGAAAATGCTGTCTTTTTTCCACTAGATAGTTTTAGCTTCTTGGTCAAAGATCATGTGACTTTAGGTGTGTGAGTTCATTTCTGGGTCTTCAATTCTATTCCATTGATCTACATGCCTATCTCTATCAATACCATGCAGTTTTTATCACTATTGCTCTGTAGTAGAGCTTACAGAAAAAGTGGTACATTTACACAATGGAGTACTACTCAGCCATTAAAAACAATGACTTCATGAAATTTGCAGGTAAATGGAAGGAACTAGAAAATATCATCGTGAGTGAGGTAACCCAGTCACAAAAGAACATACATGGTATGTACTCACTGATAAGTGGATATTAGGATAAAAAGCTCAAATACCCATGATACAACTCACAGACCATATGAAGGTCAAGAAGGAAGACCAAATTTGGATGTCTCAGTTCTACTTAGAAGGGGGAACAAAATAATCACAGGAGGTAGAGGGTGGGTAGGACTTGGAAGGAAGGGAGAAGGGGAGAGGAAAAAAGGGGGCAGGATCAGGTGTGGGAGGAGACAGAGGAGATGTATAGAGGGTCAGGAAATTAAACAGAGTTGTGTAGCGATGGGGGATGGGGAACTGGGGGTAGTGAACAGAAAGCCCCAGATGCCAGGAAAATAAGAGGCTCCCAGGACCCAGCTGGGATGACATTAGCTGAAATACCCAACAAAGGGAGATAAAACCTGTAGAGACCATGTCCAGAGGTTGTCATGGACCCCGTTTGAGGGATGGGGCCACCCACCTATCTCAAAATTTTAACCCAGAATTTCTCCTGTCTAAAGGAAATACAGGGACAAAGAGTGGAGCAGAGACTGAAGAAAAGGACATCCAGAGACTGTCCCACCTGGGGATCCATCCTACCTGCAGACACCAAACCCAGACACTATTGCTGATGCCAAGCAGGGCTTGCTGACAGGAACTTGATATGGATATCTCCTGAGAGGATCTACCAAAGCCTTACTGATACAGATGTGGATGCTTGCAGCCAACCATTGGACTGAGCAGGGGGACCCCAATGGAGGAGTTAGGAGAAGGACTAAAGAGTTAAGGGGTTTGCAACCCCATAAGGAAGAACAACAATATCAACCAACCATACTCCCCACCCCCAGAGCTCCCAAGGATTAAACCACCAACCAAAGAATACACATGGAGGGACCCATTGCTCCAGCAGCATATGTAGCAGAGGATGGCCTTGTCTGGCATCAAAGGGAAAGGAGGCTCTTGGTCCTGGGAAGGCCTGTAGGGGAACGTTAGGGCAGTGGGGCAGGAGTAGGCTTGTGGGGTGAGGAGCATTCTCATGGAGGGGGAGGGGATGGGATGGGGGTTCTCTGAGAGGAAACTAGGAACATTTGAAATTTAGATAAACAAAATAACCAATAAAATTTTTAAAAAGAAAAAGAAAATCAGAGTGTGAGCTGAATGCACACACACTTCAATATTTTTTTTTTTTTTTTTTTTTTTTTTTTTTTTTTTTTTTTTTTTTTTTGGTATTTTTGAGACAGGGTTTCTCTGTGTAGCCTTGGCTGTCCTGGAACTCACTCTGTAGACCAGGCTGGCCTCGAACTCAGAAATCCGCCTGCCTCTGCCTCCCAAGTGCTGGGATTAAAGGCGTGCGCCACCACCGCCCGGCTCAATATTTTTTCTGAGTATAGATGTCATGTGATGGGTTTTCTTAAGCTCCTGCTGGGACCACTCTGCTACGATGAACTGTAACATGGAACTGTGGCCTGAAAAAAAAATTTTTTTTTTCTCCCCTAAGTTGCTTTTGTTCAAAACTCCCCTACGGTATTTCACTCCAAAGACAGGAAAGGAAACTAAGACAATAAGTAGCTGATAATCGTCCCCTCCTTTATTCACCCTTTTCATGTTATTCTCACCTTCCTTAACCCCACCAGTACAAGATTTCATCTACACTAACTACACATTACTTTCTGTTGCTATTTAAGTGCTTAAAAGTACAGTATAAATACAGACATACTGAGTGGGGTGGTATTTATAGCTAGCCAATGAGATACTATAGAAATGCCTGTATGACCTATGAGATGGGCCATAAAAGGCATGTGTTTCCTTTCACTCTTTCCGGAGTCACTAGCTCTAAGAGGAGTTTGTTCCCATGAGGTACTTAAGCATCTCTGCACAGCACAGGAATGAGTTTCCCACCCAATTACCAGCCTTATCTTGACAAAAGAACCAGGGAGCCACCTTGGAAGTGGACCTTCGAGCAGAGGGGCTTTTTTCTAGTGATTTTCGTCACAGCAGACATTGTGACTGAAAACTTGTGTGATTTTGGACTGGAAGTGCTACTAGCAAAGCTCCTCTCTGGTTTCTCTGTCATGTGCACATTGAGACCACAGAGGTTTAAGCTACTTTGTTATGTAGCCATAGACAAAGAAAACAATGAAAGTCAAAGCTGGTCAGGTACCTGCCAGCATTTAGCATGGTCTCCAGCACAGAATGAGACATAGCTGCTGTCTTAAATGGTGATGCTACATGGCTGGATGCTCAGCTTTACATGGTGACATCTCTTGAGAGTAATCACATTTCTGAGCTGGCAGCCCCTGTATGTGTTCTCAGAAACAACACATTCTAGTGAGAGGAGGTACTAGCAGCTATTTTTTTTATTCTTTTGTTTCTTTAATGGTTGCTCCATAAGACTTTATGCTATAAGACTATTAATTTCATGTGCACAAAACCCCTGAGTTAGATAGTGCTGCCCTCATTTGACAGGTAAGAAATGGGGAAACAGTTTAGGTACTTTCCACAAGGACTAGTAAATATTTGAACTCACCAGGATTATGGTATCAACTATTACATCTTGACTATCAAGAAGAAAATGGAGGGTAGAAGACACACACACACATACAGAGAGAGAGAGAGAGAGAGAGAGAGAGAGAGAGAGAGAGAGAGAGAAGGGTGTACATGTGCATGCGTGTGCTGTAATGATCACCTCAGAGCAGTCTTCTTAGTCATTGTTAGGCACTGCCACTGACCTAATGCTAGAAAGATTGTTCTCAGTGTCAGTGTGCAGTCCACAGTAGCAGCCTTAGCATCAAGTCTGAGAAACATAAGCTATCAAGCCTGCCCCAAACCAACTTCAGAAGCCATGAAGTGAAGAAGCCCAGAAATCTGTTGGGGTTTGCAGGTCTTTAGCATGTTTCAGATTTGGGGCAAAGCCTGAGAACTCCTGCACTAGGTTGCTTTCATTTCCTAGGCAGCTTGACTAGCAAAAGAAAGATGGCTGACATCCAGCCACTGACACCAGCTCTTTTTGTTCTGACTTAGCCATTCTCTGAAGTCTGTTGAGTATCTGAGCTACTCAACCTGTTGGCAACTCCAGCAAATGGAGACAAGTGTGTTAATATGGGGATCTGCAGGCTTTGGTGACACTCAATATTCCTTGTTGAATTGGCAGTGATTTTGAGTGAGGAAGGGACTGTCCCTAGCTCTAAGAATTCCCAGTAATAGACAGGTCCCCTTCTACTTTGGAAAATCCAAACCTCAGTGAGCTAAATGGAATTCTTGAAGTTTATCATAAATAGATCAGTCCAGAGAAGATTTAGCTTCCAAATACAAATATGTATGGACATGCACATGTATCCATACATGCATACTTAGGGGCCAACACTTAGCATACAATATTACTAATAAACCTCTGACTGCACAGCAATATTGATATCTCTATTTAAATAATAATAGAATGCCTGCGGTGTTATATCAATAAGTATATTTAATGAGTTGTTTCAAATTGTTTATTGCATGGAAAATAATTTCTTTTGATTACTGTAGTGGCTATTCCTGGTTGTCAACTTGACTATATCTGAAATGAACTACAATCCAGAATTAGAAGGCTCACCTGGCCCTAATCTGGAGGCTGAGAGACACAAGTTTCCGACCTGAATCTTGGCATGGAGATCTTGAGGTATAGTGGCTATGAATCCCAGAGGATTAAGAGAGAAAGATCTATGAGTTCAAGATCATCTGGGATTAAAGGTGTGGTGGCATAGTGGCTATGAATCCTATAAGATTAAGACTGGAAGATCTACGAGTTCAAGCAGGGTCACCTGGGGTTAAAGGTGTGGTGACACACACCTTTAACCTGGGCCACACCTTTTGCTGGAGACCTACATAAGGAAGGAAAGTTCGCTCTGCTTCATCTGCTTGCCTTGTGGGACTGAGCAACTGCTGGATCCTCGGACTTCCATTCACAGCTGCTGCCGACCATTGTTGGGAGTTGATTGTTGGGAATTGGACTACAAACAGTAAGTCGTCAATAAATTCCTTTACTACATAGAGACTACCATAACTTCTGTGACTCTAGAGAACCCTGACTAATACAATTATTTAATACAATCATAGTGACATTCAGATAAGCTTTGTTTATATACTTTAATTTTGTATTTCCATATGTTTATATGTGTGTATATGTCCTTATGGGTGCATATGGCACCACATATTTGTGGAAGCCGGAAGACAACTTACCGAAGTAGATTCTATCCTTCTACCATATAAGCTTCAGGAATCAAACTCGGGTCCTTGGGTTTGGCAGCAAGCACCTTTATTCACAGAGCCCTCTCTGCTGACTCGGTTTATATTTCCACACTCTCACATAGCCATGCCCCTAGATTTTTTTCTCTAGTTATTATAAACATTACACTCTTCTGCTCCATTCTTTATTTGCTTATTTTAAAGGGGAAGGGGGTAAAGTTAAATGAAACATACTTTTATCTGCAAAGTAAAGGTTGGAATATAACAGCACAAATTCTAGGAAAAACAAAATTTCACCTACACTGCTCACACAGTATTCTTTTGTTGCTATTTAAGCACATTAAGTGTCGTGTGAGCCTGAAATAGCTCCAACATTTTGACGATGTTTCAGTGAATAACACCCCATAGGATGCCATGGAGAAACTTCAACAACAACAACAAAAAAGCCATTTTATTTGCATTTACTTATATTTTCAGAAATTCAAAAAGAGTGAAGTCATGCTGGAAACTGGTGAGGATTCATTGAGAAATCTTACTTAGGAAGAGTGGGCTAAGACTGCATGGTAAAGTCACAGAAGAAGGACCTGGGATGTGCTCTAACCAGGCACTCCCAAATAGCTAAGGTGTACTGCAAGTTAGATGCAGATCCTGGCTCAGTCCATCTGGAATTTCTGGGATTTTGTACTGGCAACCACCCCCAAACAGTACTGATGTTCTGGTCCCTGCATTTATTCAAAGGCAGGTGGCACCAAAGCTCTCCAATCACCCATAGGATGATACTGATAAGAAGGAGTAGCTCTGCTTAAATTCTTTCTGAATTGTTAAAAGCCATGATTAAAAGACCATCCCACTGAATTAACCATTTTTATAAAGGGCTCTTGGTTTCCTAAGGAAAGACATTCAGCAATGAATCTGAGTTTACTTCTAGTGTTATCCTGAAAGTCCTTAATTCTTAAAGCCTTGGCTACTCACGTAATATTGAGAATGATTCAAGATGTACCATGCAGTACCCTAGAGATGAAATAAGAAACTTGAAGTCCAAATACAACACCAGTGATTTTAGAATGTCATAATCTATCATGATAAGGACTTTAGAGTCGGGCAGTGGTGATGCATGCCTTTAGTCCCAGCACTCAGGAGGCAGAGACAGGCAGATTTCTGAGTTCAAGGCCAGCCTAGTCTACAGAGTGCCAAGACTAGCAGGCCTATACAGAGAAACCCTGTCTTGAAAAACAAAACAAAGCAACAACAACAAAAGATTCTAATAGGGACAGATCCAGGTCATCAGATGGAAGACAATCTGAGAACAGCCAAACAAGTGGACAGGCCATTCCTACTATGGCTATTATATATTAATGACTCATATCTGTGTGTCCTCACACTTTGTAGTGTGGTCTACTGTTCTTTCAATAAGCTAAGGAAGGAATCTCTTACTCTCTCAAATATCACTCATGCTCACAACTTGCTAAAACCAGTAAGATCAATAAATAGTATATGGCAGTTCAAGGGCCTAGAGTTCTGTAGTCTTTGACTATAGCATCTGTGTTTGGAATGGTTGCCAGAGAGACAAGAGACATCTCAACTTCCTAATCACTAGACCTGCGTGCAAGGCCATAGTAGAGTCTCTAGCCTCCACAAGTCCTTTCAAAATCTGTAGCTCCATGAGCCTTTTGAGGTAGAATTTCCAGAAGAGCCACTCAGCTGTCTCCAGCACCTTGAAGCCATTGCTGCTGTAAGTCTAACTGATGGCAGATAACAGTGCTCTCCAGGTGACCAGAGGAAAGAGGACAGAGAAATGTCACTTGTTTTCTATTATTATGTCTCATGAGAAGAATTTTCTAGAATAAAATTTTATATACTAGAGGAACCCTTAAGAGATTTGACTATGGGTGATAAATCTCAAGTTTCCTGTGGATACAACCATCACGTTTGAGAGCCATGACTCTGTCCTAAAACATTTAAACTAAGAAAGTGCTGTATGGTTGAAGGAATGGCCTGAGAGGTTTGCAACTCATGCTAAGGGGGAAATGTGGGGCTCCATGACTTTTGACGTACATGTTTATTAGACAAGTTCAAGGTCACTCTAAGAATACATCTAGGTGTAATTAATTCTAATAAATTATTATTAGGGAGAGCATAGAACACAACCCAAAGAATATACCACTATGCCTAGGCCCCTCACCTTCCATATCACACAAGGGTTTTAAACTTCTGACCTGATTTCAATAGATACTAGTTATCCTTCTCCTGGTTTTCTTTTTTTTTTTTTTTT